>NW_019272028.1:21792-24301 GCF_002738345.1 Cucurbita maxima
AAAAAAAAAAAAAAAAAAAAAAAAAAAAAAAAAAGGAAAAAAGGGTTTGCGACGGTTTGGGCTATGGAAGTAGCCCGGTAAACTACCGAACATGTTCAGTAAAAAATGGGTAAGAGGGTCGGCCTGTATACGTGGTTCGTGTCCGGATTATTGGGCGAACCCGAATGCACGCACGAGGACAGGTTCTGAATCTCAGTTCTGGTTTTGAAGCCGTTCTTCGACAAATTATTCCCGGCAAAAATACGAAGCCCTAGCTGTTTCCCTCCTCCCTCCCTTACACTCCAACCTGCCCGGCATGTCTACACTCGAAATCGAAGCTAGAGAGTACGTTTTCTCTTATCTTGCTCTCTTCGCCGTTTCTTAGTTCGATCCCTTTCTCCTTGGTTATCTATAAATTTTGATCATAGGAGTGGGATTAAAGAAAAATATTTATGATATGCTTCCCCTTTCAGTGTCATCAAGATCGTGCTCCAGTTTTGTAAAGAAAATTCACTGCACCAAACATTCCAGACGTTACAGAATGAGTGTCAGGTTTCTTTGAATACCGTAGACAGCATTGAAACTTTTGTTGCTGATATCAACTCTGGACGGTGGGATGCTATACTGCCTCAAGTGTCTCAACTTAAGCTTCCGAGAAATAAGCTGGAGGACTTATATGAACAGGTAGAGTTAAACGAACTGTATAGTTATTCAAATCTTGCATCAATATATATATATATTTTAAAAAATCAATCTAATATTTAGACTTATGAAAAAATGTTGCATTTGGCTGCTGGAAGAAAATTTTTCACGACAAATGTATTGAGAGAGATTTTCCTGGATAAATAGATTTAATTATCTTTGAGAATGTAGCGAGTTGAGAATGTAGATGGAAGAATTGGCAAATGGCTTAGTAGCAACATTATAGGTGAGCATGAATTCTAGAGAACGTTTGGAACTCAAAATTTGTAGCGAAGGGGCTCTATAGCAGTATTTAGAATTGTAAGCTTGTTTGAGCTTGGGATAAAATCATCTTCTAGACTATTCAATGAGTTCTCTTGTAGACATGAATAAGTCTATGTGAGTAGATATGACCTTCACCTTTTTGGTTGTGCTTCGAGTGGGGAGTAGAGGGGTCTCAGTAAAAACCTCTGGAAAGCTATCTCTATTGGTTTTACCTTTTTTTCTCTTCGTGTGCTGGGAAAGGCTCAAAAGTTAATGTTTGGGAGGGCCATTGGAGTAAGATAAGCCTTTGTGTGTTTTATTTTTGTGTTATTTTTTGTTTTGAACAAAAGGTTGCATTCAGGGGCCTCAGTGTTGCTTTCCCCATACCATTCTTTTTCAATATCTCTAGATTTTTGTTTTCATCTATTTAATAGAAAGGGGATTGATATGTCAAGTCTTCTTTATATTCTTTGTGACTAATACGTGGTCCTAAGAAGAAGGGATCTTAGGACTTGGACTCTGGATTTGTCTAGGGGTTTCTCTTGTCATTCTTATTTTTATATTTTGTCTATACAATGCCCTTTGACTATTGCTCCTGAGTCTTCAATCTTTTCCTGGAAGGTTAAAAGAGGTTTTTGTGTAGGAGGTCTTACATGGCAGGTGTTAATATCTTGGATTGTGCTCAAAGTCACCATTTCTTTGTTTTGTTCCCGGAATAGGGCATTCTCTTGGAGAGGCATGAGGAGGATCTTAGTCATTTGCAGTGGGATGGCTAGTTTGTAAACTACCTTTGGTGTCATTGGATGAGTTCGTTTTTTTCTCTCTTTTGTGTGTGTGTGGGAAACCAAGTTTTCATTGTAATTGTTGGACTAGAGCCCACGAAGACATTAAACCTTGCCACCTCCCAAACCTCACCATTGACCTCCCCACCTCCTTAGAATCAATAATCATAAGCTTGCTATGAAGCCTTATTTTCATATTCTTTTGGTGCCCAAAAGGGAGATGGTCCACGATTTAACTTACTTTTTTAGGCCCTTTAATTTTTGGATATCTGGCCACCCTTGAGAAGGTGTAGCTGACCACCAAGTTCCAACCTTCCTTTAAAAAGTATTATGATTCAGCCAAACATTGCTAAATATGAAAGGAGTAGGACCCCACGATCCTTTGACCAAGTTGAGACAAATAGAATAGTGTTCTGATGTGATTCTTTCAAGCCTAGGTTCTTTAGCGGATTCATATTTATTGATATGTGGTAAATTTTTTTTGTCAATAATTGTCATTGTAGCAGCTGTTCGAAAGCTAGACCATGTATGCCTACCATTGGTGAGGGGAATATATAAAAGATCGGTGGAATTGATGTTTCTATGGAATCTCAATGGAAGCTTTTTTTTTTTTTGCTTTTTATCTAAAAAAAGAAAGATTAAGGCTTATCTTCCATTTTATTGTTTTTTTTCTCTTCATGTTTATAAGAAACAAAGATGATTCATTTTGAATGAGAGATTGCAATCACTCTTCCAGGTCTTTCTTTTTTTTTTTTTTTTTTTTTTTTTTTTTTTTTTTTTTTTTTTTTTTTTTTTTTTTTTTT
>NW_019272028.1:24402-35377 GCF_002738345.1 Cucurbita maxima
TTTTTTTTTTTTTTTTTTTTTTTTTTTTTTTTTTTTTTTTTTTTTTTTTTTTCTGGTACATTATCTATTCCATTATCAAATGAAGGCTGTAGAAGTTCTACTAAGAAAACCTTTCCTTGGAAATCTAGAAAGGGAAATATCCAAAATATTAAAATCTTTGTTTGGACAGCTTATCTTCATTGCCTCAACACGCCAGGAATATTGTAGAAAACATCCCCCCCAGAATACATTTTCACAATGGAAGTTTATTTTCCTTGTATGCTGTCCATCTTATAGTTTCTTCCTCCATGATTTGAGACATGAAAATCATTAATGGGAAAAATGTTTAAAATTAAATTAAGAGAAATAGGTGTCGGAGGAAAGAGTACCACCCAGTAAGTAAACAAGTTAAGAAAGACTGAAATCTCAAATTCTATATTTTGAGATCATAGTAACTGGCCTTCCTTCCTCTGGCTCACAACCTTCTAATACACAAGATTTCCGGGAAGAGTCATAAACCCTATGAACTTTGGTTGGAACAGTTTATTCTGTATGTTTAATGTCTGATTGCACTTCGCTTGAGAAATTCTTGAGGTATGAGAATCTTGATCCACTTCATGACTTGTTACTGCCTTCTTGTAATTCTTTTTCCAGATTGTATTAGAGATGATTGAGCTTCGTGAGTTGGATACTGCTCGTGCTATTCTTAGGCAGACACAAGTGATGGGTGTAATGAAGCAGGAGCAACCTGAAAGATACTTGCGACTTGAGCATCTCTTAGTCCGAACATACTTTGACCCAAACGAGGTAAGAATTGGTCATTTAACTGAACCTACCTTTTGAAATGCAGGTTATTATTCATTCTTTTTTTTTTTTACAAGAAACAAATTGATTGTTGTATGAATTTCAAAAGATGGAGGCAACCACGTTCCATAGGAGTTACAAAAAGACTCTCCAATTCGTAATAGAAAAGAGGAGAGCATTTACACCAAGTAACAACCAAAAAGATTATAGCATGAAAAATCCTATCAAAATGGAGCTCCTTATCTTTTAATATTTTTTTGGTTCCTTTCATGCGAGTAAGCCAAATAAAAGCCCTCTCAAAATGCTTCTAGATAAGTTTCTTTTCCTCGAAGGGATGTCCCATAAAAACATAGGGGAGGAGTGGTGGGTCAATTGGAGTGCTGTTGACCAATCAAAGTAGAAAAAGAAAATTCCCCAAAATCTTGTTGCACATTTACAAGTTACAAAAGAATGGCTTTGCGATGTCGAATGATTCTTGCAAATGACACCAATGAGGAGAAATTTTCATTCCCGACATCCCATGTTGGAGTTTATTTCATGTGTTTATAGCTTTGTGGCTAAGCTCTCAAAGGATGAATTTCACCTTCTTCTTTGGTTAGTGACCTGTCCAGATGAATAAAATAAAGATGGGATGGTTATTTATTTATTATCTTTGTTGAGAGATCATGCAGAGAAGTTTCCATTCATTCCCAGCTTCAAAAAAATAATGTTGGTAGGTCTTGTGAACTGAATGTGGGAAATATGATGCATAAGCGAAGCACATTCTTCAATTTCTGCTTAAATTAGATTTTTCCCCAGCCATAAGAGAAGTTTATCTACCATGGCCAATTTAGTTTCTTGGAGAAAGACAATGGAGGGATTTTGTTTGATGATACAGAGCTTTTTAATAAGAGCTCTTTTTCTCCCTTGATCCCAAACCTTTTACATTCATGAAATAATAATCAAATAAGATTTGACCCACCAGTTGTGATAGAAGAGGATGGTTTATCATAATTGATAGAAGATGTAAGCTCGATTTATTCTCGGAGTCCTTTGTGATGCTTCCTCAAGGATTGAGTCTTCTTGGAGGATTTGGTTGGCAAAGGCAATATGCCTATATCCATAGTTTTTAGCCAAAAGACCACTTGTAACGACCCGACTTTCGATACCTCGAATCACAGGTCGCCACGTATACTCAAGGGTAAAAAGGGCGGCAAAAGTTTCTTTTGTAAAACGGGAGACACAAGGATTTTAATATTAAATATGCATTCAAAAGACATAAAAATATTTTAAAGGTAATATCCGCGAAGTCAAATCAAAACGGTTTACTAAAAATACATAAGTTTTGAGAAATAGCATTTAAAATAATAATAAAATGGCAAAAGAAGACAACTCGATCTAAAGGGCACCTCTTGTAGGTGCACGGCTCCGCCCGCTTCGTCATCAACGGTGGTCTACACTCAATCTGAAAAAATAGAATAACATGGGATGAGTATAAAATACTCCGTAAGTAACTTGTAGGCTCTTGTTGGACTTAATCCTATATACGAAAGCTAAAGCTATGTGCTCATAACTGGTTTTTTTAACAATCACCCAAACGGGAGCTAAACAGCAATACCAAACTTGGTAGGTCACTGTACAACTATCCTCAGCTACCTCCTTTAAGGGGTACTCAATCCCTCTCAGGTTCACAACTTAGAGTATTCTATTTTCTTTTGGTTCTAGGTTTCACACATGTCTAGGTCCTTCATCAGTCTTGCGCGAGGAGCGCCTTGAGTCATTGTGGCCCATGGGAGGGCCCTAAGGTAATACTCGTCGATATGGAGGAGCCCTTTTTGCTCTAAACAGTGATGGTACTCCATACGTATCTACCTACTGAGCTCTAATAAGTGGATTCTCCCTAATGGTGTCGGGCAACATCTTCTTGATCCTAAGATCAATAAACTACCTGTCACTGTGCCTATTCTTGGATAGAACAGTAACTCCCTGCTCATGTACCCTCATTGGATTAAAACAGTAAAACTACCTGTCGTTATGCATTTTCCAGGCTGGGACAATAAACTACTTGCTCATGTACCCTCATCGGGTTAGAACAATAAAACCACCTATCTTAGGAATAGTAACTACCTGTCTTGGGAACAATAACTACTTGTTATTTTGCCTTTTTAGGCTAGAACAGTAAACTACCTGTTACTACGCCACATAGGCTAAATCAGTAAAAAGGTCATGGCTCTCCCCACTAGGCACCATCGATATGAACTGCAATAGTATACTCTCTAGGACTACTAATATCCTCTATGGGTGACAACTAAGCCATGTGTAACAAGTAGACCCTAACTTCTGTTGGTTAGTTCACGAATAGGGGTTGCGCCCTATCCGTCCCTACAAGGTACCTAGTCAACCCAAGGAGGCTATGGAATTCATGACTAGGTGCTAGGACCAAAATACGTGAAACAATAACTCATAGTCTATGGAAACCATAATTAAAATTTTATGGCACATAGCAATTAGTCCAACTTATAACTACGCAATAATGGGCTATCCAAACCCTAAATCAATGCATAACAATGAATAAAGACATACAACATGCTCATCATGCTTATTAAGTGATAATAATCCAACCTCAGCAGGAAACATATAAGTCTTATTTTCTTTCCTAGTTCACAAGATCATGCATGTAGAAGCTATACGACGGTAAATATAATTGAGTGGTAAACTATTCACATCATCTAAGCACAATTCTCAAGAAACTAGATTGAACTAGACTCCTGAGTATAATACTACTAGATCATTGCCCTCAATCCAAATCGACTCCTACTAGTATTTCTTAGAAACTTGCTCCATATGGTTATGTACTTGAATGTAGACTTCCGAGCTTGTTTTGGGTCTTCAAGGATATTCAAATTTCTCAAAATTCCTCAAAATTCCTCAATATGCTCTAAATCAAGTCAAAAGAATAAGACCGGTGAAAATGACTAGTTTCAAATTTGTTAAGGAGAAGGTTGAGAAACTAACCGTTGACTGTACGATCATCTTCTCTAACTTGCGTGTGTGCCATTCAGTTTTATTTTTTTTGAAAAAATGTCTTTTATTTATTTTCTTAAAATTCCAGGTGTAACACCACCAACTGCAGGTAAACCGATAATTGTAAAAGGTTCATAAAGCAATGGTGCTTGTTGATCCAACTGAAAGATCTCAAGCAGCTGCTTCTCAATATCACCCTGTGGTTGTGGAGGCACTGAACTTAGCCAAGAACTAAACCTACTCCTTTCTCCCAAATGCTCTCCACATTTCTAAAAATACTCCTATTTCTTTCCAGCAAAATGTTTGAAATTGGCGTCAAACCATCTGGACCTGGAATAGTGTCCAAGCTAATTTAACTCATGCAAATTTGTTCTGCATGGGTCCACTCAAATGCGTTAAATGCATTATTGAGTGTTAATCCTGAATATCTTTTCCTATTTACTAAAGGGTGCTAGGTAGTTAGAAGCTATGCTCTAAGTCTACACTCATGTATATATGTATATATTTTTCATATAAATGAGATGGTATATTTTATTCCTAAGATGTTTAATAAGTTATTATGACAGGCTTATCAAGATTCAACAAAAGAGAAACGCCGAGCGCAAATTGCCCAAGGTTTTCAACTCATCTATGTTTCATTTCCTCATCCTCTGTATGTCCTTAATTTCTTATCATGCTCGAGAATTCAATAATTTCACTTAGTTATTGGTAAAGTAAAATTTGATTACACATGGATAATAATAGTTTTACTCAATCAAATCTTCATGGCCCTTGTTTGTCTAATATATATACAGAAAGAACCATTTATTTTTGCAAAATTAAGAAGTTAAATGGGAAATAACTCACAAAAACTGGGACTTCATTGAATCACTTAAAAAAAATAGAAGAATGGTGACGTCTGGTGGTATTAAACATGTAACCGTTGTGGGGCTTCTTGGTAAGACTATTTGGGATTTTCCCCGTTGAGTCTTTAGTATTTTCTAGTAAACTGTGCCACTCAGTCTTTTATTAGATTTTAAAGATGTTAGCTGTTCTTGTAACCTTTTTTCTTCTTCTCTAGGATAGGTTTTTCATCAAGGGCTCAACCAAAGTTTCATTTTTAAAACATGAGACTGATCTAAGGAACAGGGTTTCATATTTTGTATCAGGAAAAATGGTTAAAATTTGGATATGTTATCTATTTTAAATTGTTGTATGTTTGTTAAGTTCTTACATTGTTTTTGGTTGTTCTTACACATGAACTTGTGTTCCTGTTGTTGATTTCGTGTTGGTTATGTTCCTATTTGTATTTTACAGCCCTAGCAGCTGAAGTTACTGTGGTTGCACCTTCTCGATTGATGGCTCTAATTGGCCAGGCTCTAAAATGGCAACAGCATCAAGGTAATTTGAAGTTCTGTTATACCTTATACGTTAATAATCATTTTGCTAGGTTCCATGAAAGCTCAGTTTTTCCTTAAAAAAGGTTCCATGAAAAGATGGGAAAAAATCTGGCTATTTTGACGTTATGTAATTGCAGCCTTAGCTTACCCAAAAAATGGAAAAGATTGTGAGAACATTGTGGGAGATACTTTTATACTAGGTTCCATGAGAGGATGGGGAAAGTCACGCTATTTGGTGTTGTATAATTGAAACCTCAGCTTACCCAATAATTAAAGACCATGATAGAAGAATATTTGGAGATATCCAATTATATATCCTCGAATGGACATCTAGTGTAAATGTTAACATCAATGTTTTATCACAAATATTGGAATACATATTGTGGAAATCATAAACTATTAAATGTTTTTTTCCCCATTAATGTGACTAATACATTAGAGGATAACTGTTCAATTGGTTTTTATACATGTTTTCATATGTACGGTGATGAAGTATCTCTATGATTAGTGATTTATTCTACTTTCAGGTTTACTTCCTCCAGGAACACAGTTTGACTTATTTCGTGGAACTGCTGCTATGAAACAAGATGTGGAGGATGTTTTTCCAACTACTCTTTCTCACACAATAAAGGTGAGAAGAGTTAATCAGATACTTGTTTGGATGTTCCATGTTGCATGATTTTTTATTAATTACCACCACTACTATTATTATTTTTAAGACAAGAAGCCCTGTGGTACACTCTCTCGGCCACGTCTTTTCAGGAAGAGACATAGGAAAGTCATTGATGCGCAATTGGATAGAAACCTGAGTTTATCTATCATGAGCATTCAAAGAGAAAGTCCCATATAACCCAAACATTCTAGGGACCCGCATAAGAAAACGGAATAAAACTGCCAAATAACTCCTTAACTTGAATACTACCCAGACCGTAACTTCCAAACACTTGTTCACAACTTCTTTTAACGCCCTTGAGCCCACACAAAACCAAGTTCCTGGTGCTTCAGTGCTCTCTTAAACATTTCTTCGTGCATTAGTAAGACGGATAGGAAAGGAATGGAGGAAAAGGAAATGACTAAAGGAGGTAAAAAAGAGAGAAGACATCTCTTGTTCTTTCAGTTCTCTTTTATTTATATGAGCATTTTCATTGCTCTTGAGTTGAATTTTTCGCTTGATTTGGGCTCGTAAACTTTGTACTTTGTCTAGCAAAATACCTATGAACTCTCCGAAGTTTCAAAAATACCCTTACATTTTCAAAGAAGTTCAAAAACACTTTAGCGTTAATTATGGATTGAATCCATTAGTACTTTGTTTCAAATACCCTTGGATTTTCAAAATTGTTTCAAAAATACACTTAGAACTTTCAAAAGTTTCATTGATACCCTTAATTTTTTTTAAAACTTCAAAAACACCTCTAAACTATTTAAAACGTCAAAAAATGCTCTTACCATTACTATGTGGATGAAACCGTTAGTACCATGTTTCAAAAATACTCATGAAATTTTAGAAGTACATTAATATCTTTAAACTTAAAAAAAAAAAAAATTAAAACGTTTTTAACGCTAGTATGTGAATAAAAACCATTTATCTACGCCCCATAGACCAACTCCTAAGGCTCAATGTTGCTTCTACTCTAGCCCAAGGTCTTTCAAACGCAATATTGCATCTCATTTCACCATCTTATTTTTCAATAATATGAACCTCATGCTTCTACATCGATTTGAGATTTCTCAAGATGATTCAAACCCATCATTGGGTCAAAACAGGTTGCTTTATTAGGACATGCTGGGTGATTTGAGCACTTATCGGTACAACTTGAGTCAATACCATGCCAATGGGAACTATTGGGTCCACTGATGCTTCATGATGCCACATCGAGCATTAGATGTATCTACTTTTGTAGCTCACTCGGGTACGTTTACCATGAACCAACCTATTAGTCAACTTCATATTTTGGACCCTCCAGACATACATCCATCCGAGCATTATTGAGGCATAAACTTGTCCATCCTGAGTCATTGTTGCACACCATGCTGAAGTCCAATCCTATTATACCACAATCTCTGACTCAAGAGTAGGAGTGAAATGTCAGCACACCCGTGCCACTCGACTCTGTCCTTGAAAACTCATTCCCAACCGAAGATGCCCAAGACACTCGTCTTGTGATACTCATCCATGCCATGACACATTCTAGTGCCATGAAGTGACTCACTTAGGTCTTGAGGTCTAGGGGTGGTGGAGAGCCAAAACCATGGCTCCTTCTACCGTACATTTTGGCATAATTGATTTGGCACCATGCATATCAAAATGGCGAGGGATCATATGCCAATGTGGGGCATTTGTTTGGTGTTCGATTAACTCCAAATTTGACGAGCTTACATCTTTCATCTACTTGAACTTAACTGCAAGCCACTAGTTGAATTTCACTATGGAATTCTAACTTTCGAGGATATGGCCTGAGGCCTCACCTTCCCCTACTAAGCTTGTCTCTGTCACCCTTGAGTACACTATTGCTTCTTTTCTTGCTTCTACCTTAACTTGTCCACTCTTCTTAGTGTGTTAGTGTGTTAGTGTGTTAGATGATGCACCGTCCTTCTTGGTTGCATCATGACACTTCTCTTTTTAGTATGGTTGTAACTCTAGACTTGTCCTCGTCTGACTCCATTGGGCTGATGTTTTTATAGGCCCTTCTTTATTTTCTTTTGTGAGTTGTGAGTCCTGACCTCTTGTATACTTCCATTTTTTCTCAATGAAAGATGAAGAATTTATCTGGAATATGTAGGAACAAACAAGAGGAATGACAAGATGTTTATTCTTTTTGTAGTTTTCTTTTTTCTTTACTTGATTAGGATCGGTTCTTTGGATCTCTCCTGTCCAATTTAGTCATGTTCAAATTAATTTTGATGCAGTTCGGTTCAAAAAGTCATGCAGAATGTGCTCGGTTCTCACCAGATGGGCAGTTTCTTGTTTCTTGCTCTGTAGATGGATTTATTGAGGTATAGCCATAGAGATGGATGGGGGTCAGAGAATTGTCCACGAAGTTTCTTTAACTTATGTTTGCATACAGGTCTGGGATTATATAAGTGGGAAACTGAAGAAGGATCTTCAGTACCAGGCTGATGTAAGTATGCTTTCTTTTGTCCTCTGTTGCATTGTCATGTCTTTTCATATGTAAGTTCACTTAGTTTTTATATCCTGAAAAGCATTACCTGCATACGTATTCTTTTTTCTTTCTAAGTTTCTTTTTGGTGCATATTTTAATATGCAAGTGGGTTTACAGGAAACTTTTATGATGCATGATGATCCGGTCCTTTGTGTTGATTTTAGCAGAGACTCAGAGATGATCGCTTCTGGTTCACAAGATGGGAAAATCAAAGTGAGTTCTGAGTTCATCTTTAGTAGGATGTCACTGTAATCACTTCTATGTTTGTTTCTTTTGCTCATCAATTATCTGTCTTTATCACGTCATTTAAATGTGCTGCTAGATTAAAGATTATCTTTATAACTTCATTATGTATCAGGCTTAATTTTCCAGAGAATTTTTTTCATCAACTTTCTGTCTACTCGGTCTTGGGTCCTATTCTATGGAGGATAAAATTTATCCATTTTACAAACAGAAAATAACTGGCTATTTTCTTTCTAATTTAATTTACTTTTCCTTGTACTTAAATTAGAGATTAAATAGCCAGTGATTTTTCCTTGAACTCAAAGTTTGTTCAAATTGGAGTTTTGTTAGTTTATGGTTTTGAGTTTTACAAGTTTGTGAATATGTGGAAAAACTCATGTCTAAAAGGAATAGCCAATTCCTTGCTATTGTAAAATGGATGCATTTACATGACATGGTTAGTACAGAAGGTCGATTGACGAAGATAACTTTTTTAGTTTCCATATTGGGGAGGAAACTAATACCTAGTGTAGTTTTCTAAGTATCGTAGAATTGGGGAGAATAGTGGAAGACTTTTAGATTTCTTCGCCGTCTTTTGTAATATTTCCTTCATTCCAATATAGATATCAAATTGGTTCCTGTTTGATATTAAAGCATGGTAAATCCATTTAGAAAAAGCAGTTGTTAGTGATTTAGTTTAGCACTTATATAGCTGAAAAGCAAGGATAGGGCCAAATTGGGAGATCAAGTTGGGCATTCTGGAATTTCGAAGTAGCCAAAAAATGTAGAAGGAACTTGAATTTTTCAGAAATCCACATCTAATGAGAAGGAATAAATGTTTAATGAATGATTGGAACCATGGGATGAAGCATTCTAACATAGATGAAATTGATATGGAAGAAGAAGCCAGAAAAGGAATGATCAAAATATTAGGAGATCTATCATAATCAACTAATTGAAAATTCAACCAAGTTATGATGATTATCAATGCTTCACTACTCGGTAGACTAGCACATAAATAAAGATATCTGTTTTATTCCCACAAGGGAAGGAGAAGCGACCAGAGGCAAAGCATTACTCACTGTCAATAAGTAAATGTGATAGGAAAGCATCGTTCTGATTTGAACGGCACATTAGTAATTAGCTTGGGAAGTTGTTATGGGTTTGTTATATATAGAGAGAGTGGGAAAGGATGAAGGCAACAATTGTTTACTGATTTAGGCTAGAGTGTGTATACTCAAGAGAGAAGGGTTTCAAATATCTTGGATACTTAGAGTTCTCTTTTATATTTGAATATCATTCTAGCTGTTTGAGTCCTATCACGTTCTTTATCATCAATCTTAATTTTGAATTACTGCCAAAGATGCGAAGATTATTTCTGGAAACACTATGAAGATAATTTGACCTTGCTACCTTTAAGGCCTTCAGCTTATTATTCTGTCTGAAGACTTGGTTATAGTAGATTTCTGTTTACTGACGACTTGAATCCACAATGTCATGAGCTTGTAAGAATAGTATCCAATATTTGAGGATCCGTGGAGCCTGTTGAAGGCAAAAGCTAAAATCCTATGTTGTAACAGTAGTGAAGTCCTATGCCGGTACCTTAGAGTTGAAATAAGAGCAGACTTGGAAGTAATCACAATGCTGCTGTGATTTGGTCCATTTTAAAGCCTCACGTTGGAGCCCTTACTTGGACATTCCTTATCCCTGGCCCCTCCACTATTGTTTTGATTGAATACATATTTTCTTTTCTTTTTAATAATCTAAAAAAGGTAAAATATTATTCATACAATGAGGCAGAGATGCAGTAATCCAAGTTAGACATAGTGGGACTAACATTAATTTGTACTATTTGATTGTGTCTTTGATAAGATGCGTTTATCTTTGTTCATTTGTCCTTGATACCTTAGGAAGTTGTTGGTTATCATTGTGACAATATTCTTCATTTGTCTTTGATACCTTAGGAAGTTGTTGGTTATCATTGTGACAATATTCTGTTACTTCAATCATTCTAGATCCATATATTTGTTGTGTTTTAGGTATGGCGTATAAGGACTGGTCAGTGCTTGAGGCGTCTTGAACGTGCTCATTCTCAGGGAGTTACGAGTGTTGTTTTCTCTCGTGATGGAACCCAGTTATTGAGTACATCTTTTGACACCACAGCAAGGTTGGTTTGAGATCTTGATTGTTGCTAGGAGAATATTTTCCATGTTTGCTCAAGTGGACATTATTATATTATGGTATATGCCAATGACAATCATGGTATTATGTGATAAGTTTTTGGTTTTTTTTTTTCATAAAAAAACCTCATCTTTACTTTCTTTCCCCAAGTTAATTCTTGGATGGGCCAGACTTCTTCCTCTTTTTTTTTTTTTTTTTTTTTTTTTTTTTTTTTTTTTTTTTTTTTTTTTTTTTTTTTTTTTTTTT
>NW_019272028.1:35505-57819 GCF_002738345.1 Cucurbita maxima
TTTTTTTTTTTTTTTTTTTTTTTTTTTTTTTTTTTTTTTTTTTTTTTTTTTGATGGTATAACTGATTGGTGTTATATTTGATATAGAATCCATGGCCTAAAGTCTGGGAAGCTATTGAAGGAATTCCGTGGTCATTCATCATATGTGAATGATGCAGTCTTTACTAATGATGTAGCACGTGTCATTACAGCATCTAGTGATTGCACGGTCAAGGTTAATCATTATTTTGGTTATGTTCTACGTCTAGTTGAATGTGTAATGTACTTGTTCAAAGTGACACGGTAAATTTGTTGTTCTTTGTAGGTATGGGATGTGAAGACAACCGATTGTCTGCATACATTCAAACCCCCGCCTCCATTAAGGGTTTGTGAAAGTGCATTAATATAGATGAGAAAAACTAACTCTGTTGAACTTCAAGTTCCCTTAGTTGCTCCCATTCCTCACCATTGTTCTTTTCAATTTTTGGAATTTTAGGGAGGAGATGCCTCGGTGAACTCAGTTCATTTGTTCCCCAAAAATGCAGATCATATTGTTGTTTGTAACAAGACATCATCAATATACATTATGACATTGCAAGGGCAGGTAATTTTTGTTAATTGCTAAGCTGGGAGTGAGATCATTTTCTTCTCTAGATCGTCTTTCTTGATAAGAGACTAGTTTATTGATAAATAAAACTCACATAGCACTACTGCTGTCAAGCCAATTGGTACTCAAAGCAAGACCGTGGTGAGGGTTGGGTGACAAGCACTGCATCACCATCCCTACCCACATCTTGCAAAAATAATGTTCCTCTTTAAATTGTCATGGTTTACAAATCAATCATCCTCTTGATATGTCCACGCGGAAATGTCTTCAAGTACCTAATGATTAGGTGTGGCTTTGAAGTTAACCGGTGCAGCTATTGTTGGATTGTTCTCAATAATTTGAATATATCTTTTCTTTGCTCTTGCGTCTCTACGCCTGTATGCAAACAAATGTTTGAAGAATCAGCTTGCATGGCTTTGCAACAGAAGCACTTTTTGGTCTTTTTAAAAAAATTTCTTTGACGTGAAATGTGTCTACATGGGTTCAGATGAAAGTTTTGCCAAACTCAAAAGGGGAGGGATTTGAAATAAAAATCTCGTTCCTACAAATTTGTTAGACCAAATATGAGAGTTTTTCATATTATCCTATATATTAGAGCCAAATATATATAGGCCTCTATGGAAGCCCAAAACTAATAGTAGTACAATTACAATCAAGGACAAAATACTTTGTTTTTTTGAACAAGAAACACCTATGAAAAGGAAGGAAAAAAAAGGATACAAGTCCCCATGGGAATTAAAAAAGATAACAAAAGAAGAAACAAACCTAAAAATACAAGAGGATGAAACAATAAAAAACAATTAGCGAAGCAAACAAAAAACCACAAAAATCTACAATAAAGAGCTCCAACTGTAGCTAAAAATGCAGAAACTTCTTTCGGAGAAAAGTATAACAAAGACCCAAGGGCTTGAAACTCAGAAAAGCAGCTTGAGAAAATGAAGCCACGAAAAGATGTTTTTGAAGATACACTTGCATTGAAGGAGTTATTAGACTAATGCAAGCCTTTTGAACGTTCCAAACGCCTCCAAAATGCCAAAGAAGAATGTTCAATGAAGATCTCTCAAGTAACCACACTCTACGCTCTAGATCATCTTTAAGAAGAAAATCCAGAACACAATTGAATCCAACCATAATAAACTGTTAATCAAACAAAACTACTTATTCTGGAAGGCACATTGGACCGAATTTTGTTTTTTAAAGCCAAATGCTTCGAAGCTTCCCATAACTTCTAAAAAGCCATAAAAAAAATCTTCAATGAGGGATTATACAGAAAAAAAAACTGAACTGTTATTTGAGGTGAATGAGATGGAATTTCATGTGTCTGAAGACCGCAAATCTTAATAAGAGATGAAAAACATTTAGGAATCAAGAGGTGGACTCCACTGGAAATTCTCTTTGACTTGGTCATCCACAAACTTTAAAGAAGGTACAACATCTTCTTTGGGATAAATGAGAGCCAAGGATTGTTTAAGATTATCATTCTCACGATGGATTTCCTGATCAATTTTAATTCCTCACTACTTTTATCATTAGAGTCAATAAATAATGTAGAAGTTGATTGAGCATTTGAAAATTTAGGGCTGACGATGGAAGGTTTCAGCGACGCATCTAGCCTACATGGTGATTTTTCGGCCAATGGACTGTTTTCTTGGCTGGGCAGTAATGAAAAATTACTTCAGTAACAAATGATAGATTCTGCGAGCAACGACGGCAGATTCTGACGGCTTAGTGATACACAATAGTTTCCCATGATATTATGAGACCCAATACAGGAGAAATTCATATTATTCTATAGAGTATAGCCAAATGTGTATAGGTATTCATGGAAGCCCTAAACTAATAATAGTAAAAATACAATGAAGGACAAAAGACTAAAAAGCCTTTAAATCTGCTATAACACAAATTATTATGATTCTTTTGACACACTTGAAAATTTACTGCAGAATAATTTAACTAATACAATTACTATCTTGGCTTACTAATCATCTCTTGGTTGCATTTAGGTTGTTAAGAGCTTCTCATCTGGTAAAAGAGAAGGGGGAGATTTTGTTGCAGCTTGCGTATCACCAAAAGGTGAATGGATATACTGCATTGGTGAAGACAGGTCAGTTTTCTTATGTTATGGATACATAAAAATAAAGTCATCCAGCTGTGTTGTGTCCTCTATTTTTCATATGTGGTGAAGTTTCCTTCTCTCTTTTTTAGACGTGAGGAGTTTATACGTACTTTACAATGTTGCAAATCCTTGGTAGTTGGTACCCTTTTCACGGAAGTAAGATTGTCTGACCTTACCAAATCATAATTTCTTAGGTCTATTGGTACTACTATATATCGATCTAAGCGTCAGTACCCTATATTATATGATCTTGGAGTGGCCCTTTCTTCAATTAATGATCCTTTAATATCTGTTGCCAAGGCAATATGCTGTAACATATTTGAGTGGTCTCCACTCCTGGGTTTTTTAATTAATAAATTTATGTATATTTATAGTTATTAATATTATTATCTAGGAAGCACGGATACTTTGAATTTGACAAAGTGTTTGTATTGGACACGTGTTAGACATAGATATGTCCATCAGTCGCAGAATGATGGCGTTTGCAGGATCGGGGGAGGGAGGGAAAATGAAAGAAGGGAGAAGGACTGTTTAAGGGTTAGGTTTTTATTATTATTTTTTTTTTCAAATTACAAACTTTTTCATAAATTTTATTTTGTAGGCTTTTTATGGGTACTTTGTGGCTTGAGCAGTTGTCTTGATTGGGTTTTGACTCATATGACTTATTGGGTTTTATGTAAATTAAAATTTTAGACTAGATTCAATGGGAAATTAAATTTTCATTCACGTTTTTTTAATTTAATAATTCTTAATAGTAAGTGAAAAAAAAACTAAAGTATTTTGGATTTTATCTTTTAATATTATTTAATAAATAAAAATAATGTGTCCTCGATTTGTCTGTGCTCTAAATTTTTAGAAATTTTTTTATTGCCGTGTTTGCGTTGTATCCATGTCATGTCTCTGTGTCCTTGTTCTTTAGTTAACTATTATTATTAAGATATGATCTTGAATTTGCCTACCATCTGCAGGAATATGTATTGCTTCAGCCACCAATCCGGTAAACTGGAGCATCTCATGAAGGTATGTGTTTTGTACTCCAATTACTTGGATTTCTCTTGGTCAATTCTCAGTTGCTATAAGAATATCTTTAGTAATTTAAACAACTTGTGTCCAGAACACCGAAAGATTAGAACGCCACATTGCTTATCAGAATGGCATTTTTATTTGGCTTTAGTATTATATTTAAATATGGTGATGGAATCAGAGTTGGCTCGTCAATGTATAAATTATAATTGATTAGGTTACTATTAACTTTCAAAAAAATCTAAAAAATATTCTTACCGTTAGTTTTGGATGAAAATCGTTAGTACTTTATTTCAAAAAAATACCCTTGAACTTTTAATAGTGTTTCAAGATTATGTTTTGTCTCTTCCTCGGAGAAAGATGACATCAAACAATTCCCAATACCCATAAACTTTTGAAAGTTCATGAGTATTTTTGAAACGTGGTACTAAAGGTATTTTTTAATTTTTCAGAAAAAGTTCCAAAGGTGTTTTGAAGTTTTTAAAAAGTTCAATAGTATTTTTGAAGTTTTTAAAAAAATTTAAGAGTAGTAATGAAACTTTTGAAAACCCAAGAGTGGTTTTTAAACATTTTTATAAGTTAAAGGGTATTTTTGAAAGTTCAAGAGTATTTTTAAAATAAAGTACGACGGTTCCCTCCAAAACCAACTGTAAGGGTATTTTTTTTAACTTTTTTCTTTTAAATTAAAAGTGTTTTATTTATTTATTTTTAATGTTTAAAGGTATTATTGAAATTGTAAGCTTATGGATATTTTTTAGGCAAATGCAAAATAATTTAGCCTACAATTAATATTTGGCTTTAATTTTTGTCATTATTTGTTTGCATGCTCATCTACATCAATTGAACTAAAAAAAAAATTAAATAGGTGTGTTGGTGATGTATTCGATTTTTTTTATTAATAATTATTTGTTTGTCTATTTAGATATTTTTGTCTGTTATGGACTCACCCATTTATGCCTATTTGTCTTTCAGCTACAGACATAATCACTAATTCCTGTAACAAGAAAAAGATACATATCACCAATCGACGTAAAAACAGTCTATCAGTGCATCTATTGAGTATTGATAAATGTCTATTAGTGACTCTATAAAAATGATTATCTGACATGTGTGGGAGTTTAAAAAACGTATTTAAAAAAAGTGAGAAAATTTAAATAGTTTTCATATTTGCAAAATTATTACCCTGTTGCTATATTTGGAAACATGAGAATGTGAATTTACACCCATTAATTTTTTCCTAGAAAAAAGTTCCAAGTTCCAAGTCTTTGTATCCTGTAAAATAGTTAGCCATAGCAACCTAAAGAGAGCATCAAGATGCCAAGAAATTGGTCTGCAACAGTAATCTTCCTCTATCTAGAATGAGGAAATGCAAAAAGACCTTTATCATAGCCCAACAACCTGCACTTGGGTTATTAAGACCTGCCAACTCGAGAATCTCGACGAAACTTAAGGTGAAAAAGTGGCAATAACATATAGTATAGTTTTGAGCCTCCAATGCCTCTCTTCATAAAACATATGAATGAGAACATGGAAAGCCAAATTGGAATGCCTCTAGGTCTAGGTATAGCCTATTGTGTTAGTTTATCGCCATCAAAGAACTCAACTGTAGGAAAATATATGAATGGTTCTTTGAACGAAATGTGAATGAATGATTTGAAGTTGTAGGATGTAATTTTTAGTAGGAAACTCATAACTTTCTCCCTCCTTGGTACATTTTCTAAACAGGACTTTCCTTTTTCTTGGGCTTGTAATTTGATCATTGGTTTGAGTTGTTACATATTCTATTGCATGATTATTGGATGATAGATTGTTTTTAACTCAAATTTTGTTTGTGTAGGTTCATGAGAAGGACGTGATAGGTGTGAATCATCATCCTCATAGAAATCTCGTTGCTACTTATAGTGAAGACAACACAATGAAACTATGGAAGCCTTGACTATTTTACTTGTGCTATTATTTTAAGTTATAATTTTATTCATTTACCTCATTGGCAACTTACTTTTCTTGATAAACTGTGGCAGTATTTTGAAATGATGGTAATCCATGTTTGAAATCTTCTGATGGTTTTGTCTGAGCATGCCCGTCTGTTGCAGAGTATCAAGATAAAATGGTAATTCCGATTTGTTAGAGAGCACAGTTAGCCTGATAAATCTATATGAGCTTCTTCCTACCTGGTCATGAGGAAGCTCTAATCTTCCGTAGGAGTTGAATCCTTGGATCAAATGGTTTTCATTGTCATGTTGTAGCTAATCACTAGGTGGCGTCTCTATTTAAAGCTGGGATTTGAATGAGGAACAAATATTGTCAGAAGTGGACAATTGTTACTTGAGTCAATAGTGGGGCATTATTTACAGAGTTCTCGTCTAAATTACTAGTGCAGTCTTCTCCCCGCGTTGCCCACTACCTGACTTCTAAATTGCTGGCTAGCAAGCCTGGGCTACCTGCTTGGTCACTGCCTCTATATCACTGAATATGGTAATTAACATGTTGCTCCTACACCAATCCTACTTTATTTTTTCCCCTCAAAGTGGACTCGTTGAACAGCATTTTATTGGCAGGTAGAATTATCTGATAGTGAATAGGCCAAACGAGAGTCCAGTTATCTCTATTCTTTCGTGCCTCTTTCTCAGGTGATTGCTCATAACATATTAACGGAGTATAAGGTCCGTTTTATTTTCTTCTTCCCTTCAGTCTGACGGAGTTTTGTAGTTTGATTTCCCAGTACTTAATGTTCTATTTGCTTTTTTATTTTTAATAGAACTCCAGAAAGAAAGTACTGCGTGGGCCTGATTCTTGAAAATTAATTGGGAGTTGGATGAACCAACAGCCTGGAGGATGAATGGACAGCCCGAGAACAATTTAGTATGAGTTGAAGTAAAAATGGTTTTTGTTTGGTATTTGGAACGTCATTTCTTCACACAATGTAAATTAAAATATATTTTCTTAAAAAAAAAATCATTAGTTAACAAGAGTAATTTTGAAATAACTGAGAATTAGGTAGGGTGAAAGACCCCTAAACCAAATCAAATTCTCGAACACAACCAATATTTTATGTAGGATTTAGCTGGCGGAAGTTCATTCGGAAAAGCAAAACTCCGTTTGCAAGTTAAGCACACTAGTCTTAAGTACTCTCATTCCATCATGGCAAGAGTGGTATTGAAATCATCAAATAAGCATGTATGCGCATTTATGAGATCCAGCTTCTCAACTTACTGTATCCACATGATAGGTCTGATCCACCCCAAAATAAATCAGACACAAAAGTGGCTAAGCTCAAACAAACCATGCACTCAGTCAACTTCCATTTTACAAAACAACGTTTAGATCTGATCACCCCCGGGAGTTGTTAGCAAAGGTGTGGGGGCTTGGGAATTGGTGATGCTGGGGAAGGCATCATGCGGCGGCTTCATTTACTGCATTGAAAGAGAACAGATGACTCCATTTATTACCTTCTCAACTACCAACTTCTCCCTCTCTATTAAACCCTTCACCTTCACCTTAGACTATATGAACGCTCAAGCAAGCTGATCAGTGATCCCATTAAGTAGAATTCTGATGGGAAATCTTAAGTACTGCTACAGTGTGGCTGTTGCTATGGGGATGTTGTTTATTGGCGTAAGTGTTGGGCAATTTGAAGGTGGTGGAAACGACCCATTCGCACAAGGGGGGAGAAGGACGGAGATGGTACCGGCCATGTTCATATTCGGAGACTCTCTCATTGACAACGGAAACAACAACAATCTTCCCTCTTTCGCCAAGGCCAACTATTTCCCCTACGGCATTGACTTCAATGGCGGTCCAACTGGGCGCTTCTCCAATGGCTACACAATGGTGGATGAAATCGGTATGCGCATCTAATCTACTGTTATTCCGTTTTAACACCAAGCCATGCATGTGGATATTATCTATAAAAATGCTTGCATTGTAAATGCATATTCATGCAGCGATGCTGCTTGGACTACCATTGGTCCCTGCCTTCTCTGAAGCTTCCGGAGCCCAATCTCTCCGCGGAGTTAACTACGCATCCGCTGCTGCAGGCATTCTTGACGCTACGGGAAGGAACTTTGTAAGTATCACATTACTCCTTTTGAAACTTACTTGTAAACAGTGTTATTCATTTGGCATATGGGGATTTGATCAGGTGAGTCGCATACCTTTCAACCAACAAATCAGGAACTTCGAGAGCACGCTTGATCAGATCAGTAACAATCTAGGGGCGGTCAACGTGGGACAATCCATCGCACGGTGCATATTCTTTGTGGGAATGGGGAGCAATGACTATCTTAACAACTATCTTATGCCCAATTACGCCACTCGTAATCAGTATAATGCTCAGCAGTACGCGGATTTGTTGGTTAACCAGTACACGCAGCAGCTCACTGTCAGTACTTCATTTACAGCTTCTTTATTAGCTTTAAATTCCATCATATCAATATTTATGTCAATGTCATGCTGTGCAGAGGCTGTACAATCTGGGGGGCAGAAGGTTTGTGATCGCAGGTTTGGGGCTGATGGGGTGCATTCCAAGCATTTTGGCGCAGAGCGCAGCGGGGAGCTGTTCAGAAGAAGTGAACCAACTTGTTCGACCTTTCAATGTCAACGTGAAGAGCATGATAAGCCAGCTTAATACCAACCTTCCAGAAGCAAGATTTACTTACATTGACATAGAGCGCATGTTCCAGGATATGCTTGTCAACTCTAGATTTTATGGGTTAAGCGTGCTGAACAGGGGATGCTGTGGAATTGGTAGGAACAGAGGCCAGATCACATGCCTCCCCTTCCAAACGCCCTGCACCAATCGAGACCAGTACATCTTTTGGGATGCATTTCATCCCACCGAAGCAGTAAACGTCCTTATGGCCCGAAAGGCTTTTAATGGCGACCAATCCGTTGTTTATCCTTTCAACATCCAGCAGCTTGCCACTCTTTGAAGTTTATTCTTCTGAATTTACCTGTTTTTCTTTTTATAACCCTCAACGCCAGTGATGATGCATGCCACAATTTTCTTCAAGAAATTGCATCATTACTACTTTGTAGTGTCTTTTTAGAGAATGCAATGCAGTTTCAGAGTTTATTTTCTACGTTCATTCTGGCTTACGTTCAATCTTTTGCTATGCTATGGCTTTCTGTAAAATGAATCTAGTAATATTATTCACTACTACACGCATCTAGGACAGGGGAAGGTTGCTTTTAATTTTATTTATGTCAATAATAGAATCAAAATGGTTGAATTAAGAACAACATACTATCTTTTAGTGAAATTTGAAAAATAAATGAGATCGGACAGACAGAGTCAGTGGAAGTGGAAGCGTGGTCTATGCCAGGTTGAGAGCTGTCCACATGAGGCTGTCATGGCCCAATCCGAAGACCCAGAAGTTGCAGGGTGACTTTGTTCCCAGTTTTTTGTCTGACACAGAGATCTCCTCGAGGGCTTGTTGAGGGGTTATGGTGGTAGTTGCGTTAATGGATGAAAATGGTTGGGCAGAGAAGGGGCGGGGCTTTTGTGCACGTTGGAGTGAGAGGAAGATAACGGATTTTGTGGAGGATGTGTCAAATAAATTGAATAATAGATGGGTTTCTTGCAGAATGGGCGATGGGCTATTCATCTCGCGAGATTTGATGGAAAGCAAAGAAATTGGTTCCCATCCCACAACATTCAGATTTCAGTGTTTCAAATTCTAGTGAAAAAAAAGGACAGCGCAGATTTGAGACATTTATGACACCACAAAATTGGAATGCAAGACTCACAGAAGTAGAGTTGAAGCTAATAAGATTCCCACTACTGTTTGTGATGTCGACAAGGTAGTTGGTTTGGTACAAAAATTCACAACATTTGGTGGACCTTTTTTTTAAAAAAGAAAAAAGCTCAATAATTTTGTTTCTTAAATCAATGCAAGGGTGAATATCACAAATGCATAGATAAAAGAACATGTGTTTATCAAATTTTTATGGAATAATTTACGTAAAAAAAACCTAACAGCACTAATTTAAATAGTTGAGTTTAGAAAAATAATATTAATTTAGATATTTTTCTATTACATAAATTTGAGAAAACAACCAAATAAAAGGGATTTTCTAAAAAGGGCTGGAGAATGGGGAGGCGACTAGGGTTGAAGTGGCGTCCATATTTAAGAGCCCTCCACTATTTCAAACAGATTTTAGCGCCACACATCTGTGTCTGTTTTGAGGCAGAATGAAATTCGCGGTGAAGGCGTGGAGCAACTGCAAGGCGCGCACCGGATGTCTACAGCTCGGAAACTGCCCTACCGCCATTGATACTCCTGCTTTACTTCTCTCTACTTGTAAAGGACTGCCTAATTTCATCTCTCCTGATCTTCTTCCGTCTCTCCCTTCCCCTGATTCTCACCTCCTCCAGTTCAGTCCTCTTCACTTGTAAGTATTCTACACTATTCCTACTCTTTCATCTCCATTCCGTCGTTCTCTTTTAATTCACTTTGTGTCGATGTTGCGATGAATCTGCTTATTCGCGTTCATTGTGTTTTTCAATTGGAGCGCCTCAGCCGGAGAGACTGCTCTACTTTGTTGCATTGATTTTCTTTTTATTTATTCGTTCTCTCACTTCGTAGGATTGTCTGTTTTGAGTACGTCTCGTGACCTGGAAACTATTCTACAGTCATGAGAATACGACTGGATAAAGCATGAGATCAGAAGTTCGTACTAGGTGATAATCGTATGATGCTTTTTGAAATGTTCTAGATTACTAAAACCAAGAGGAATGTGTCATGATGATTGCAGCTGATAGTACTATATTTAGGAAAGAATGCTGAACGCAGACTGTGTGTTCACGGAAATTGAAATGATTACTATGTCTATGTGGTACTTAAATAACCGAACAGTTGAGTTTGGGAAGCAACGACTACTTTACGTTGTCGGACTTATGCCTTAGGCTCTTCCGAAATAGTTTATCGGTGGTTTTTTCTGTAATCATTTGTATCCATGAAACAACTGTCAAGTAATTTATGGAATCCATTACTTTTATCTGTCTTTTGTCCTTGATTCAATTTCCATACTAGATCAATTTTTAACTTGTACATGACACGCTGTAGTGAAAATTTGGTTCTCTTCAGAATTATGAAGTGAGTTCTATTTTTGTACTGGTAAGTGGTACATTAATTGACTCTGTACGTTGTTTCTTGATGTTGTTGGCGGTGTTTGTTCAGACACTTTATACTCCTGTTACAGCTGTCTTGACTCTGGTTTTATTTTCATGATTCCATCTTTTATTAATTAATCGGCTTTCCTTCACGGTGTAATCAAGAAATAAGTCCGGCAGAAAAGAAATAAAATTTTCAATTATCACATGAAGATAGTCGTGTTTATTTGGTTTTTTGTTTCTTGTCAGCCACATTGACTTTTTAATCCTTTAATTCTTAGCTTGGAAGGTCCTTCATTGAAAACGATATCAAGTATTGGAGGGCTGCAGCATTTACTTGGGTTACATGAATATGTATTTGCAGCAGTAGCAAGGGATTCTGTTCAGTGCCTTCCAGAATGTAATGCTTCCAATAAATTTGGAGCATCTTTTGAGACTACTTGTGGTCGTCGTTTGGTAATGAGATTTCTGGTTTGGAAAATAAGTTTCTAAGTTTGTGGTTGTTGTTTTGTATCAACTTCTGCTTGCCCTTCCATTACTATTTTGTTTGAAAAAGAAGTTTATGAGTTTGCATTGTAATTGTAGATAAAACCTGTTGAGTATGTTGAATTGATTTCGTCCATGAGACCAGACATTTGGGCCTCCTTGGCTGATGAAGTGCCATCGTGGGTTTCAGATAAAAGGAATAAAACATCAGTGGATCGAACTGTGAGATGGCTCGATGAATGCATCAATTTGAACTCAGTAAGACTGCTAGAATGTCCCTTTTATGGTATTAGTTGAACTCTGCTAGATGTCTAATGTTGAGAAATGTAGGTCAAGTATGTTTGTGTGTTTTTAGACTTCAACTTGTGAATAGGCCCACGAAGAGAAAAGAAGCTGAGAAAAGCAGTAGACAAGAAATTTTACTGACGACTAAAAACTGCCTCCACGTTAAGTCTGTGGGGACCATCTGGTTGTGCAATTCTATATGGAAATTTATAGCACGCAGTAATTAGATAGAGGAAAATGAAGCAGCTTAGAATGTGGACCATAATTTCCAAAGCAAGCTGGCGAAAGGAGGGAATAAGAATTCTGGTCTCTTTTAAATAGATAAAGATGGCATAATTCTACAAATAAAATGAGGATATCATGAAAATATTTTAGGAATTCATCGAAAACCTGCTCATGGTTGGTGATTGTCGAATATTTTCCGAATCGGAATATTGGAGTGATTGATTGGTAAGATTTTATTCACATTTTCTAGGAGTAGATTCCCAACTGTAAAAGGGTTAGGGTGCATAAAGTGTCTTGCCTAGATAGTACGGGTGAAGCTTTGAGACAAGGAGCATCTTAAAAAAATTGACTGGAATGTGGTTTCCTAATAGTATTTCGAAAGAGGTTCTTAACAAATACACAAATGAAACCAACATTTTCCCTATTCCTCTGGCTTATAATTAGAGAAGCCTCCGTTCATTTTGTTGTAACTTTAGTAACTTTTAGATCCTCCTAGATGAGTGTTGTTATGTGTTTGTTTTGAGGAACAAGGATTCTACCTCCCATGCCTTTTGGTTACATTCTCCTTCTATGTTGGGAATGAAGTTTTCATTTCTAACTAAAAAAAAGAGTTTCTACCTCTTAGTTTTTGTGCCCAAAACAAGTTTCTTAAGTATTTTGTGCCAAATGGTTCCTCAGAGTTAAAATGTTCTGGATATTATGGCTGATGACTTTTCAGTGCTTCCAGAGTATCATTCTTATGGCTTTCAGAATTCCCTCAAAAACAAGAGCGTTGGGCCATATACATTCAGTAAAATAAGTAAAGGTTGATTCTTACAATTTCTAGAGTCATCTTACGTAATATGACTGTTTTGTTTAGGACTCATCGATGCAAAAGCAATATGAAAACCCTGTCATGATCAAGTGATAGTATTTAGTTTTTTTGTCTAGATTTGGTGCTTTTTACATTTTTCTTTGCCTAGTAATGTCATGAGTGATTTGGAACAATCAATTTATTATTATAATGAAGACAGGTGGGGCTATTTTTGGAGCTATTGTTGGAGGCAATGATATGGAAGAACGCCAAAGATGTGCTTTAGAGGTGGTTAAGCGTAATGTATCAGGTTCAATAACTTTTTCTTTGATATATAAAGGTGAATAGTGGCAATTAGCTCAAGATTCATAGCTTGAGAACTAATTTTGAGCAATATCAATTTTTAGCATCTCCCAAAATTTGTTTAGGCTATCAGAGCTCTGAACAGCCAGTTTGTATCATGTCTTTAAACACAACATGTTTTTAAATCATTACCATACAAATAAAATTTTGAACAGAATGCCAATATTTTCTTTCCTCTGATTCTCGTCATAACACCCCTGACCCTCTCTCGTATGTAAGGAATGATTATTTCCCTGGCTTCCCACATAAATGTTTCTCAACTCTAGTTTGTTCAGTTAAATTTATCATTTCTATCTTTGCTTCCAATTTCTTGTTCTAATTTCTCAGTTTCATCAAACAAATTTTGGTAGGCTATTGGATTGGAGGTTTTGGGCTTGGAGAGAGCATAGATGAGCGTCCTGCCCTACTTGATGCTGTTACGGTAATAATTTGGCTTATAAAATTGTTAGGTTAGTCTTTTAGGCGTCCCCGTCCATTTCTTGCACCAACTAGGGTGTGGATGGTTTGCATGCGAACCCTACTAGTTAATGAGTTGAACTTTGAAGCTTAATAGGTAGCAAGTTGGATTCGTTTGTGTATACCTTTCTTTGTTAAAACAATTCTTTGGACCTTGCTCTTGTTTTTTGAAGTTTTTTTTTTTCTTTTATCATTACTTTCAACCCTTGATGAATTTTTTCCCCTAACAAAATAAAAAAGGTAACTGAGCTGTGATCGATTCCCTTTACTTCCATATCCCTTTTCTCTCTCTTTCTCCCCGTCATTTTTCCTGCACTTTCCATGTGTGTATGCCTGTATATATATGTGTGTATATATTATCTTTATCATCTGCGTTCCAAGTACCTCAATTCAATGCTCTGTTTCTGTGATGTCCATTTTCTATTCTACATTTTCTCCCATGAGTTGTGAAGCAAAAGCATCATAAACCATATCAGAATTTATCTTTTTTGAAAAAGAAGCGTGCTTCTGGTAATTTATTTCATTGTTTGAACAGGATGTCTTGCCAGAGGAATTGCCACGTATGATTTGTGGGCTCGGACTTCCAGGTATAGTTTTTCAATCTTCTAGGTTGAGTTGCTTGAAGTATACAATCCTGTTTCGACTTTCGATTGGATTTCTGTGTCCAGCCTATGGAAGCTGAAAATACATATTTTTAATATTTTTTGTAGCTTGTGACTAAGCATTTTGGTTCAATCATTTTTGTCACTCTTTATGATGACCACGTAGTGCATTTTGTCATTGTCGCTTGTCAATCAAATTAGTTTTATTAAATATCATTATTCTTATTATAGTCTATACACACACACATAACGTAACCTCAAAGTTCCAAATCTATGTACTTTGAGCTTCTGTAGTTTATAAATTAGTGAATTCTTCCCTTGAATCAATGAAATAGGCATCAAATGTGAGCTCAATATCATAACCATACTGTACGACTCAATTAGTTAGCTACCCCTGATAAAATGTTGGATGGCATCTGACCAATTAGAGGTTTAATCGTTCATCTTGGTTGCCCCATCCTATAATTAATCCACCAAGTTTTCTATTTTACATTGGGTTCTCGCTTCAAACAATAATTTGTTTGGATATATGTTTTCTTTGATGTTGCAGAGGAGATCTTGCAGGGTATTGCTGCTGGAGTCGATCTCTTTGACTCTGCGTATGCTATCCATTTTGAATATGGTTTATCTTTCTGTGATTGTCATTGCTGAATGAGCTCTATAAATTGTTTAATTACTGTGTTGCAGGTACATATATCACTTGACCCTTGGAGGCTTTGCTCTCACCTTCCCACTGAATGGAATTGCGGAGAAACGGCCTGACACGCACCTGAACGACGATGCAAGTGATCGGACAAAAATCAACTTAAGAGCAACACTTTATCGGTAAGTTTGACAATATTTCACATGCTTGGTATTGATTTGGCAATATTTAATTCCTTATTATCTAATCGTAGATCCTAATTTGCATTGTTATATTTGCTAAAAATGGGTTATTTGTTTTGTTCAGGAAAGATACATCACCAATTCTCGAGGGGTGTAACTGCTACGCTTGCCTGAATCATACCAAGGCTTATATAAATCACTTGCTAAATGTCCACGAAATGCTGGCTCAAATACTGCTGGAGATGTATGAGAATTTGACTACTTAGAAAATATTTAGTCGTCTGTCTCTATTTGCATTCTCACAGTAATGGTTCTCATCCTATTGCAGACATAATACTCATCATTATTTAGGATTCTTTCGATCAATCAGAGAAGCAATCAAGGCAGGCAAATTTCAGCAATATCATCAGAAATTCGTTGAGGGTAGGCGCAATCATCTAGCCCTGCCAGCCGCAGCAATCAACTCATGACGAGCTCATCAAATAAGTAATTTGAATATTGCCAACAATGTTTTGTTTTACCGAACAATTTTATCAACTGATCATACTATATATTCGGGGCAAGTACAACTGGTCACACTCTAAATCTTCATCCTCAGAATTCCCTCGTTTGTATGATCTAATTGAAGATATGGTCTATCTAGCATTCAAGTTCTTTTGTTGATCTTGTAAAACTAATATTACATTCAACATACTCATCAATAGGGATTTAGGACATAATATTTAAGAATGCAATCAATACCCTTGCTTTCTTCTTGTACAAAAATATATTTGCGACTATAAAAGCTTGTTTGGCAAAGACTTGTATTGCTTTACAGGTAAGGCATGTAATGGTATCAGACGCCAAAATTGCAGGGTGGCTGCAGAACATGTCTAGAATATATGAGACAAAATCTGCTTGTTGCCAGTTTCAATACCAGTACTGGGATCGACAAAATAAGGCACCTGATATTTAGGGTTTAGATATTTGAAACAATAGAGGTAACAGTAAACATGCAATATATATAGCCGACTGAAGTAAATATGACAGACATCATATAACGTAAAACCAACTAGAGCATAGTTTGAGTCTTGAGGCATTTTGATTTTGGATGGATCAACTCAAACAAATTTTAGAACTAAAAGATAGGCAGTAAATAAGTTCAAACTATAGTGATTACCTATTTGAGACTTGATATATGCGTATTTCCATGTCAAGAAATGTAGTAGTGCTTAGACGATTATTCACTGTTATAAAAACTCACCAAGGCAATGAGAGAAATAACATAACAATACTGAAAGGACTCTTGTATTAGTTTCCACGAACGATCTTCATCCTCGTAGCATCTCAAGATGAGTAGGATAGCATGACTAGATCGCATCAAGTGCAAGGGAGCGTCAAGGCTACAAGGTACTCAATATTGAATTCAAATTCTTGTATGATTCTTGGACCTAAGGTGTTACACATGGTATCACTAAGGAATCTCTCCTCGTACAATGTGGTTTAGAGACGAACTAAAGTAGATGTTAGTTGGTATGTGACGCTCGAATAGAGGAGCCACATGAGTGAACTAAACAACATTTAATGAGAGAGATCTAGAGGCTATATGTATGTATGGCTAAAAAAGAAGGAGAATTTATAGTTTACAATGTAGGAGGTATCGTGCTCAAACTCCTGTAATTTCATTTACTCTCCAATTAATATTGATTTTTATTTGTGTAACTTTTTACAAATTTTCAAACTAACTACAAAATTTCAAACTAACAAGTAAAAAAGAAAAGTTGAAGTTTGATAGAATTAAATTTAGGTCAAATTATAAGTTTAGATTCACTAAACTTATAATTTGATATCTCGTGTTGTTCAAACTATGGTGATTACCTATTTAAGATTTGATATCTACGTGTTTCCATGTCAAAAAAAAGTCTTAGAGTTGTGCTATAAAATCCACCGTGATAATGAGAGAAATACATAACCTCAAGAGCATGGAGATATTCAGACGGAAATCAAATAGCAAACCTCTTTCGATCCGGAGATGTTGAGATGTAACTTTGTCCGTTATGATCCTTCTCCAACGTTTATGAAAGATGCAAGGAAGCTCCAACTCTCACAATGCCTCGCGCACACTTCGAGTATACTGGAAAGTTCATCCATATTTGTATTATAACAAAACACTAGAATATATTAGAGTTGAGCATTCATTCATCCATTTACATTCTTCAACCAAAATATTAGCAGAGAGAGTAACAATGTTGGGAAATTAAAATAAACAAATAATCTGATTCAATCCTACGGTGTGAGTGTAAAATATTCATGCTACTTATCTGGATACTCAGCATATTCAAGTAGTTTTTTTTTTTTTTTTTTTTTTTTTTTTTTTTTTTTTTTTTTTTTTTTTTTTTTTTTTTTTTTTTTTTTTTTTTTTTTTTTTTTTTTTTTTTTTTTTTTTTTTTTTTTTTTTTTTTTTTTTTTTTTTTTTTTTTTTTTTTTTTTTTTTTTTTTTTTTTTTTTTTTTTTTTTTTTTTTTTTTTTTCCTAATATAAGAAACGAACTTCATTGGAAATAAAAATTGAAAGAAAACGAGGGCATCCAAAAAAACAAGTCTACAAGAAAAGGTCCCATTAAAGCATTTTAAGCAGTATTAACATAGTGCTTACCCAACCAACTATTATCCAGTTTCAAAGTTCCAACCTAATAGACCCTAACTACGAAAAACGAACCACCGGATTTATGAAGCTGACGGGAAAGAACAATAAAACAGAGTTAACTTAGCTGTGCTAGTAACACGGGTTCTCTCCGCTACCTACTCTTAAACATTACTATAACGAATCGTGGCGAAGGTAATTTAGTGATGTTATAGATGAAACTGAAAAGGTGAGATAAACAGGATATGGAGGATAGCCCATCAGCATACCCCAGGTTGTTCTCGTATGAGAAAAGTTCCAACTTTTTGGGTGGTGGGTCTGTTGAGGCAGTTCCCTATGAATGGATATTCACACTGCACACGATATCCATGATGGCAGACAACTCTGTTTCAACAAGTGGAAATTGGAAACTTGTTACAGAAATAATTGCGTCGTAAAGCTTCAGGATGCAACAAAAAACCAGTTTTTTTTATGTATCTTTTCCATTCATTTAAGACAAATAAAAGCTAAATATCAAACCAATATTCAAAGAAAATGCGTTCCAAATAAAACTGCATCCATTTGCATGAAATAAATCATTTTTAGGTACCAGGATGATTTTACAGAGTAAAATGGAGGAGAGGTAGCCATAAAGTCAACAGCTCAAGCTTTAAATTAGATTTATATATGAGATATTGGTGCAACAAAAAATAGGTCGACCAAATTCATCTCGAAACTGCATTCCTTTTTGTAACCAACTCAATAAGCCACTCTGACTCTTCATATCTTCCTAGTAAACTCCATAGAAATATAACTCCTCCATGCGTAACATATATTTTGTTCCAATATAACCTATGTAATTCAATAAAGGTAAACCCCAAGCTATAAGAAGATAGTGTTGTTTTGGCCTCCGACATATGATAACTGCATAATCAGAAAGACACGTTACCAAATTAATATTCCTCCTGCTGAGAGAACTAACCGACACTGTTCTTGAGCCCCATAGAAGTCTTGCCAATGAAGAGAAGGAAGATGTGGCTACCTGCTCTTTAGCAACAAGATGAGAGACATCATATAAGGATAAGAGGTTACTGATATGAGCAATTTCCTGACCAGAACCAGATAAATACTTGTTTTACCCTAACTATTTTTTTTTTTTTTTTTTTTTAATATCCATGAGTGTCCGGCCAACTTGTGGTGGACCTTGACTAATCTCTCGGGACAATTGTTTGATTCTATTACATTTGATTGTCAAGGCAAGTCTTTAAATCTTAGTTTTAGAGATGCTAGAATGTAAGCATTGGCAAAAACTTGATTTCCACGACAGAAAATAATGTAAGCAGGATAAAAGAATATAGCAAAATAGATAGGCTAAATCTTATTAATCCTATGTGTCTATCAGTCTGTCATCTCTGGGCGATTATGTAATTAACATTAACAAAGTAGTTCTAGGTCTACCGCGTACAACTGTTGGTTCCATTTAATTGCATTGATATGACATATAATCTTAGCAACTGTATCTGTTTAAAATATGTTCCACACCGGAATTGCATATTGTAGAACAAACTAGTTAAAGGAGGATATCAAGTAAAAATACCAGATGAAACAAAAAAATAAAGACACATATTGAGCTGGAAAAAAAGAAACAATCCGGAGAGCTGGTTAGAATGAAATAAAGAGCGGATCACCTCCCAAAAACTTTTAAAAAATACATATGAAAATGAAGATTAATATCATGAGGATGTAAATGAAGAATACAAGTAACTCGCGACAGTTCTCGGAGTCTTTTGGTGGATATCAATATCAAGTAATCAAGGTAACTTCATCAGAAGTGCTAATCCAAAATCATGTAAACGCGAAAATTTATATATATTTACTCACAGCGAAAAGCTTGAGCAAAAGGCAGAGATACGATAGAAAACTTGTAGAAAGGTTGCTTCCATTGCTCGAAAACTGCATTCTTTTCACGCGAATGCTGAGCTCGAGCTCTTCAGTTTCAGGTTCTGAGCGAACAGAGTTCATGTAGAAATTCTCACCAATGTTGCAGAAATCGGAAAGAGATTCCGATTCAGGAGGCCGGATGCCATTGCTTGGTTGAAGCTCCGTTCGGCACGTCGATCGTAGAGCAGTGGAGAGAGGAATAATGTGAGGTAGGTTAATTGGTTTCGAACTGCCGTATTCTTTTATATGAATGAATAGTGCGAGAATTGAACTTCGTCTCTTTATTTATTTTTTGTTAAATAATAATAATTGGCGATATTTATAAAATTTATCGAAAAATAAATTTAAAATTTGAAGTATTGATTAAAAAAGTATTTTAAGTGAGAAAGAGTCACGGATCTACATATTTTGGGATTACTTTCAAAGAAACAAGCATAAACCTCCACGATGAAATAATTCATTAGGGAATAATATATTTTAATCAATTTATTATAAATATTATTAATTTATGTTAATCATTATGATTAATTATTTATGGATTATCCTATTACTAAAGTTGAATGTACATAATTGACCCATTTTTCTTGATATTCTACTTGTGATGATTGAATTGTATATGTGTCACTAAAATATTGAAATAAATAATTTGAAGGATTGAAATGAAAAAAAATAAAAAATAAAAAAATTGTAAATTGAATCCTAGAAGACAAAAAAGATGTCCAAGTGAACAAAAGAATGAAAAAAAGGAAAAGAGGCAAGACAGCTAAGCAATTTCCCTCCCAGAAAAGAAAAAAAAAATGGAAAGAAATTAAAGTATCTACAAACAAAAAGGCGGAAAGGTTAAGCGAAAATCTTGTAGGACTTGAATGAGAGAATAATCTGGCGAAGTCCCCCAATGGGCGTCAAAACTGCAATCGATACTCCAATGATCGTCGCCGTCTGCAGATCAAAAACCCCCAAATTCGTAAATAAAGTAAAATGAATAAAATAAAATAAAATAGCTTCCAATTTTATTACGTACCCAAGATGCAATCCAGTGGAAGCTCCATGGCTTGGGTCGTTTAATTATCAACCACATGATGCAAGGCATCTGCCATGATTCAAATCAATTATTATTTTATTATTCCTTATTTATTTATTTAAAAATAAAAATAATTAAAACCTTACAAAATATGAGGTGGCAGCAAACACTAATCCGCCGAAGAATCCCAGTAATCCTCCAAAGAATGGAATGCACATCCCCACAAATCCTACTAATGCTGTGGAAGCCCATACACTCCGATTAATTATTTTTAAACAAAAATTGATTCCATTTTAGTTAGAATGTACTTACCAACGTAACTGCTGCGGGCAATGAGTCGCAGTGCTCGACTTGGCTTGAACTGGTAGCTTCCTACTAAAGCTGATTCTATGGTGTCGAACACGGGCATTGCGAATACCTAGGAGGAGTAACACGGTATTATTTTAGAAATTAAAAAGAAAAATTAAATTAAATAACTAACCAACCTGGTAGCTTCCAATGACGTGCAGAAAAACCATGAAGTTGGCAGCAGCTATCAGCCACTTGGGGTTCTCCAGGGAAACAAGAACGTCGTCGTCCACAGCGATCCCAAACGCCCAATATCCGGATATGGAAACCGAGATGTAGCAGATGGCAACAATCACGTAAGCCACCGTAACCCCACGCCACATCGGCACCTTCGACGGCTTCTCTTCCGTAGACGGAATGGTGGCTTGTATTTCCAAAACCACGCTGTGCCCCGCAAATGCGAACGCGATGGTCCCAATTCCGTTCAAAGCGTCGAAGGCCTGGCCGGGGGCGGTGTGGGATCGAACCCCGTACGTGACTTGGAGGGAGTGGTGGTCCTCGTTTCCTTTGATGAAGGATGCGACGCAAGCCACCATGGAGTAGGCGAAGGACATTATTGCAGCAAGTAGAGACACTCCTTTCAGGGAGTTGAAATTCGGGCTTTGGGACATCACCAGTTGAAGCACCGTGAAGAACAGGATGAAGTACGTCTCTTGGATTTCATCGAACGTGTCCGGAAACACAAGCTCGCACGACTTCTTCAGGGACTTGCCCCCGGTCACAGCGTACACAATGCTGGAAGCTACCTGAACAGTGAGTTGGAGGGGCATTATGGTCCAGTACCCAAGCTTGGGTCCGAACGCGTACATCCCAAGCTCCGGGTATCGGTCAAACCGCCGCCCGGGAGCCACCTCGTGCAACTGCACCAGCTGCCACAGCGAGTAGAACGTGATAATCCAAGACAGCACAATCGCCGTCACTCCAGGGGCCCTATAATGCAATATATATATATATATATATATCATATCAACAACTTAAATTAAAATCCAATCATGTCATCTCAACTACCTATCTATCTACAAATGCATAAAACAACAAACCATCCAAGCTGAGACAGGGCAAAGGGCAGACCGAGCACCCCCGCGCCCACCATGGCGGTGACATTGTGAAAAGCGGAGTACCACCACTTGGCTTTCCTGGAGGCGGTGATGGGCAGCCAGTTGTTAAGTTGGGCATGGGGCTTGTCTTCTTCGGGTGGCGTCGTGGAATGGGTGGCCTGATCGGGATGAATTTCTTCATGGCTTTGGAGATTGTTCTCTGGATCCTGCGATACAAAAAGGCACATTGAAAATATATAAACAATGAAAGGGAAAGCGAGATAGAGGGTGAGAGGTACCATTTGGAAGGTGACGGAGGAAAGGGCGGTAGTGTTTGAATTGAGATTGAAGAGTATGGGATGGGGGTGTATGTATATATATATGCCAGTGTTTGTGTGCCGTGGGAGACAGGTTTGGGAGTGGATAAAGCGTTGATTCGGAGATCCTAGAATCGCGTTGTTGCTTTTTTTTTTTTTTTTTTTTTAACCATTCCT
>NW_019272028.1:57897-63396 GCF_002738345.1 Cucurbita maxima
TTTTTTTTTTTTTTTTTTTTTTGAACCATTCCTCGTTTTCCACAACCTTAAATCTGTATGTTTCATCTCATGTTTCAGATCCTAACGCGAAGCCTTTGGGAACTCGGATATGGATAATTGTCTCTTTTCTTTTTTTGGTTCTTCAAACCTTCTTGTCCATGTATTCTATTTCGTCATGTTTCCCACGTTTTTCTGCTTCCTTTTCTATTCTTTTTCTCTTCTTTTCTTTTCTTCATGACATACGTTTTTCTTAGTATGATATACAGATGGAACGTTAAACAAAATACGTAAGATGCATAAGGTACTTTAAGTTGACACTAAATCATTTAATTGTTTTATTAGTGATGTAAGTAGATTTAGCATAAGGTACCAAATTGTTTGTTAGCTCATAGGTTGTGTTATTTTATGATGCTTTTATATATATACATATATATATTAATAAAAATGTTGTTTTGTGATATTTGATGATTGGAAAGTATGTCAAGTTATGTTAGGTTTCTATTATTTTATCTTTCTCATAATTTCTGTTATTAATAAAACTTAGTGAAGCATATTTGGGCTAAAATATGACATTTTTTACGGTTGCTCATGTGTGGCGTACGGCAACGAGACAACTCGATCATCAACAACCGTCGTGATTAATAGTGACGATGATGACACAATGAGCGCCAATGAAATCATTATGAATCAAAGACTGACAAAATGAATGACGCTCGAGAACCGGGACATATACGAATAAAGCTGACAATCATTGACTTTGTGGAGGAGCAAAGTGTCATGGTCATGCTCGTCCAGGGCGTGTTGCCCATGGCCGCATGCCCATGACAAGCCAAGCCCTTGTCATGTCTTTTCATTCTAGTGTTTTTACTTTTGTAGTTCTAGGGCGTATGACGCCTCAAAAATATCATGTCTAGACCTGTCAAACATGAAATGCCTCAGAATGTACTATAGGGAATATGACTACCTGTCAAATTCTCCCTACTCAAGGTTATATATGTTAAGCCATTGTTATCTCTCTCTTGCTTGCTTATATAACGTCTCTTTCAAAAATCTCTCTATACCCTCGTTTTCTAAAACCTTTTTTTAAAATCGAGTCTAGAGGCTCGATCATACGTTGGTTGGCTGTAGGCGACGCAAGAACCAATTGGCTTAGCTCACTTGTCGTTGAAAAGTGAGTACCGCACAATCGCTAGTCCTCTACCTTCAAAAATGCGATTGTGTCACAGAGCTCCAAGTGCCACTGCCAGATGAGTTAGCTGCAGCAACAAACCTGAACGGCGGTTGGAAGACATCAGGCGGACAAGCAAGGAAGATCATAGAGAGAGAATAAAAAATGTTTCGCATAGCTTATCGAGTGATTTTAGTTTGATATCCTCGATTAACAAAAACCACTTAAAATTTAATATTTCTGTAAAAAGGGAAATAAAAAAGGGTATCTAAATAAAAATAAATATAAGGGTATCTAAATTATGACGTAGGTAGGAAGGGCATGGGAGCATTAATTAACGTAGAAAAAGAAGCATATGGTGGCACAAAAATTCCAATTTTCACACATCAAATTGTTGTTCCAGTCAAACCAAATTAGGAAAACCCGTCCCCCTCCGCTGATGATATAAATTAGACAAATAAAGATGTGTAGTAGAAATATTTGAATCTACCTACTTTTTTGGTAAGCACTTGGGAGTTGGGGGCTTTGTGCTTTTACACTAGGCTTGCACTACCTTCCGGAATTTGGTTCTCAGTTTGGGGAAAAAAAAAAGAAAAAAGAAAAAAAGAAGAGACACGTGCATTAATAAATCTTTCTATTATTACCTTTTAATCACGTGCACTCAATGTATTTGACCAATTCTTTATATATTTTTATAATAAAATAATAATAATCAGTGTATTTATTATTTAATTAGTGACTCGGTCTGGAGACCTGCAGCTTGAGGCCCACAGTAATAAACCACTTTTAATTCCAACTCATTTGTGTTCATAATATCTTTCACAGTATAAAAAGTATAAAATTAAATGGGAGGCAGGGGGAAGCAGATGATGGCGGTGATTGGACGGAAGGGATGACGTGGAGTTTGCATCAAATTAAATGGTTCAACACGTTTATTGTTGGCGGAGCGGAGGGAGGCGGGAGACACATTTTTCCTTCCCATTCCAGCCCATTCTAATTTCTAATATTAATTTTTATTATTTTATTCAATCTCTGTACATATATATACTTTTGACTTTGACTTTGAAAATTTTGACCAATACGCCATCCCATTGGATATGGTGCAATACTAGTATATTCAATTCACCAAATTTAGCAATTGACTTTCCTCTTGGATTTCAACCTATAAAAACCCAACAACTTTCTTCCTCTTTCCCATCAGTTCCCTCCTCCTTTACCTCCAGCTTCCACTCCAAAAATATATCCATCCATTGTCAACTCAATTCATCTTATCATGGCTTCTAATTCCAACACTAGTCCTCCTGAGACAAAGAAATACAAGGGCGTACGACGGCGTAAGTGGGGGAAGTGGGTGTCAGAGATTCGAGTTCCGGGCACACAAGAGCGCATGTGGCTTGGTTCTTACTCGTCGCCGGAGGCTGCCGCCGTGGCTCACGACGTGGCATATTATTGCCTGAGAAGACCCTCAAACCTCAACCACCTCAACTTCCCGCCCATGGTGCTGCCCTTGACCAATCACCTCCTTATCCGAGACGACATGTCGCCTGGCTCCATTCAGAAGGCAGCCTCCGACGCTGCCATGGCCGTCGATGCGCAGTATATATGTAACAGCTCGCCTGATCGGGGCAGCAGCGGCGGGACAGGGGCATTTCACGGATCAGGATACGAGAGCTATACTGCGATGCATGATGAAGATCGAGATCCAGATATTTCCATCGAAGATTATCTGTGAGTGTCAATTTGATCATTGGTGATTAACGGCGGGGATCTTATGATAGTTTTATCGAATAGTGATCAATTTTTCATTAAGACTTCCGTCGGGGCCGGGCAGGATCTCCACCTTTCCATGATTTAAAGTGGACTCGATAAATTTTATCAAAAATATAAATTAAATTAATATATCGGAAATTGTGGTCGTACCCTAAGAAATAAGAACATGAATGGTTGTGCTATAAAAGCTAGAAACAAAGATCCTGAATTTAGTACGCAGAAAAGGATTCTCTTGAAATTAATAAAAATTAAATATCATATATATTTAAAATTCAAAGCTCTCCCTTTCTAATACGATTGTGTTCCATTTATTTATTTATTATTATTACGCGAGCTGTGTATTAAAATTTGATAAAAATGATGGAAAAATGAAAGTGAGTGGATGGGAAAATGGACGGTGCTGTACAGAAACAATGGTGTCGTCAAAGCCAAGACTTTCGGTGTGAATACGAACAAAATTCAAACTTCAAACTTGGAGCTGCATTAATAACAGTGACGAGGTAAGGTTTTTGTTTTTGTTTCTTTCTGAAACGTGGGTCGACTCACCATGGTCGTGGACCATTGAGTTATTTAGATTAATTAATTAATTTAATTGTAACAAAAGCTGGAATAGTTCAGTTGGTTAGAGAGTGTGACTGATAACTACGTTTTTGTTAATTTTATATTCAGGTTTTTAGTACAGAAAATGAAATAAATTATCTATATACATCATGAAACCACTTAATTCTAACACTTCCTCTAAAATTTTGACCATCAAAATTCTAACAAAACTGATTAAAAACAAATCAGTATTAATATATTTATTAGTTTAAGGTCACTTGAATGGAATAGGATTAAAGAAAAAAAAAATGAAGCCACGTCTCATAAACAAAGTATACATTTCAGGAAAGTGGAAACTACCCTCGTGTAAAACAAATTTGGTTACTATTGTTGTAAAAATAAATGAAGTATTCTTCAAAACAAGCAAAATAGTAAGCAGATAAATTATTTTTTTATCGACAAAAAAAATTATAACTATAATCGGACGCAGACAGGTTCTTAGGCTATTGAATCAAGCAAATGCGAACAGATTCACTGCAATATACTCTACCATAAATTACATTTATAAATAGCTATAGAAAGAGCGTTGCTGTGCTTAGAAAGGGATGATGTGTTCTAAATTTCAAAAGCGAGCTAACTTCTGTACATTTGGCTTCCAGCTTTTTATGGCTTTTTGCTTAACTTAGATTACGCATTTGAGTTCAGAATTTTGAGTGTTCCTTGAAATAAATAGGTAGCTACATATCTTGCTTGGGCTTTCTGCTCAACTCTGAATAGTGACCACCCATTAACTGCAAAATCTCCTCCCAGAGTCCCTCTGATGCGGCGCCACTAATTAGATTTGAGCTACAAGCAGCCACATGCCAGTAATCTGATTCAATCTCCTCCCTCAATTGATCCAGTTGCCACCCAGCATAGCCCACAAAGAATCTGAAGTCCTGAGGTTTAAGGATTCCCTTCTTCACCAGCATTGCAGCTTCATCAAGGCTGTTTCGAGCGCCAAAGCAGAGGCCTGGGATCACTTCTTCAAACCCATGGAGTTCCAATTTTTCTCCTGTTTTCATCAAAACCATGCTCGCCTCAACAGGCCCTCCAAAGTGTAGAGAGCAATCAGAGAATGTAGTTGCTAAGTCAAGATTGGTTGGATTCATATGCTTGATCTTTTTGTGGAGCGGGGAATTAATCACAACCCCAAATGGCCCCTCCTCAGGATGTCTGTTTCCACATCTGAGGAGAAGAATGACTGTTCGCTCAAAACTGCGAACACCCTCCAACTTCTCTGTGGCCACAAGGACACACCCAGTCTCAGGCACAGGAATGGGATGTGCCCACTTCAGGCCCAGAGGCCTACACTCGTGAGCGTCACCCTTTGCATTTTCCACCTTCTCTGCCTGCAAATAATTCACACCACACAAGAATAGTGCATTGGATGATCAAGGAGTTTACATTTCTTTCATTCACCCTGTTCTGTCTGCATTTATGTTCTTCACCTATCCTACCTCATGAAACCAGGTAACACCATAATCTTCTAATGCAACAAAAGATAACCTTTAGGCGTGTATGCGAGGGTTTCTACCCTAGGGAACTAAAAACGCGGTATCTCATAATTACCAGATTATACCCATTCCCTATTAGGAGTATGATCAAATTCTGTAAAAGCATCATAAATCACCTGCTCACGAGCAAATAGGTTTGCTCTGAATTCTCTCCAGTCCAAATTAATATGATGTGATTTTTGGGAAGAAGATTCATTAGTTTTGTTGGCATCAGAAATATTGTTTGATTTAGCGTCATCTCCAGGTACCGAATGGTCACCATTTCCTGCACTTAAGAAAGAAGAACAAAAAAAATGATATTTCTCATGGTGGGCACAGATAACAAATATTAAAAACGGTTTCCAAAAGGCACTTTATATTTAACAACAGAAAAAAAAAAAAAAAAGAAAAAAAAAAAAAAAAAAAAAAAAAAAAAAAAAAAAAAAAAAAAAAAAAAAAAAAAAAAAAAAAAAAAAAAAAAAAAAA
>NW_019272028.1:63558-72749 GCF_002738345.1 Cucurbita maxima
CAAAAAAAAAAAAAAAAAAGGAAAAAAAAAAAAAAAAAAAGAAACTGATACAGAATCATACAAATCTTATTGGGAAAATCCAATGTCCTGATTTTAGGTTTCAAGCTTACATATACAATTCTACAGTCAGTATTACATCCCAATTCCCAAGCAGAGCAAAAGGGCAAATATCGTAACGCCAGGGAAATGTGAAAAGAAACTCGGAATCCGAATCAAAGAAGAAGAGATTAAGAATTCTGGAAGAAAAAAAGTACCAGGAGAGGGAGAATTGTCGCGATTCTTCTTGGCAACTGCTGTGACCAGAAAAGAGCGAGAAGCAGAAGGCCTGAAAAGTGGGATCTCAAGCAGGCGCAGAAGATGAGCGCCAAAGAGATGTGAAGAGGAAAATCTCCTCGTAGTCTTCGGCAGGCTGGGAGAAATGGGTTGTTTGAGTGAGAAGGTGGCGGTGTTCTTGAGATTTACGGTGCAGAGATCCATATCCGAAACGATTTTGCTGGGGGAATTAGACACGAGTGTGGGAAAGAATGATGATCCAATCCAGAGCAGAGGAAAATAACAGGTGGGGGAAAGAGGAAAAGAAATAGAATATTATGGCGAGACGATATAATGTTGAAGATTAAAGGCAAACAATGAGCAGCCAAAAGTTGAGGTCAAAATGATGGCAGGGCGCCGAGAGAATATGCCACAGTTTAACGGAATCATGTCGCCGAATAATTTCTCATGTGGCCTTTTGTTGGGTGCCATAATAAACGAAGCTTCAGTTAGTGTTATTGATTCAACCCAATCTATTTAAAGACCTTACATATATTAAATTATAATTTGGAAATAAAAAATTTAATTACAAGTAAGCTTGAAAATTCGTACTACAATGATGATTAAGGGTAAAAATATTTCTTCAACCAAATTCCCGTGACGATTACAAGAGCCAGAAAATTTTCCCACCAAAAAACCAAACGACTACAGAACAAAAATAATGGGAGCTTTTTAATTTCAAGTTAACCACCGTGCCGGTGCGGTTGCGTCTGTCACCGCCTGTCTCCAACCCTACCAGAAGCCGAAGCCACAGCCACACTACTTTTTCTCACCGAATCTGTCTCCGCTATTCCCTTGGATCGAACATGCAACGCAATGGTCTCAATGGCTTTTGATTCCCATCTTCTCCAGCAGCCGTCTGGAACCCGACGTGGTCCCATGTAATTCCAGCCCCTCTACATTGTGCTTGCTGAAGCCCATTTATTGAACCCTACCAGCCAAACCCTGTTTCGCCATTCCTTTCAAGTTAGAATCAGTTTCTCTGCAGGCTGGCGTGTGTGATACTTCATTTGGGTGCCTTCTGTTTCTTGTCATCGTAATTGTTTGTTTCGTTATGTGGCTGTGTGCTTCTAGGATCTTGAAGGATTTTAGCTGGGTGTTGGATTCAAGTCATAGTTGACCATTTTCTTGACGGAAGCAAATTCACTAAATCCTCTGAGCTAACCTGTCCTGTAATTGCTTCGGAACCTCTTTCTTAGTGATAGGTTCCGAGGCAAGAATTATTCGATCAGGCGCCAAAATGGATGTAAATAGTTCGAAAGATATGGTTCGCGGTGACATGTTGTCTTTGGCAGCTATAGGTTCTTCTGAAGTTTCAGAAGCGTCCCCTGATTCGCTAAAAAACACGCCCTCTAACATTGCAAAATTGGAGGATGTCATCGAGCACTGCGAAGGTAGGCAGAAGTATCTTGCACAGACAAGGAGTCCTTCCGACGGCGGCGATGTTCGCTGGTATTTCTGTAAAGTACCTTTGCTTGGGAGCGCTTTTCATTTTTTTCATCTTTAATGGAATGTTTTCTAATGCAACCTGAGTTTATTGGTATTTCATGATTTTATTGGTTGATTGAATACCTCCGTTTGACCATTTGACAAACACGTCGAATGTAATACCAAAGTTTTAAATGACAATTTTGTAGGAAGTGGTTAGAGCATCGACCTAACAACGCACAAGTCTCAGGTTCGAGTAGAAGAAAAAATGCAAAGCGCAAAAATACACACATCGTGAGATCCATCCCGAGCAGGCTCGCTCACTCCTCTACGTCGACGCCATGATGACGGGCGTCGAGTTGTCGTTCCACAGAGGTAATCGACGACGGCATAACTGCTCCGGTGAGCCTCGAACCCAAGGAAGAGCTCCAATTGTGGATAACAAAGGCACCGGCTGGGGAGCCAGGTCGATTGAAGGAGGAGCGAGTGTTCGCTCAAATCGGTGAAAGAGGGGGCAACAAACCATATGACCGGGGCCAAGTCTGCGTTCTCCGAGCTTGATTCCGGGATTCGCGGGACGGTGAAATTCGGCAATGGCTCCGTCGTCGAGATCGAAGGACACAGCACCATCCTGTTCGTCGGCAAGCACCACAAGCTGACCGACGTCTCGACGACGGCATAACTGCTCCGGTGAGCCTCGAACCCGAGGAAGAGCTCCAATTGTGGATAACAAAGGCACCGGCTGGGGAGCCAGGTCAATTGAAGGAGGAGCGAGTGTTCGCTCAAATCGGTGAAAGAGGGGGCAACAAACCATATGACCGGGGCCAAGTCTGCGTTCTCCGAGCTTGATTCCGGGATTCGCGGGACGGTGAAATTCGGCAATGGCTCCGTCGTCGAGATCGAAGGACACAGCACCATCCTGTTCGTCGGCAAGCACCACAAGCTGACCGACGTCTCGCCGACGGCATAACTGCTCCGGTGAGCCTCTAACCCGAGGAAGAGCTCTCCAAATCCACAGAGGTAATCGACGACGGCATAACTGCTCCGGTGAGCCTCGAACCCGAGGAAGAGCTCCAATTGTGGATAACAAAGGCACCAGCTGGGGAGCCAGGTCAATTGAAGGAGGAGCGAGTGTTCGCTCAAATCGGTGAAAGAGGGGGCAACAAACCATATGACCGGGGCCAAGTCTGCGTTCTCCGAGCTTGATTCCGGGATGAACCCGAGGAAGAGCTCCAATTGTGGATAACAAAGGCACCAGCTGGGGAGCCAGGTCAATTGAAGGAGGAGCGAGTGTTCGCTCAAATCGGTGAAAGAGGGGGCAACAAACCATATGACCGGGGCGAGCTTGATTCCGGGATGAACCCGAGGAAGAGCTCCAATTGTGGATAACAAAGGCACCAGCTGGGGAGCCAGGTCAATTGAAGGAGGAGCGAGTGTTCGCTCAAATCGGTGAAAGAGGGGGCAACAAACCATATGACCGGGGCCAAGTCTGCGTTCTCCGAGCTTGATTCCGGGATGAACCCGAGGAAGAGCTCCAATTGTGGATAACAAAGGCACCAGCTGGGGAGCCAGGTCAATTGAAGGAGGAGCGAGTGTTCGCTCAAATCGGTGAAAGAGGGGGCAACAAACCATATGACCGGGGCCAAGTCTGCGTTCTCCGAGCTTGATTCCGGGATGAACCCGAGGAAGAGCTCCAATTGTGGATAACAAAGGCACCAGCTGGGGAGCCAGGTCAATTGAAGGAGGAGCGAGTGTTCGCTCAAATCGGTGAAAGAGGGGGCAACAAACCATATGACCGGGGCCAAGTCTGCGTTCTCCGAGCTTGATTCCGGGATGAACCCGAGGAAGAGCTCCAATTGTGGATAACAAAGGCACCAGCTGGGGAGCCAGGTCAATTGAAGGAGGAGCGAGTGTTCGCTCAAATCGGTGAAAGAGGGGGCAACAAACCATATGACCGGGGCCAAGTCTGCGTTCTCCGAGCTTGATTCCGGGATGAACCCGAGGAAGAGCTCCAATTGTGGATAACAAAGGCACCAGCTGGGGAGCCAGGTCAATTGAAGGAGGAGCGAGTGTTCGCTCAAATCGGTGAAAGAGGGGGCAACAAACCATATGACCGGGGCGAGCTTGATTCCGGGATGAACCCGAGGAAGAGCTCCAATTGTGGATAACAAAGGCACCAGCTGGGGAGCCAGGTCAATTGAAGGAGGAGCGAGTGTTCGCTCAAATCGGTGAAAGAGGGGGCAACAAACCATATGACCGGGGCCAAGTCTGCGTTCTCCGAGCTTGATTCCGGGATGAACCCGAGGAAGAGCTCCAATTGTGGATAACAAAGGCACCAGCTGGGGAGCCAGGTCAATTGAAGGAGGAGCGAGTGTTCGCTCAAATCGGTGAAAGAGGGGGCAACAAACCATATGACCGGGGCCAAGTCTGCGTTCTCCGAGCTTGATTCCGGGATTCGCGGGACAGTGAAATTCGGCAATGGCTCCGTCGTCGAGATCGAAGGACACAGCACCATCCTGTTCGTCGGCAAGCACCACAAGCTGACCGACGTCTACTTCATCCCGAGGCTCAAGGCTAATATTGTCAGTCTAGGTCAACTCGATAAGGCCGACTGCCACATTTCCATCAAGCGCGGGCTACTTAGGATTCGCGATGATCGACGACGGTTGCTCACGCAAGTTCGGTGCATGGCAAATCACCTTTACATCCTAGAGTTGGAGATAGAGCAACCAGTCAACCTCTCGTCCAGGTACCGGAGGATGGAAGACCTATTAGGAAGAGGTGAACCACCTAGACTGACGGCGCGCCAACTCGAAGAAGAGGTGGCCGAACAAGACGTGGAGTCTGGAGGACATGCCGCCAGGGACACCGAGCAGCCACACATAGGTTTTAGGAGGAGATTGTTAGTTGATTGAATACCTCCGTTTCACCATTTGACAAACACTGAAGTGGCACAAATTTAGTTGGCATTCTCTAGCCATTTTTAGAATACCTTATATTTAAAAAGGTAAATCTAGGGATTTCCTCTCACTGAAAAGAAAAGGATTTCCCGGGCCGCTTATCGAAAAACAACACGACCAGGGCAAAATTGATGAACAAAGTAGAAAACGAAGGTGAAAATAACTGATGCAAACTTTTTGAGAGTTTAACGACGAATCATATTTGAGGATATACTGAGAAGCCTGTTTTAGGAAGACATAATTTAAAAGATTTATCCATCCATTGCCTTCCTTATAAACTTCTGCAACTATAAATACATGTATATTTTGTTTATCTTTTCTATTTTGAAATAATTAAAGTTGTAGTTATTTATATTCATCCTATGAAGGTTTCCTTCTATTCTTGTCACCTCTGTTTTTCCATTGTAATATGTTCTCATTAAACATAGGAGTTCGCTAGGAGATTTTGAATCAAAGGGCTTTCAAACCTTTTGATGACTTTCTGCTGCTCGTGTTTCAACAGAGCTAGCAGCATCAGTTCCTAAGACTGAAATAGTTGGGAAGGGTGAGTATTTTCGATTTGGCATGAGGGATTCTCTTGCAATAGAGGCATCTTTCTTGCAGGTGTATTTTTCGACCTCTTGGGTAGTCAGTTAATGCTTATGTTCACCCATATTTCATGAATTTCCTGTAGTGAACTATCTTGTATTACCTTCTACAATATTTTTAAGTCATGAAATTGTCTTCCCACTCACCTGCATGTGTGCTGAATTCATTATTGGATGCTAATTGTAGTTTTAATTAAGTGAAGGATAGAAAATTCGATGATACCACTTTATAAGGAGTGTAAATTTTAATTAGCTTATCATCTTCTGTGTGTCAATATTTTTTTAATATTGTTACAACAAAGATAAAAGAGTTTTCTCAGAACATTCTCTGGTTCACCATTTTATGGAGGACCTATATGGCTTAGATGGGAATGACAGCGCAGGAGTGGGGTAAAAAAAATTCTAAAAGATGGATAATTTTTTTTGTTTACCTAGGGAAATTGAGTGCTGAATGGTAAGATTCAAAAGACATTTTTTGGTCACCATCTCTCTCCAAATTGGGCATTATTTGTAAAAGCCATGACGAAAAGAAGCAACACCATCTTTTCGTTCATTGTTTGTTTGCAAACTCTTTCTGGAACTAGAATCCTAGTATGTTTAACTTGGTGTTGGGCTGCTATCTTTCAATTAAAGATATGGTGGAACCTATTCTTTATGGACAAAGATTGAAAGGAGAGCTTGGATGTTTTTGGAAACAATTATTTGGCTGGTTTATGGAAATTATGTTAAGAAAGGAGCCGTAGGGTATATTATGATGTGTGTAGGAAGGTTGAGGATTTTTTGATCTTGTCATTACTTTGAGTTGGTGTACTCTATCAAAATCATTTTTTTTTTTTTTTGGATAAGACCTCTCCCGTTAGAATGGAGGGTAATAAAGCTATAGTGATGGAAAATTTGGAAGCATATACACCAAGTCACAATTGAACTGACTGTATCATCGTGAAATGTATAATAAGAGGATGGCCCAGCAGAATATTGGAAGATTCTTCTGTTTTGTTCTTGCTAAATGGTCCAGCAGAATATTCCAATAAATTTCTCCCACAGTAGCTTCTTTTCCTTTGTGAACGGGTGGCCCCCAAGGGTGAGAGCGGGGTAGAGTTGTGGGTCTTCCGGGAGATCTGTGTACCGATTAAATGTTGAAGGGAGAAAGTTCCAAAAGTTCCTTGCAAAAGGCAGGAAAGTAAGATATGACTCATGGCATAAAGCATACCACTATGGAGACAATGCCATGTAGGACAATTTTTTTAGTGCTTGTCATGTGTATTGATAGCCTTGTGTGCTAGTTCGCAGAGGAAAAACTTTATCTTCTTTGGGTATTGCCCCTTACAAATCAGATCATATAGTGGCTGTGAAGAAACTGTACTACAGGGGGAGAGCTCATGCAAGAGGGAGTTTGTGGAGAAATGACTATTTGGTTCTAGCTTCCAAATTCTTTTATCCGTTCTTTGTGAAGACAAGACATTTGGAAGATAGAAGAGCGCTTAATTCCTCAATCTCTGCATCTTTCTGATTTCTTCTCAAATTCAAATTCCAAAAGCCAAGCTCAGAATTCACATGTTTCTTACAGCCCCATCCTTTTTGAGAGAGCTTAAAGAGTAGAGGAAATTTCTATCAAGAGAGTCATCCTCAAGCCAATTGTCCTTCTAGAAGGAAATGTCTTCTCCATTCCCCAATTTGTAATAAATTCTTCCAAGAATCAGTGAGCAATGCTTCAGAATAGCTTTCCAAGGACCTTTTGCTGTTACGAGAGAAGTGCTGCCCAGTTTAGTATTGATGGGGGTGGTTCCATATTTTTCATCAATAACTTTCTCCATAGAGCTGTGCTTTCCTATTGATATTGCCAAATCCATTTGACTAAGAGGGCTTTGTTTTTATCTTTGAGGCTATGTAGACCGAGCTCTCTTTTTTCAATGGGAAAAAGAAGAGTTCCCATTTGACAAGTGGTAAGCCATTCCTATCAACATTACCTTTCCCACAAAAGTTCCGGATCAATCTTTCATTGATGATAGTCCCTTGGCCGGCATTTGAAAAATGGACATATAGTACGTCAACTGGAGTACCTTCTTGTAATTTTTGGAATACATTTTTGTATGCGCATTTGGCTTGGTCTTTTCAATTGCAACTCCTAGTCATTTTTATGAAACATTATTGTTTCTCTTTATATATATGTCTGTATCTGTGTGTTTCTATATATATGTTTGTATCTGTGTGTTTCTATATATATATCTAAAATATTTATTTATATATTATGTTTTGTTTCGTCTGCTTCTTTTTTTTTTTTTTTTTTTTTTGAAGTAAATGGAAAAAAGCATGTAACGATTCTTTACATTTTCTGCATTTGAATAAGAGAGAGGAAGAACTACTTTCTATTTGGTGGAAAGAAATTGCTGAATGTAGTGAAGGGCCAAAAGAAAGAGCTGGTACTGGTCTGAGGCTCGATAAACAAAGATATGAATCTGCTTCGGAGGTTGCTAAATTAATCAAATTGTATGACATTGAAGAAGAGCGAGTTGGTGTTCATGTCAAAGGAGGACTCTATGAGGTCAATTTGATGCAATCTATATTTAAGAATTTCCTCCGTGTTTTATACTAGCACGATCTTGTCTGGCACTATCCTTGTCTTCATTCTTCCCAATTGTTGCTAATTGTATAGATTTAGGTGATAAGAAAATATAGTTTCTGTGACATGAAAAGTATTTCTTGTTTTCTGAAGGTGTGTTTTCTCGTGGAATGTGTCATTCTGAATTTTTTTTAATATCTAAGGTGGGAAGAATTAAAATGAACCTGATTTCCCAGATGTTAGTTATGTTATTTATTTTTGTTAATGGGCTCATCAATAGGGAAGAATTAAAAGGAACCTGATTTCCCAAATGTCATCGATTCATTAACTATGGAGATATTAGTATTACCAATTAATGTTGTCTTCTAGATAGTTTTATAAAAGTTGAAGTTAAAGTTAAAGGATTTGTAAAGTTTCTTAGATATCATATACAAAGTTTTAAATATCTTTTGAAATTGTTACTTTTTTTTTCTGTTTAATTTACAAATGCTTGCAACTGAAGTGATATTATATATGCAGGTAGATTTAGTGAAGAGACATTGTTTTCCTGTTTATTGGAATGCAGAAAATCGTCGAGTAATGAGAGGCCATTGGTTTGCTTGTAAAGGAGGACTTGATTGGCTTCCACTTCGGGAGGATGTTGCCGAACAGTTAGAAATTGCTTATTGTAGTCGGGTTAGTTGTTTGTTCTCTTATTTTTATACTATCTCTTTGAAAGTTTTGTACGCTAAGCATCTCCAAGTTTTCATGATGAAGAAAATGGTTTCGTGTGAAATGGTTTCATTTTTTGCTGTGTAGTATCTAGTTTATCTCCATTTCTAAACTTGAATTTTTTTTAGATATCTTAATGATTAGCAAATCATGGATAAAGGTGATTTTGATCTAGGTGTGGCGCCGGAGAACATTTCAGCCATCCGGACTTTTTGCATCCTGAGTTGATTTACAAGGATCTACCCCAGTATGTAAATTATTTGGAGCATGAAGACTTATATAGTTGTTTCATCATAACTTGAAATTTAGGAACGTTATTTATCTTGGAATTTCCAATGTAGGGACTTCATGCTCTTTTCACTGGGGAGGATGATACTTGGGAGGCTTGGCTGAATGTTGATGCTTCTGGTTTTTCTAGCGTTATTAGTTTGGGTGGCAATGGAATTAAGTTAAGGCGTGGCTATTCCCTGTCTAACGCTCCTAAACCTACTCAAGTTTGTACTTCTTTCTTTCTAGTAGTCTATGAGTATAATTTTACCATTGCCTTTACATCCCCCCCCCACTCCCATTCAAAATCCTACTGGATATGTGATGTGTGTGTGTGTGTGTGTGGGTGGGGGGGGGGGGGGGGTG
>NW_019272028.1:73018-129087 GCF_002738345.1 Cucurbita maxima
GGGGGGGGGGGGGGGGGGGGGGGTGCTGAAGCTCACTAAAATGTACTCTAACCTGTATCCATATTTTCTTTATCAATTTCCTCTGGGAAATTGTGTGCCTTTGTTCAACCGTAAACATGAAAATACTTGCTGTGATGCAAGAGCCACTGTTGAACGATTAAAAGTTGGGTTGAACACGGAAATGAAATTGTTGTTCCTTCCATAGAATGAAAAGCTAGGTTTGCTCCAAATTGGAGGAAAAGGAAAAGTATTCTGTTCTTTTTTATTAATGTTCTCTCCCTCACATTTTTGTTTCTTCTAATTTTCAAGGATGATTTGCGCCAGCAGAGGGAAGAAGAAATGGACGATTACTGTTCACAGGTATGTCTGCTATCATTGAGCTTCTTGACATTGTTTTCATTTCATCATTGAGCTCTTTTGTAATTTTCCGCTTGGTTTTATTTTACTTGAATGGAACCCCTTTCTTTACTTGGATATGTGATTATTGAGGATTATTGAGAGAAATCTGCTTTCTTTCCATAAAAATGTTACGTTGCTCCAACATTGTATTGGGTTGTCATCTGGATTTATTAGGGATGTTTTATGTCCCTTGTTTTGTTTGCTTTAATATTCTAAACCCGTTTGGTTGTATCCTTGAACATTGATTCTTTTTCATCCATCAATGATAAAGTTCGTTTCTTGTTTTTTCTTTTAAATTGGTTAGAGCTATCTGCTCCATTTTGCTGCTTGACCCATTCAGAACATATAAGAAATTCTCACGCTAGCGAGATTTGTTTTTAATTGATTGACTTGCTATACATGAAAATTGATCTTGGAGACCTTTCTTTTTGGTATTTAACCATCAAGTCTCTATTCATTTTGTTATTGATATTCAATATGATCTTCCTGATTCCGGAGTTAATTCAGAAAAGCTTTTGATTTAGTAATTTCCAACTTGCGCTCCTAGATATGGTTTGTATGCTGTTAAAAGTTTATTGTTTGTTAAAGTAAGCCCCATGATTTTTACGATCCTAAAAGCTTGTTTGTTTGGTCCTCAGGAAAAAGGAAAGAATATTGGGATGAAGAAAATATAAGTGAAGAAATGCCAGCTTGTCGACAAATGTTAAACATTTTTCATCCATTTGATCCTGTAGCATACAGGTCTGTGAAAGCAACCCTTGTAATGAGCAAGTAGAGAATGTATATTTGACCATTCTAAGTGCTAGAATGTTTTCATAACCAGCTACCTTGTGATTCATTGTCTGTTATTTGATTGACATCTTTCTTTTCATTAACCCTTCCTTTTTGTTTACACAATTTTTTATTTGACTTGAAAACGTTACCTTTTTTCTTTTCGACCAGGCATTTTTGGAGCCATTTGTTATATGCTAACCACTTGTTCAATGAGCACAACCACATTGCACGGGCGTTGGGCTCTGTTAATGCATCCTAGAGCATTTATTTGCTATGTGTTTGAGACTCTGAGCTTACTCATTATTTTTTTTTAATCAAAGTTATGTGTGTCTATTAAAATAAATGACAGAATAAAAGATTGTGATTTTCTTTTGTCTCAAATTGGTGAATTTTTTTGTTTGTTTCTGACTATGGTAGTATACCTTATGGAGAACGTATAATGGAAGCTTTATTGGATTTATACAGAATAGAGCCACTTGTATGCAAAGAGTACATGCTCAAACGACCTGTTATTATACCATTCCATAGAGGTGGAAGGAGGTTGCATATTGGATTTCGTGTAAATATCTTCATCACATTGATATGGTGAATTCCAGTCATTCTTTAATTTCCTTTCGGTATTCTGATAGATTTTCCTGCATGTAATGCAGGAATTTACTGATAACCTGGCTCTTCGTTCTCAGGCAAAAAAGGACGATCTACACACTCTGGGGGTGGGTTGTACTAGACTTTCTAAGATTGTGTCTTCTTCTCATGCTTGCCTTTGGTTTTTTATTTTTCTTATAAACCTTTCAAATCAATTTTCTTAAATCTTTTCGTCATACTATAAAAGAGTAGTACATCATTTGATTTCACAACATCATGTAAAGAAACACCGTGAATTATTGTAATTACTTTGACCTCCCAAGTTTTTTTTTTTTTTTATTTGGATAAGAAGTGCTTTGTTTGTTAAAATTCATTCTAAGAAGACTCTCTTGGGTGGAATCTCAAGGGGTGTTTATATGCAGGAATGAAAGTAGTGGAATATAGTCACTAACTCATGTTACCATTGGTTATTGCCATCCCAATCCACAAAGAATAATGGATATAAAATAGTTACTGAAATGCTTTGTTCTTTTAACTATATTAATTTAAAATGGTTAATTTTAAATTTCTTGTGGAGTAACTTACGAAACAAAGTGTTCATAAGGGAACAAATATTTTGTTTCTCACTGCTTCAAAGGCATGCACGTATGTGCACAGTTCCTTTCTATTTGTATTTATTTATTTTTTATTATTATTTTTTTTCTAAATGGTTTTGGTTAAATGTGGTTTCCCCTAGATTTTTTAAGGTTTTCTATTTTTTGATTGTCAATAAACTTCTTGATTTTTGGTTAGCAAGTTCAGGGTGCCAATTTCTGCGTGCTAGTATTTACATATGTGGTTATTATACAAGTTGGCCTTAACTTGGGCTTGGCTTTGGATCTTTCTAGAGCTTTGTTGAAACAAAAATAAGTACACTCCAAAAGATAAATAGTTTGTATTGGGTTAATGCCAGAAATTGCTGAAGGTTCTGAGTTACGTTATTTGACAGGTGAAAGTACTCACAGTTTGCCAATCAAAACAAGCAGATGGTCTAGAAGGTAATATATCAGTTTCTAAGCGGTGGCTGCCTGATTTTGTAAATTGTTACATAACGTGCATAATCTATATGGATGAACAATTACTGATCAAATCTGAGTGCACGTAACCATGTTGTCAAGAGAACCAGTATTTCTTATTCACTAATTGAGCTCTAAACTGAGAGCCAGTTCTTTCTTGCGGCTACCAGTAGCTTCATTTGAGATTATCAGGTTAAGTTCCTTCATGAACTGCCGTTCACGGCTTTCCTTCATACATGAGTGGAGCCCCTCTTATTGTTTGAAATTAGTGCCAAGCAGGATCTTTATGATAGCTATGAGCTATATTTTTCAATTTCATTGTCTTTTCTTGAAAAAAGATGAGCTGTCTTTAGAGTATCCTCCCTCTCTTTTTGTATGTTTGTAAATAAATGAAGTGAAATTTCACTCTCTCTCATATTTTGTGCACCTAATGTAGAAGGAGATGAGAATTTTCAAGGAGAACTGAAGTGTTATGGTGTTGCAATGATGGAGAGATTGACAGGAAGTGAAGGAGGACGGATTGATCACATGCTTCAAGTATGCATTTCCTTTTACTGTATGATACTTAGATGCTGTATTTTCCTTCTGCCTGAAATCCACTGTGTGTTCTCATCAACACATGATTCAAAATTTGGAAGTTTAAATGTTTGTTAGTCTTCAGATGAGAAACCAAAGGCAAGGAGGATATCATATTATGGAGACTGCCTTTCTCGTTGTTTTTGTGGCTTGAGAGAAACGGGAGGATTTATGGGGAGGTTTGATCTTCTAGACACTTCTTTTTTGGATCCGTTGTCGAAGAGTTATGTTTTTGTCATCTGTTTCTTATTCTGAATAGTAAGAGCTCCTTTATTTATCTATATTATTACCTAGTAATTAGAGAGAAGTTTCCACACCCTTATAAGCAATGATTTCATTCTCCGGGCCAGCCCTTTTTTATGCGCCGCTTTACCCTCTCACATCTACCTCCATTTACCAGATTACAAGTCAAACATTTGACTCTACTCACAATAAAGATGCAGCTCAGGTACCAATAGATGATAAACCAACATCCAACTCTACTCACAATGAAGATGCAACGCATGTACCGATAAATGACACACTCATAACTCTCCGAAAACCCACTAAAGAATGCACAAAACAACCCTTATACCCCTATCAAACTATATCTCTTTTGAAAGGCTATCCCCGTTACACGATAGTTCAATTGTTATACCTAAAACAGTTTCTGAAGCTTTATCCAAAAGGGAATGACAAGATGCTATGAAAAAAGAAATTTATGCTCTAGAAAAGAATAACACACGGGAAATTGTGGATAGGCTAAAAGAAAAAAATATATAGTTGGATATTGAAAAAAATATATAGTTGGATATTGGTTTTTCACAGTAAAGTACAAGGCTGATTGAATATTGAAAAGGTATAAGGCAAGGTTGGTAGCTAAGGGATATACTCAAACTTGTGGGAAAGATTACTAAGAAACATTTGCCCCAGTTGTAAAGATGAACCCGGTAAGAATATTGTTATCTTTAGCTATCAATTTAAATGGGCAGTTCACACAGTATGATGTTAAGATGTGAAGAATACTCTTCTTCATAGCGATCTAGATTAGGAAATGTGCATGGACATTCCTCCAGGTTTTGAAAACACAAAAGGTAAAGTATACAAATTGTGAAAGGCCTTGTCTGGACTAAAACAATCTCAATCTCCAAGGGCGTGATTGGAAGATTTACAAAGGTAATGAAAGACTTTGGATATAAGCAAAGTGAAGGAGATCACACTCTCTTTATCAAGCACTGTAACTCATTCAGAAACAAAGGGAGTTACAGTGCTTCTAGTGTATGTAGATGACATCATAGTCACTGGAGATAATAAAGAAGAAAAGATTGAACTCAGAAGAAGATTGATGTAAGAATTTGAGATCAAGGAACTTGGAAGGCTAAAGTACTTTCTAGATATTGAAGGTAGCATATTCATCCTAGGGAATTTTCAGATCCCAACAAAAATACTTGGGATTTATTAATGGAAACACCGAAAAGCGAATGTAAACCTACACCATCACCAATGAATTCCCATCAGAAATTGGGTGAGTCAAAAGAACCTGTAGTGGACAGAGAAATGTACTAGAAGGTAGAGTGAAAGCTAATATATCTAGCTCACACTCGACCAAACATAGCATACTCGGTAAGTATTTCATGCATGATCCGTGGAGCCTCACCTTCATGCAGCATACAAAGTGCTACATTATTTGAAAGGAACTTCAAGAAAAGGAATTTTGTTTAAACAAAACAATTTCCTTGCATTGGAAGCTTACACGGATGCTAACTATGCTGGATCTGTAGTAGACAGAAGATCTATGACGGGCTAATGTACCTTTTTTTGGAGGTAATGGTGTAACATGGAGGCATAAGAAGCAAAATATGGTGGCTAGATCACATTTTAAACTTGCGATATGGCCTCCTATGGTTTCTTCTTGACTCCTATTGGTTTGGGCTATTCTTTTCTCTATTATCCGGTTGTTATCCTTTCATTTGCTCTATGTGAATTATACCCAGCTTGAATTGTTTGCCTGACATTCTGCTGATCTATCTTTAATTAAATCTCGTTCACTTGCAGGATAAAACATGTGAGCATCCATATATGCAAGCCATTAAGTCCCATACGTGAGTTTCATCTCTCTAATTTAATCAAAATAACGTTCCAATTCCTCTAATCTATAACATATATCAAGAAAAAAAAAAAAAAAATTTAAAACACTATTGTTTTCTTCCTATCTTGCCAAGAAATTTGGATTCTATTTGATAACCATTTCATTTTTTGTTTTAAAAAATTAAGCTTGTTTCTCATGATTTCTCAACTTCATCTTTCTAAGTAAACATTTTAATTCTTAGCATATTACAAAATCGAAAACAAGTTTTAAATTTTACTTTTTTAAGTTTTTAAAACTTGGCTTGATTTTGTAAAAGAGCTTATCGCTAGAAATGAGTATTTATAAGCTTAATTTTTAAAAACTAAAAATCAGATGGTCAATAGCCCTTAGCTTCTAGATTATAAACTTCTAAACTTCTAAACTTCTAGTTCATATAAATATCGAATAAGTGGGGTCTTCTTATATATGATGTCAAATGGGGTGTACTAAGACCCTAAAAAAATCTTGGAATTCATGCATAATCGCTAATGAATCAGTTACTTTTTGGACATTAATTTCTGTTCATAGCTTTTAGACCTGAAGCTTTCGATCTCTACATATTAACTGCTGTCGGTAGTTTTTATTACATGTCTAACGAATTCAGCAGTTGTGGATATTACCAACCATAAAATCAACTTATCCAGTTTCTGTAGGGCATTTTTTCTGTCTGCAATAGTTTTGAGTGGAGGGAGGAAGGTGCATTGGTAAATTGGCTGTGTTCCACCTTCTGATTGTTTTGTTTCTGGCATGCAGAAACTACTGGAGAGATCATGACACTGCTATTTTCATATTGAAACACTTATATCGAGATATACTTGAAGATCCCGATACACCTCCAGAATATACTGAACCCGATTCAAATGATTGCTGGTACAACCGCAGAGAAACTATTGAAGAAGAGCTTTCTTTGACATTTTCCAATGAAAATGTGGTACGAAACTTCTCTAGAAAAGCAAAGAAAATGATCAAAAATCATAGATAGACAACTAGCATCGAAAGGCAATAGGCAATAGGAACAGCTACAACTTCCAAGGTTAGTGAAGGCTGAACGACCGGGATTGGCATGATAATGAATATGCAAATTTCCACCTTAAAAATGGGGAGGTTTGCTGTTGGCGGGCTTGGGGTCACTTTACTCGGTATTCTCTCCTTTCTTTCCATGTACATAAAGAGGAAGACCAAATGGGGATCATAATATGTAACTTGTAAATTCAAACGTGTAAATGAGGCCAATCTGCTGTTCTCTGCCAGTAATAGAGAGTAAGCAGGCCAAGAGGTTAAAGTAGCGAAGTTCTAATGTAACCATTTATTATTCTTTAAAACCTCATCAAAGTAGAAGAACGCACGTTATATTTGAGTCGTAAGCTGTGCTGACGGTAAATCCACAACAATATGAAGAATTGAGTTCATCAGAGGTGACAATTCTTATTCCTTGTATAAAAAAGTTGGCATGCTTCATCTCCCAGAAGACCTGTTTCCATTACAAAACCACGATGAACCTACTCAATAGAATGATTATTCAAAAGATAAAAAATTTGCAAAATTGTGGACTAAGAAAGCACGGCTCTCCAGCACTCAATAATTGTCTGAACCAACCAAAACGGGCAAATTAGAAACAGGCCATTCGGATCATTCCGGTATCTGATTTATTTTCCTTATTTATCACTTCCCCAATACACTCCTGCCACTTAACAGGCCTTCCATTGTAGAAAATGTATGGTTGTGTCATGAGTTTGGAGAACTAGCTCCACATCCACAATAGAGATGGATAACCTAAATTCTCCCTGCTCTTTTGACTTAATGATTTTGGGGTAAAGGATTCAGTGCAGATCCCAACCATCTTTTTCCAACTTTTCTGCCTTGCTCAAGACATTTTTCTTGGTGTCTTCTTGAAATTGGCTCATCCTACACATTCACGATACCATGTCACCAATTGTGCACATATGTCATAAAATTAGGTATTCATTTTTCTTCCCACTATATATTTGTAAGCAAATAAGAGCCAGCACCTTGAGAGTAGATCCACATCTGCCACTCCCAGCATCCTTACCACGAGCAAACCAGCATTCGTTGCGTTATTGATTGCAACAGTAGCAACTGGAACTCCCCTCGGCATCTGCAAGAACAGTCCTTAAAACAATCATAAATGCTGCGTGGATACACATTTGTGAAATGTGAACCAAGAATTTCTAAAATAAAATGATGGTTGTTCTGAATGTTGTAAAGAACTTCTGCCAGAACTAAAGACTGCGATACAAAACTATAAAAGCTAGAACTTTAGAAAGAGATTTGGGTCTCATTGAAGAAAGAGGTTAGGATCCAATTTAAGAGAACAGGACAAACGAAGTAGCGTCAAATCACAAATCACCGACGTGCATGTTTATACGTAATCAAACAAATGCAACATAAATTATTTCAAAACCAATACAAAGTACCTGCACAATAGACAGAAGTGAATCAATCCCATCCAATGTCGAAGCACGCACAGGTACACCAATAACAGGCAAAGGAGTAAGAGAGGCAACCATACCTGAAAATCAATGCACCAGATTTCACATCAAGAACTATCCCGTGAATTTACAATGTGCAGTAACCAATTACCCACGTAATTTTGAACTCAAGACAGCGCAATAAAAGCATATATTGTGTCCATTTCACCAGCCCTTTAGAATTAAAGCAATGAGATCTTTTGTTCTGTCCAAATACTATATCTATACAGGAAGCATTCAATTGACTAGCCTGGTAAATGGGCTGCACCCCCAGCACCAGCAATGATAATCTGGATCCCTCTCTCCTGAGCAGACGACGCATAAGAAAACATCCAATGAGGGGTCCGATGTGCAGAAACTATCTTTATCTGCTTATTTTTAGAAGAAAAAGTAAGATATATATACATATATATACACACACAATGAACAGCATCAATCATCAACAATAAAAATTAACCTCATAAGGTACACCAAATGTGTCAAGGACCTTTGCAGCATCTCTCATTACCGGAAAATCCGAATCAGAGCCCATTATGATTCCAACACGAGGCTCAACTGAGTTGAGTATGTTTTTAATAAGAAATAAAGATGATCAGATAGAGGAAAAGACCAAACTTGTATTATAAACGTAAGCAACTTCAATGAAACCTAACCAAAAATTAAGCAAACCAATTTCCTTTAGGGATAGGAAAGAAGTTTTCAATAAAAACTAATAGATACAAAAGCTAGATTTAGAGTTAACCAATAAGACAAGATACAGTTTTCTTGTAAAATCCATTATACTTTTTTTAAAAAAATAAAAGTGGAGGTATAAATAAGGAAAGCTCTTCATAAACTATCTTGAAAGAGTGAAAGCTTGTTTTTTTTTTTTTTTTTTTTTTTTTTTTTTTTTTTTTTTTTTTTTTTTTTTTTTTNAGTTTTCAATAAAAACTAATAGATACAAAAGCTAGATTTAGAGTTAACCAATAAGACAAGATACAGTTTTCTTGTAAAATCCATTATACTTTTTTTAAAAAAATAAAAGTGGAGGTATAAATAAGGAAAGCTCTTCATAAACTATCTTGAAAGAGTGAAAGCTTGTTTTTTTTTTTTTTTTTTTTCTTCTTTTTCATTTTCAAGTAAACATTGAAAAGATCATATGACCCAGGTGAAGAATAAATGAAAGAACTGATTAGAATGCCAACTTCTGCAATTCGCATATTCAGTGACAATAAGAATGAGCATAGGGCACAAATAAGATAATCTTCGTATTTTTATGGCAAACAGTTGGTAATTTCAAATACTTAGGCAGTTTATATGGAACAGGTCATCAAGAAAGAGAACAGACAGAAAATGGGGAAAAAAACTTCTGTGTTTACCATACATATGTTGTTTTATTTTTCACCTTAAGAGAAATCTGCACTTTAAATTCTAACTAAAAACATTATAAGATAGGTTATATATGATCGAATGTCAGAAAACTGGATTATTTTTGTGATAAAACACTATAACATGAAAGCACCATGGAGGGACGCTGACCTGCAGGCTTTTCAGAAGCTTCATCAAGTGTTAACGATAACAAATTTTCAACAGCACTCATAGAACGGCCAACTATCGTAATGTGACCCATTTTTCTTTGTTTTCTCATTTCTGGTTCATTGAAAGGGAGTCGATTAAATGTTATCTTTGCAATCCTTGAAGGGGTAAAATTTTAAGCGGAAGAAAATCTTAAAGCCTAACCCGGTTTATTATACCAATGAACAAAAGCTCCAGATATACTCAGCGCCCTTTGCATCAGTTGATTAGCTATAAAACCAGGTTCCCCCTGAAAGAAATGGCAACAGAATAACTATCAGACGTGTTGTACTTACACCTACCAAATGCATATTCAAAATTCAAAATCTATTCTACTATGAAGTTTTACCTGATGCTCTTCCATTGATGTTGGTAAAGCTTTCTCCTAATTATGGTTGATTAACCATTGATGTCCCCAAAATTAGCAAATAGTGTTATATCATATACGACCTCTAAGTATCTCAGGCTCATCCTAGGATAGGTTCACTGGTACTGAAACTTACATGCAGAATTTAAGTCACTTAAGTATCTAGTCTCATATTCCTAAGCTGCTTAACATAAAGAAATTTATTTTTTAAGTACCTAGTACCTAGTCTCTTTTTCTTTCTATTTCTTTTTTGGCTAATATGCTGCATAGATTTGAGAGAATTTTTTAAGGTTGCCCTCCATACTTATAGAACCTTCCAAGGATGCAGCCACTTCCGAGAGAGTTAGTAAGGCACATCACCATGCATTGTCCAAAGTAATCAGACTAGTTTACTCAAGATAGAAACACCAAATTTGCAAATTTATCCATGCAGAGATACAATCAATGATTAAAAAGAAAACATGAATAATATATGTATACATGAAGAACAAAATAAAATTGCCTCACCTAAAATTGCCTCACAAAAAAAAGGAAATATATCTTCTATAAATAAAGAAAAAATCACAGATGAAAAGGGGACAAGGTATCCTTAATTTACCTCTTCTTCACCTAGAATGTTATACATAATAACAGCTGGAGTTATCATTGATGGATCACCAAGGGGAAGACCAAGGACTGCCCGCAAATGCTGCTCAAATTGAGAGGTCTTGCAAGACTCAATTGTGTGATGACCACTATTATGAGGTCTAGGAGCTACTTCATTCAGTAAAATCTGTTACAGATAAAAAGAGATAAGTAGTACATTAACCCCAGAGTTAAAAGGAAGAAAAATGCAAATCAGACGATTTCTTCAATTTTACAAGTAGTAAACATTGATGATACAACCTGGCCATCTTCTGTCAGAAACAACTCTACAGCAAAAATGCCAGCACCTTCCAGAGAGCTAACAGCTTTGTATGCAACATCAGTTGCGAGATTTTTGATCTCCCATGACACACTAGCGGGAGCTTTGACAATGTGACATATATTTTCCCTACAGAATAAGTTTTCTAATGTGATGCCTAAATATTTTTTTACGAAACAACCAACTTTCATTGAAAAAGTGACATAAATATATACATAAAATGACCAACAAAACAACGGCCCAGCAAGAGGAGATAGCCAAAAACTAAGCTATAACTATTGTGATGTCCAAATGCACAGGAGTAATGTAAGATCAGTGCAATTACATCTCACAATTTCCTTTTTATAAAAATAATTTCTTTCATGAATGAAATGAGCCTATGATACCAGAAGAGTTCCGAAAAATTGCTCCAAGTGGTAAAAAAAAAATCAATGAAAGCTAATACTCGAACAACCTAGGATAAGCAAGCACGCAAGAGTTAGAATAACTTTCCAATCCACCACCTTGTTCAAGGCACAAGGCTCAAAATGTAAGATCTCCCCCATTACCCATGGACTCAAACAAGCATGAAAACTCTTGACCTCAGATTAAAAGGAAGATCTAATGTGATGTGAGGAAGGGGAAGGATCATAGAAGAGTCCTCAATAGTAGTTTTCAATGTGAGCAAGAGATTACCTAACACTACTGTCAAGAAATTGTAAGCATAATCAATCATACAAGGATACTCCCATGAGAGCAAGTTGCATCCAAGGAAAACGAAGCAATACTTCTCGAGCTCCACAAATATTTGACTAAAACCTATCAATCTTGACCCACTTAGGTTTTTGTAAACGATAATTAGGATTTTCCTTAGATAAGATCTCTCACCATGGCAAATTTATTTCTATCCCTTAACTTATCAATAGTGTTGCAAGTCTAAATTACACTGCTGTTTTTTCTTATTTATTTTCAGAGAATTACAAGATAAGATAAATCTAAATAAACCTATAACAATAAATCTAAATAATAGTCCCTACGTACTGGGTAACTGAATCTAAATAATAATTCATATATATTAGGTAAATAAATCTAAATAAATCAAACCAATAAATTAGGGACGTCAACTATTTCCCTTATTTAACAGGATTACACAAATATCATTCGACAAATAGGAATACCTATTTTTGCTCTGTTTAATCAACCTAGCACTACTACATCTAAATTTATTGGTCCCCTCAACTTTGAATCTTTTATGTCCCATCACTAGAAAACACTTTACATAATCCTCCCGAGAATAGAGAGACAAAGACAGAAATAGGTACCAAAAAATGAGTTAGACATCAACATACCCATTTCATAATTGATCATTTACAGACACTTGCATATGATGTATGAAATTTGCAATACATCTCACAAATTTACTATTTTTAAAGAGGGCAGAAATGAAAGTTCGCAAGAAGGGATAGGAAAGAACATATAAAAATTGTATCCTTCAACTTACTTATGAATAGTTTCAACAACAGGATAGCATGACATAGAGTTATCTCTACATCTTGCAATAACAACCGAAAGTTCCTATCGCACAAAAGGAAAGCAAACATCAGATTTCATCAACAATAAAATATATGCAAATAGAAACTTAATCTGGTTAGGTTAAGACTTCATATATGGATTGACCTTTTTTTTATATACATCCATGCATTCTAACACAAGAAAAGTAAACTAAAAGAATTCTAGATACTGTTTTTTAATGGCTTTCTCTTGTTGTAGATTCTACGCTCATTTCAACAACTGTAGCTTAAATGTTCTTTAAGCTAACTGGAAGAGCCTTTTGTAAGCTTCCTTGCTTGGAGCTTGCCTTTACTCTAAGAAATTGTTTAGTTTCTTATAAAAAGAAAAAAGAAGAAGAAGAAGAAAAAGGCAAGCCATGAAGAGTAGAGTGGATGATCAGCAAGGCAAACACCACATGCTAAGAACCAACCTTCAAAACAAACAAACAAACAAACAAACAAACCTTCACAAAAGGCGCCCACTTCTCGACATATAAGCCACGCTCAAATCCACCTAGAGCTGGACATATTGACAAGTGCATAAGAAATTATAAAAGGTAATAGACATATTAAATAAAATTACAGAGACATTAAAACCTCAAACAATCCAAGATGTAAAAAGAAACAAATGTACGAAATCCCTGATTACATAGACTTTTGAACAATTTACTACAAGTATTACATAGACTCTTGAACAATTTACTACAAGTATGAATAAAAGGATACAACAACTAGTTAAGGCATATATCCTCAACCAAAAGGTGAAAGATTCCAATCCCCACTCCCACATGTTGTTCTAAAAAAGTTATGCGACCATTTGCAACAATTGCATAAATTAGACTGACTATCATACTCCATACTATTATTAATATATCGCACTTTCAATATTGAAAAAGGACCTGAAATAAACAAATTGCATATCAGATATATCTCACCAAAAATGGCGGAAGAAAGCTCCTCTGCACTTTTTGCAACAGCATTTCCACGTCCATCATAAGCTAATCTTCTGCTCTTAATCATGAGAGGATAACCAAATAGGTCACCTGCTTTCTTTGCACCTTCAAGATCGTCGATCTGTTGGAGGAAACACTAACGGTCAATAAGTTATTTGATACTATCAAACATAAATATAAGAGCAAGAGTAACAACACCATTCAGAAATTCATGTAGAGAATAAAACCTGCATAAACTCGGGCAATGGAATTCCATGTTGAGAAAAATGAACTTTTTGGAGATATTTGTCCTGTAACATAATAGATGAGAAAGGATTAAAAATCATAAATAAAAATGGTAGACAATCGATTTCAATCTCTGAGAAACATAACAGCAGAGGTCAGAGGAATTAATCTTCTTGAGCATATTGCAGGGACGATTTGGTAGGTGTTTAACAAATAAATGAGTTCGCATTTGAATTGATATCAACCAACAAGAAGAGAGAGGAAGGAGACTAGTACTGTAATACATCTATGCTGTAGTCTAGATAACAGCATTATAAGCAAACTTTTGGCTATAAGCTTTTTTAAAGGTATATCTATTATGCATTTCTCTATTTCCATAATGAGGTAGCCATCATTCATCAGGTTCCCAATAATAAAAGATTGACAGAAAATTTTAGAATTGACATGTAATTTTTTCACTTAAAATAGAGTGCCTATCAAAACCAAATGTACACATGAAGAAAGACAGACCTGAATTATACGGATGGTAGATGCCCGAGGTTGACAGTCAATTCCTTGCTGCTCAAGAATCTCTAGCGTGGCCACATCAACGTGTTCAATTTCAACTGTTAATACGTCACATCTAGCAAACATGAATGGAACTTATTGTTACTACGATAAGCCTTCAAGGGAAGAAAATCCATGCCACGAAAAGAATATTATGGCATGAAGGATGTGAATGTAAAAAAATATACCTCTTAGCAAATTTTTGAACAGTGGTACTATCATCAAAGTTACCAACCATGTGATAGTAAGCTAAAGAACTAGCAGGGCAGTTTACGAGTGGGTCGAGAATTGCGATTTTGATGGCCAATTTAGAGGCTGCTTGACACAGCATACGACCCAGTTGGCCCCCTCCTAGTACACCAATAACCTTTTCAGAAACTCCATGTACAGGAAGTTCATCTTTCCTGCAAGTTAGTACCACAGAAGAGATTGTAATCAAAATCCATATCTTTCTCTTGTTTCCCGAATGGACCAAACACATATCTGGAGGAAAAGTCATTCTAAAAAAGTGCGGTGAACTGAAAACAAACCTGGGAAGAGTGGCATTAGAATGAAGTGATGCAGAGCAGTGTAGGGTCTGATTCTTCCGTTGTAGTTGCTGGGCCATTTTTAGCAGTGAAGGGAAACTATAACATGGGATGATGTTTGAATCAACAAACCAACTCAAATCTTTAATTCTTCGCGAAGATAGAGAGGGTGTGCGTGTAATATCCGAAACTAATGCATAATTTGGGCGGCTGGGTGAAGCCATCCAGGAACTCGATAGGAGCATATGGGAAAGTCAAGGCTTTGAAAATTGCAACGAAAAGTATAAAATACTGTGTCTTCTACGTACTGGTGGAATGTGGTGAGTCGACAACAATGAACAGTGTCCTGCAGTCAACTAAGCTCGAAACCACTGAACAACGAAGGTGGTGAATTGAGCAAAGAAGAAGGCGATGCTGAAGAAAACACACACACTCGGCAGAATAAAGTAGATGAAGAAGAACCTGAAACTCCAATGGATTCAGAAGCTTGGAGACGAAAGAACTGCGGGGAGTGTTTGCAGATGGTCTGGGCCCCGTCTTTTTGTTTACCTTGTCTCGCTCAATATGCCGCAACTAATACTATAAATGGGAAGCTGCACGGCCAGGGGTCTGAGGATATATGGAGAATACTTTTTCCTTCCCGAAATACCCCTGATTTACATTGTTATTTACCGTTTACATTGTTATTTACCGCACATTGATTCACAAAAATACCACCAACCATGTAATTCTTTTAGCGCCTCCGTCCAAAGTCTGTTAAGCGAGACGTTTATTTTTTAAAGTACTTTTAAATGGAATTTGATTGTGAAAAAGAAAAGATGCCGTAGCTTTTAAGTTTTAACTGTTCTTAAATAGAATCCGAATCATATCGGTCCGGTTTAATGGTTTCGGTTTTTTATACGTCCGGTTCTTCCACTGCCTCGTCCTTCACCTCCAAAACCCTAATTACCATCGCCAAAATTCATTTCCGAACGTTCTCCCCGCCCCGTTTCACTCCTAAGGTTCTTCCTCCATTAATCCTTAATGGCGGACCCTGCTGAGGTCTCCGTGATTACGCTTGGAGGAAAGGGTTCATCGCTTTCATCTAGCTCCATCCATGCCATTGCCCATGGCTTTGCTCTGGTTCGGATCGACTCATCAGCCCTCGAGAGGCTTGCATCTTCGTCGAACAATCGAAATGCTGCATCCGTCAAGCACCAAGTCGTCATTCCTGATTACCTGACTCGCGAAGAAGCCAGGGCATCCCTTGTTGTCCTCCTGAACAAGCTCATCATCTCTAGTTCTTCCGGTATTCGATCGGTTATTCCTGTTCTAATTGCGGAGACACTCAATTCAAAGCCAGAAACTTTACAATTTGAGTCACTTGATGTGACCGACGAGGAGTTATCCGTGTTCAAGCAATCGTGTTATGTTTTGAACGGAGTTTGCGCGTTGTTAGACCATCAATCAGCAGCATTATCCTCCATTGCTGATGCTGTGGCGGGCATATCTTGCGAGGCTTCTAGAGCTGACGTGTCTGTGTTCAATTTGATGGACTCGGGTGATGGGTTCGCTTCAAAGGAGGAGGTTGGAGTCGCTAATGATATGAAGGTATTACTAAATGGATCTAAGCTGGTGGGTAAGATCGAGAGTGGAGCTATTTCCAAGATCCCAAAGAATCACGGATGCTTGAGAGAGCAAGCTAAGTTGGTGCATTCGAAAATGCGGGTTGAGTTGAATTCTAATGTGAAAATTGGGAAAGGAGGATCTATGAGTTCTGGGACCGAGGATACTGTTCGGACCGCATTGTTGTCATTTGCAGCCATGCTGTGGGACTTGGGAAAATGTAGTTTGGATAGAGGAAAACTGATTTTGGATTCAAATAGCGATGATAATATGAAGGCGAGTTTGGCGGGTTTGCTTGATAGGGAATGTCCCAGTAATGAGAGTCTCAAAAAGGTTTATAGGTTGGTCTCCGATTTAGCTTTGGATGACAATTACGATGAGTTTGTCCATACTGTCAATGTGTTGTTGTTAACTGTATGGAAAATTGTCGTTTGGGAGGCTATAGCAGGCTTCTTAACGATTGAAGGCGGTAAATTGATAGGAAAGGGTCAAGATGTTGACATGAATCGAGCTAATGAAAAGGTGTTAAATAAGAGTGAGAAGAAGAAAAAAGCAGTCTTGGGTAAAGGAACTAGCGTGGTTGTTCAATTGATTAAAGATAGATTGCAGGGTGAAAGTGGTGATCTGGGGTTGGAGAACTCAGTAAAAGATCTTTTATCCTTTTTGGATCCAAAGGCTTCCGAGTTTGATAATCTATTGATGAAAATCAGAGAGATCGTTGAAAGCAACGAAAGTAGGAGGCTACCAAAGCTTCCCAAGGTAATACCGTACTTCAGAACTTTACCTAAATTCCAAGCTATTTAGCCATCCTCCCTTTGTTTTGGTCTAGGAAGTGGAATCTCATTAGAAGAATAGTGGCATCCTTTTTTCATGGCTCCTGATTCCTTTTGTCTTCAATTGCATGCCGCTACATAGTTTAGCAACGGTAATAATGAAATCGTCCTCTTACTATCAGTTTAAAAATGCTAAATGTATTGCCTTTACTAAATATTCCTACAATACTACATAAAACATATACCCTAAACTTACCATTACTATCCATTTTATATTTTAATTCTTTGGTCCATCAAAGAAATTGTTCCCTATCAAAAAAAAAAAAAAATCTTTGATATATTCTTTATGATCATTGTTATTAACGTAGGTATTTTATACAGCCTTATATCAGTTGAAATTGTTGTTACATGTAGACATGATATACTTACTAGTTACTCACAAACCAAATTACTGAAAAGTGATGATTCAATTTTTTTGGCTGCAAATTTTTTATATTATGCTTCATTACAGTAGTTTATTTTGAAACCTTAGCGTGCAGTAGTTGGCTTGTGCATGCGCCAGGTTTCTATGAAAGGAGAAAAAAAGGAAGACACTATTTTCTTTTTAACACTAAACTTCTCCTCCTTCTTCTTCTTCCACTTCCACTTTTTGGATAAGAATCCAACTTTCATTGAGAGTGCTCACTTCTGGTTTTCTATGTAAAGTAAAGAGAATAACAATAGTTTTCTTTTTCTGAAATCACTAATCAGTATGTTATCTTTGTCTTTTTGAGAAGTCTCAATTTAGAGAAGAAGATAGAAAGTGAGTCATTCCTTTTCATTTGGAAGGATACAGCTATAGGATTAGGCATTATTTTGGTTTTCTAAATCTATTTCATGCTTTTGTTAATACTGTTATCTTTCGATTTGATTTAATATTTTATTGTTTTCCCTCTTTCTAACTTGAGTAAGGTGTTTGTTACTTTAACTCAACTTAATGTTCTTACATATTAGGGCACTCGAGATTTTGCAAAAGAACAAATGGCAATTAGAAAGAAAGCATTTTCAATTATAGAGGGGGTTTTTGAGCGCCATGGTGCCACAGCCTTGGATACTCCGGCTTTTGAGTTGAGAGAAACACTCATGGGGAAATATGGAGAAGATTCCAAGCTGATTTATGATCTGTCTGATCAGGTTATAGTAGATGTTATTACTTGTTTTAACTGTTAGCAGACACTACCATTGTTTCTCTAATCAAGTTTTTTAGACATAAATTGTTGGGATATTTATCCCAATTTATTTTCTTCCATTATTCTGAGTGTCTATTCATGCTTATTCATGCTTCATGAAATAATTACATGATTAACGATCCACTAAAAATATTCTGATCTGTTGTTGAGCATAATGGTTAGTTGACTGTTGAAGTTTTTGGAACTTTATTTATTTTTAATTGTTCTTGTATCTGTTGGCTTATTAATGCCATTTATACTAGCATTTGCATTGATATATGATGCATCGTGGAGCTTTTTTGAGCATCTTAACATGCTATTATCACGTCAAGGTTATCTAATTTTTTGGGTATTATGTATGTTATTCATTTTATTTGTTTATTATTGGATTAATGCTTCTCTGTTTATTCTGTGACTGTCTAGCTCTCTCTATTCTATCAAGTTTTATGATTGTTGGAATAGTTTTGTGACAGAGGAATAACTTGTTGTTCCTTTTTTGTTCTCCATCATTGTAATTTCTTTTTCAGTCCGTTTACAGGGAGGGGAGCTCTGTTCGCTTAGATATGACTTGACTGTTCCGTTTGCTAGGTACATTGCCATGAATGGTATAACATCATTCAAAAGGTATCAAATAGCAAAAGTTTATAGAAGGGACAACCCATCTAAGGGAAGATTCCGTGAATTTTATCAGTGTGATTTTGATATCGCTGGTCAATATGAAAAGATGGGACCAGATTTTGAGGTTATTAAGATACTAACGGAGCTACTTGATGAGCTGAACATTGGACAGTATGAGGTAGCCTTTTTTACTAATTGTTCTGCATAATATAACTCAATGTATTTGTTTGCTTGTTTAATTTTATAAATCTGTAGTAATTTTGAATAATATGCTAAATTGGTAAGTATAGCACAAAACATCAAGCCAATATATATTAAGCACAGTTTCCCATATTATCATATTGCTTGAGTGGACTGGATTCCTGGATTCCAGGATTCCTTTCTATATCTCAGGGTTGCTCAGTCAATTCTGTGTTGTTACTGCTATTTATTTCTGACACCACTTTGTGGTTAAACTTTTAGCCTAATCTATATTGTACACATTTTCTTCTGCAGATAAAATTGAACCATCGAAAGCTGTTGGATGGAATGTTAGAAATTTGTGGAGTACCACCTGAAAAGTTCAGAACCATATGTTCGAGTATTGACAAGTTAGACAAGCAGTCTTTTGACCAGATAAAAAGAGAAATGGTAATTAAATTTACTGTTGACCACAATTTTATTATTTATTGAGCATGCCTGCCTCTTTCTGCCTTACCCTCTTAGTTTCTTTTGGTTATCTGATTTATTTTGATTGCAGATTACGTTCGCCAATTTTAAAATTTGGTGGTAACATACATTTGCATAATTGCATTTCACTCAAGTCAAAGCTCTTTTCATTTTGGTTATTATCATTTGTTTAGTTTTTTTTTTCTAATTTGATTTTGTTTTTAGTTTGTCAACTTAATTTCCATTGCAAGGTAACTCTTACATTTACTCCATTTTCTTAGTTTTGCATTTTTTGTCTTCCATCTAGCCATAACAAAGATGGATTTATTATACTTCAATTTTATAGTAATGTTTACTTGCCAGGTGGAGGAAAAAGGATTGGCCCTGGAGATAGCTGAAAGAATAGGTGATTTTGTGAAGGAAAGGGGACATCCTTTGGAGTTACTAGCTAAGCTTAAGCAGGAGCAGAGCCCATTATTACAAAATAAAGGATCCTCTGGTGCATTGAGTGAACTAGAGATTTTATTTAGTGCTCTAGAAAAGGCAAAGTGTGTTGACAAAGTGGTCTTTGACTTGAGTCTTGCCAGAGGTCTTGATTACTACACTGGAGTAATTTATGAAGCTATTTTTAAAGGTGGTACCCAGGTAAGTTTCTATATGTCATCATCATGTTGGTTGGTACATCCCTTGCTTTTGACTTGTTATGCATATGCTGTTGTTTGATACTAATTTTAACTCTGCTTGAGATTTTTCCTTGATAATTTGACTACCAGTTATTGGGGGGATTTTGTTGTGTTAGAGCAATCAATGAACTCAACTTTCTGTTATTTTGAAGAATTGCTAGATATACAATCTTGCACAGTTAGTCTGGGAGCCTGGCCCTTCCTTTTCGTAAGAAATATTATTTGATATCCCCCTCTGACTTCTTCTGTGTACTGCTTTTGAAAATTATACGTGGACTTTTAAAATAGAAAATTTTGAGATAGATGGTTGCTTTCATATCCAGAATAATCTAGTTATGCAGCTATGATACTTTACTGACATCTGACGGAAATTATTTTGCTCTCTAAGATCATTTCTCCTTAGTTCTATTACCTGCAATGATGTACGAAGTTATCATCATGTTACCTTGCTGCCTCCTAATACGTATTTTATTTGGACGCTTTGAGAGGATGTAATTAACTGATCATTTATGTTCGCAGGTTGGTTCTATTGCTGCTGGTGGACGCTATGACAATCTTATTGGAATGTTTGGTTCCAAGCAGGTCCCAGCAGTTGGCGTCAGTCTTGGAATTGAACGAGTTTTTGTCATTATGGAACAACATTTGAAGGATCAAAATCAGGTAATAACTTATCCTTTTTATTTGAATCCTCTTGTAGTTGAATGTTAATCAGACTTGAGCTTCTAAGTCATTACAGTTTTCCATAAGCCCGCTTGTTAAGGTTCTTGGATAAAAATTCCTAGGTAATGCTGATAGTTGGTCTTGATTAATCTTTTTCCTGGTCTAGTCTTGGGGGTGAATCAATTCATCTTCATTGCTGGGTATTATTTTTTTCGAACTTTGCCTACCTTACTGATTCAGTCAGGGCGATTTTACCGGTTGTGTAAAGTTTGATTTAAATGGCCGAAAGAAAGTATAATTATTGTCCAGCAACTATCTCTGTTAATTGGGGTGCTCTCCCTTTTGAACTCCTGGTGGTTTTCTGAGAGTTCTCAACCTTCCATATCAAAGCCGATTGATGATAAAATTTGAACTCTTCTACTTGTCTTTGTCAACGGACTATTCATTGAATTCAACTGATGGGATTTTGCAGACTACTCGGGCCACTAAGACTGAAATTTTAGTGAGCATATTGGGAGATGATTTAACACAAGCTGCGGAGCTTGCAAGTGAGATATGGAGTGCAAAACTGAATGCAGAGTTCCTGATCAATAAAAGAGTGATGAAACATATTGATCGTGCAAAAGAGTCGAGAATCCCTTGGATAGTATTTTTGGGGGAACGTGAAGTGAGTGAGGGGATTGTGAAGTTGAAAAACGTGGAAACCTTCGAAGAAGTAACAATTCTTAGAAGCAATATCATTGATGAACTGAAGAAGCGTTTGGCCCCTTGATGTCATTGCTGTTGCAAAATGCAGAGCTTGTCTTCTTCAATCCCACGTCAGGAAGAACTACTTTTTCGCTGACTTTTTTTTATTTTTTTTGCATACTGAGATCTACATACACAAGTGTTCTAATACACAGCCTTGGTTGGTATATATGTGTGCGCGCGCAAGAATTTAGTGTGTGGCTCACATTTGGGCTGTACTCGACTGACACACAATCCATTTTTGTAATCCATTTTGCTTGTGAACTTGTTGACATAGATGGCTGATTTCCGTTTTGAGTTATTCCTATTACATGCATTATTTATACTAAATGTATGTATCAATTTAGTAAAATTTGGGGAATAAATGCTTTAGATGTCCTAAATATGGTTTTTCATGTCTTGGGTTGCAAGGTAGGTTTTTTTTAGCCTCATTTTATTATGTTACATAATCTCTAGTGAATATAGTAAGAGACAGAAATTGAGAAAGATGACAAGTTAGTGTTGAATTTTTAAGAGTAGGATTGTGAAGTTGGTTACGGAATAGATATAAGTTTATGGTTCCTCTATTATATCTGGCTTTCTCCAAGCCTCAGTTAATTTTCTTCGGTAAAAAAAAGACTTGGAAGAACCTAACCTGCAACCCAACCCATAATATTATATAAATCTGTGAATTTTCAGTTAAATGTATTTACTGAGTAGCAGATTGTATCATAAGTTAACCTAGAAGATGGGAAAAGGAGAGGAATCAAGTGAGTGAGTTTAGGCGTTTTGTTTCTAATAAAAGGTTGGACGAACAAGTAACAACTGGTGGGTTACACATAAAAACCACTCTGGCCGTTTCCGTCTCTCTCCGTCCCTTCCATTTTCAATCATTTTTTTGTTGCCATAGAACATTGTAGATAGCCTTTGCCTTTGCCTTTGCCTTTTCCTAGTGTAATTCTCCAGAACCCACCGCCATGGAGGAGGACGGTTCAGGAAGCGAATTCCACGACTGGGAGGTTCTCCATGACTATGAGTATGCCCACACTTTCCCCCAAGTTCACTCCAATTTTCCTGATTCGAACTCGAGGTTCTTTCACGTAATTGAAGGCGATTCAGGCTCTAGAAGCACAATCTGGTTTGATTACTTCTCTCTTCGTGATCACCAAAACGATGCAAAGACTTCCCTGGAGTCTACTGTAAACGACGCGTGTTTGGTCGAGTTGGAAAGCCTAAACTCCAACGATACTAATTCGGAGAATCGGAATTCTCGGAGAAGCACGAGTGAACTAGGGTCCGATTCGGGCGATGGCCTTTTGGACGACCAATCTCATGCGAATGGTTTTGCAGATATTACGAAAAGCGTGACAGGTTTCGAAGAAATTGCGACGGACGTTGAGAATTTGGAGAGACGTGAGTCTGACGATGTTAAATTTAGTGGCTCTGCTTTTGTTGCTAGAGATGAACCGCTTTCTGCGAAGGACTTGTGCAGCCCAATGGAATCCGAAGGTCCTGGTGAAGAAATTGGGAGCCAGGATGAGGTTTTGGATTCTAATTCGATTGGAAATGAGTCAGTTTCCTTGAAATTTGGAGACTATGGAAAAGAGAGCGATCATATAGACAGTGTAAATGATGTTTTGAACAAGGATTTGGGTGGGGAAGATGGAGAATCAAGTGAGAAAATAGATGTGGGAACAGAAGAAGTGAAAGTGGAGGCAAAATCTGGTGAGATAGACACCCAGAGGAGGAGGGTTGTGTGGTGGAAGGTTCCTTTTCAGGTGTTGAGGTACTTCTTTCTAAAGGCGAGCCCTGCCTGGTCTTTCTCTGTGGCTGTTGCTTTCATGGGAATGGTGATATTGGGGCGTAGGTTGTACAAGATGAAGAGGAAAACTACCAGCCTTCAGTTGAAGATTGCTGTGGATGATAAGGTTAGTTATTGATTATCATATTCCTAATTTGGTGAAGCTCTTTCAATTGGCAGTCTCTCTCTCTCTATCTTTTAAAAAAGTAATCTTTCTGGATATAACTGTTAGTCGACATTATCTATATCCATTGAATAGTGTACTAAGTTCAAATTTGAGCAACATAATTTGTTTTCGAGTATGTCGTACGTTCTTGTGAATGAGATGGTGCTAAGTTATCTAAAACAGAAAGCTCTCCCCTCAAAGAATTGATGGCAGAAACTTGTATTAACCCCACTACACCCTTCTCTATTTGTGCCTTATATTAACCCCACTACACCCTTCTCTATTTGTGCCAACTCTGAGACATCTTACACTTCTGTTCATTGTTCAACTTTTCTAATTTCCTTTTGTGGGTCAGCTCTATTAGAAACTTTTTTCTTGGAAGAACAATATTTATAACCTTTGATTGACAGTGGGACGAAACTGTGATCCATTATAAATTCTCTCTATTAGATGTGATTTTTGCGTTGAAATTGATGTGGACTATCTTTGATTATCTGGGTTGCCAGATGGAAACTTTCAGAATGCAGTGAGAATAGTTAGTTATATTATAGGCTTCAGCCATTTATAACTTTTCCATTATGTATGGGTGATTTGAGGGGAAAATTGGGGTAGAATGCAGCAACAGATGATGGTTTTGGGTTTGGCATACAAATCCATTTCGTTCTCTGCATTACTTGATTGAATGTAGATAAAAACTTATACTGGTGCACATCTATCGTTTTGTAGAAGATATCGCAATTTGCAGATCGGGCTGCACGATTGAATGAAGCCTTCTCGATGGTGAGACGGGTGCCTGAGGTGAGAGCTTCATGGACGGGTGCAGGTGCAAATTCTTGGCCTGCCATGAGTATGAGGTGAAGTTTTTTTTTCAACTATTTGGAGATGTTGGAGGTCTGCATGTGTATCATAAGGTAAGAGATGCAAGTGTGAGTGAAGTTGATGGGAAGCTTTTTATGCGATGCTTTGTTTGTAAATGAATATGTAAGTCTCTTCCACTAGACTTGATTTTGGACCTTAGTTTGACTCTCATTCCCATACTCTCAAAAATTATGTTTAAATAGCTTAGATTTTTGGTTGATGAAGATTTATAGATTCTCGAGATGGAGATGTATAATAGAACTTGTGTACGATCTCTAACCTCTCTCTCTCTCTCTCTCTCTCTCTCTCTCTCTCTTGCATTCTTTTCATATTTCGTCGAGAATCTATCTGAAAGCTTGATAGGTGCTGCTATTTGGAATGTTACCTTTCAGCAAGAGTAGCAACAGATATGGCAACATGAGCTTAAAGAAGGCATAACAAGAAGCTCCTTTGACGATGATATGATGGAGGTATTGAGTTGAAATTTAATTACGTTTACAGATCTCATTACTCTCCCAATTATTGTGTTTTTGTTCATGTTTTGGCTGAACTGGAACTTTTGCAACATTCACAGCTATGTCACCTAACTTGTAGAGATAGTTAATTTCATTTATAAAAAAAATAATAATAATAAATAAATAAAGTGGAAGTCAATCTTATCAAAAAGTTTCAACTAGTTATGATGTGTTCGTCAGAAATGCTTCTGTTAGCTATTGGAGATCTTAGAGAGACATTAAAAATTCAGTTAGTTAACAGGGTAATTAATAAAAAGAGATTTTTATTATTGAGACAATTGGGGTATCATCATGATTAGACTTCTGATACATGACCCCCACTTAATCTCAATGCGCCTCTAACGCATTCCGTGAATAAACTGAGTTCCACCAGGGAGGTCGCATCATGACTGGAGTGCGCCCTCTCATTTGCAGGGCGGCAGCGGCGGGCCACACAAGCAATCATTCCCTAAAAACGACGTCGCCGGGAACTTCGTCGCCGGGATCGGGCCGCACAGATGATTATAGCTGACGTTCAATTTCTCAAGAACCACCACCGCACCGGGGACCTTACCGGACACTTGATTTCTGGATAAATCCAAGTACTTCAACCTCTTTACTATCCTCAAATCTTGCAGCTTAAAATTCAACTTGTTTCCGGAGCCCCAAAATCCCACCAAGTAATCCGTCCGGTTCAACAATCCCACCGGACTGCCCCTAATCTCATTCTCCGATAGATCGATGTAATCGTAGAAGTACGTTTGGGTCGGCTTCCAATCCTCCATCTTCATTTTGATCCCACATTTCGCCAATTTCAGAGAGTATATTATCGGCGACGACGTCACCCATTTCGGAATTTTCCCCAGGTGAAACTTGTTGTACGACAAATCTAGCGACTCGATTCCTTTCACGAACAACTCCGGGAACGGATCCACCAGCGAATTCCGAGACAGATCGAGGTTGAATATTTTCGTCAAATTCCTGAAGCTTTTTGGCACTACTCCAGATAAGTGATTGGAGGAGAGATCGAGGGTATCCAGTGCCCTAAAAGTACCGAGAAAATCAGGGATGTTCCCTTTTAGCAAATTGTGCCCTATCTGTAAGTAACTGAGCTTCGCCGCCAGAGCTGAAATTGAGCGCGGAATTTTTCCGGTGAGTTTATTGTGGGAAAGACTGAGAATCCTCAACTCCGGAAATGAGCCCCAAAAATCCGGAAGGGGACCGGCGAATCGATTTCGTTCGAGGCTGAGGAACGTCAGGCTTTTAAGCTGCTGGATTCCAATGGGTATGGAGCCAGTAAGAAGGTTGCTACCGAGTTTGAGCTGAGTCAAGCGATTCAATTTGGAAATTGAACTCGGAATCGGACCGGTGAACCTGTTACCTTCAAGACTGAGTGCCTCGAGTTGGCTCATATTCCCGATAGCGGCTGGCAGTTGGCCTGAAAGCTTGTTGTTTTCAATGTAGATGAAGAGGAGTTTGGGGAGTTGGAAGAGTGAAGGCGGAAAAGGACCTGAAATGTTTCGGAGGTTGACAAGGTAGATGGAATCCAAGTAAGGGAGGTTGGAGAGAGAGTTGGAGATGGTGCCGGAGAGGAAGGCGTTGGGGTGGTCGAGTTGGCCATAGAGGCTGAGACTGGTGACTCGGTTGGGGACCGAGCAAGTGACACCGGCCCAAGTGCAGCAGTCGACGGCGGACTTCCAAGAGCTTAAAAGGCCAGAGGGATCGGCAGTAATGGCGGATTTAAAAGCAAGAAGGGCATTTCGGTCGCCGACATGGCAGGCGGAGGCAAGGTTGAAAATGAAGATGAAGAGGAGCGGAAAGGGTAGGCGGAAAAGAGAGGAGTTCATTGTTGGGTTTGGGGCTATTAGGAGATGAAGCGGAACGTGGGAATTGGGAAAATTAAGAGGCGCATTTCTTGAAGTTGAAGGTGGCGAACGTGGTGCGTCGGCCACTGTTTTTGACTCTTCGGAAGAATTTTAATAAATAAATTCATTTTTCCAGAAAATTGAAGACGCCATAAATGCTTCAAAAAGACGGAAGGGAAGATTTGGAACTCACAGCTTGCCATGCAATCCTTATGACTCGACACACGGACCACCTGCGAAAGTTCCAGAGTATCTGCAGTCACGCGCGCGCGCGTGTAAGTAAATGAATGTTGGAACTTCAAACTGGAGGAAATTAGGCTGTAATAAACCCCATTAAAAAAACAACATTTGAGATTTACTTGTCTCCTCAATTTTTAATAAAGTACACATTTGTTACAATGCTATCAAAGGAGAGTGAGTGCATTTTTTAGATGGGATCACTATCACCACAACACAAATAATACATTAGTGTCCAAAAATGGGTGCAAACAATAATGAAGGAAAACAAAATCTTAAGAAATGAATAGAGAAATGTGAGAAGAAATACATTGGTGAATTTCAAGGATACTTGGAGTCGGGGCAGGACCGATCTCTAGGAAGCCAAAGGAACTTTGATTTCTATGTACACGCCAGCCTTGTTTCCAAGTTGCCCCGATAGTGGACCAGTAGAGACGTATGAATATGAGAAGACTGGGTACCCAAACTCTGGTGTGCATTGGAGTCACCCGACAAAAAATACTGATGAAGATAAGAAAATGTCAAATAGTATAAACTCAGTCCAACTAAAAGTATTTTGAACCCGAAGATGGCGGTGGGGCAGGGGGCATCCGGTTCGGAGTACGGCGACTGTTAGAACTTGAACGTGAGTTCGAATCCCCATTTTGATCTGAATCGCTGTAACGCCGACTATGACCAGTGGATGAAGATCTATTATAGTTGGCAGGACCATTAGCTGCAGAATCAAAGGCAGATTTCCAATCTTCACCTGATGATGGAACACTCGTTCTCGGACTGCTTTCTGCAAAGACAAACATTTGTTTATTAAAAAACGGTAGCTTAATGGAAACGAAGTTATAAGTCAAGCTGAATGGAATCAGGCCTTTGTAAACTTTACAAAGGAAACGGCATGAATGAAAGTTTCTAATTGCATACCTGCGCCGTTGTCAGACCAGTTGGCTGCTGCAGCCGCTCGGTTGTCATGTACGCTGAGTTCACGTAGCAATTTAGAGAGAAGGGATGATTGTTTTTGGTAGACCTCTCTCTTATTCTTTACATTGTGATCCTCGAGAAGAAGCTCCTCAATCCTTGGTGTGCTTTGAGCACTACCGAAAAAGAACAAAAATTATTTTCTAAATCATTAACATGTTAGGTCTGATCATAGAACTGCCACAATCATACAAAAGATTAACAAATGTCGCAAACAATAAGCAGAAGTGGATTCAACCTGATCGAACTATACAACTGGTTTAGCATATCTTCCTTGGCTTTCTCAACTTGGCAGAGCACAACTGCCTGCTCAGTTCAATCAATCAACCAGCAAGGTATAAAATTAAAACCCATTATATGACATAAGAGGGGCGTACTGATCAACAGTGTAAGTGATTTTTCTGAAGCTTACTTTTGGGACATTGGCAGCCAAACTGTTCAAAACAGCTTCAACATAACCACGTACTTCTTGGGACATCCACCGTAGTTCTTCTTCAGGATCAACAGGTTTTCTAGCCATCATATCCTTAATCAAGTGAAATCAAGTTAATAAGTAATCGCTTGTTTTTCAAAATTAACAGTTACATGATGTATAATAAGAAAAAATGGATGATGTCAACTATAAACAAGATTTTGTGAAGCTAAAAATTGGTAGCATGATGGGTTCACAGAACACAGAAGAAGTCGTGATCATCCAAAAACTTGCTACAAAGAAACGAATGCAAGTTGGTAACTCACAAGAGAACCATCTGAAAAACTCTGCCGCATGGGAAGACCACTATCAGGACCCTTCATCTGTCCTCTGGAAGGTTGAATAACATTACCTATCTTATTCATCCATTCAACCTTGTCAGCCATACTTTCTGCCTTCAAGAGAACAGCATTGTGTGCTGAAACGAGAAAAACGAACCAGTTGTAACACAACAAGTTAACATAGACGTAATTGCAATGGATATTCTCCAAGGAAAGGCAGGCTCTTTGGGACAAAATTGCGATTAGTAAGCATGGATCAATACCCATTAGAGAGTTCTATAGGACGTTTCACCTTTCAACTTCCCCTCTTGTATTTCCCTCTTAGGGTGAAAAAGTATTTATCTAAATAGAACAAAATGTGGCATAACAAGATAGAAGGATCCGCTGCCCATTGCCAAACCACTGGAACAATTAACAGATAACAAACCTTTAAGAACAGTTTTATATGCAACCTTGCTCGTGATCTTGAACATAAGACCTTTTCCAGAATCTGGTCCATTAGATTTCTTATCCTTCAAACCCTTTGAAGGAGCTTCTTCCTCATCTGAAGTCTCTTCAACATTACATTCCTGCAAAATTATTTATAAGAGAGTCAACATGGCAACTCAACCATAATTTGGCAGCTTTGGCTAGAAAGAAATTATAGTTTTCAAGGACGTAGGAAAAGATTATAGGCATGGTCAAAGGGGACTTCCCTTTTTGTACATATAATTCGCTCTATGATAACTATAACTAGGAAGAACTTTTGTAACTTGGCTAGATTTGCCTTTGCTAATGAATTCCTGACTCTGCCCTGTTTGTTATGCTCTTTCATTTCATTAATAAAAGTTGAAATATATGTACACATTGTGATATCCTAAAAAATAATGTTATCAGCAAAAGATACCATAGTTTGAATATTTTATTATAAAAGGTGATTTTCTAAGACAATTTTAGTAAAGACAACCACAACCATAACAAAAGAAAGGCATACAAATGAAAGAAAACAAAGGCATATAAAAAACCAAACCCACAGAAGGTTTACAGAATAATAACAAAACAAATGTGTCACCAACGCCCAAAGAGAAAGATAGAGGGACCACAAATCACTAGAGTCTCTCTCAAACTCTCTATAGGTCCTATTGATTATATATATATATCTCAAACTCTCTATAGGTCCTTTTGATTATATATATATATATATATATATATAGATATATATATATATTCTTTTATTATTATTATTATTTTTTTCATATGAGTGAGTATTTGAACTAGTTTGTACATACCTTGAATATTCTCACGAGACAACTGTCTAACCCTAATGCATTTGTTTGTTAAGGTAAATTATAGGATATTAAATTCTAGGTAGATGACTACTATGGCTTGAACTCATTCCCTCTAAACCTTTTATTATTTACGTGGTTCTTCTTGATCACTAGCACATACTTTAGGTCGGGAGAAAATAGGTTTAAAATTTTGAGCTTCAATAGTTATATGCACATGTGCTCATTGAACTGTGAGAGCTCAACGAAAATTGGAGTTTCGCAACAAAAAAATGTGTTAGTAAAGATTGTGTCATTTGAAAATTAACATAATCACAACTAGAAGAACTTGACAATCTCTATACCACTTCTTCATACCTCCAAAGTGATCACACCACGGAAATGCCTCTCCTCTTGCTTCTTTGTGTAACCAAGCTGAATAAGAAAGGACAAATTGTAAGAACTATTCTTCTAGCACAGGTTAGATGAAGAAAGGACAGAAAATCAAGCAATGGTTACACAAGAAAGTACACGGATTCCCTTTTGTAATTCAGCTTAGATTACAAATTAGACATACTAATGCAGGAAGAGATCTAAAAACGTAGTATAGAATACATCTACAAGCATCAAGCACATCTTGAATATTCAACGCAATTCCGAAGTGGTTGAGTACCCACAAAATTTCTCAAACGTGAAGCAACAGAATGAGAGATACAAGTAGAAGATGAAGAACCTAATATAGTACTAGCACATCTTTATCAGAATATCAGGACATTCCTTTGCAGATAAATCAATTCTTTTTAAAACAAGAAACAAAGCTTTTAATTGAAGAAATGAAAATAGACTAATATTCAAAAGATCCAAACTCCTCCAAAGGATTGAAAAAAAAAAACAGATTAAAAGAGGAAATTAAAGCATGTGCAGATTAATAAAACATTATCACCTAACTTGTTCAGCTACTGCGTAGTAAGCATAACGAGAGGGAAATTGTTATTGGAACTTTATATTGATACGACTTGCCTAGTACTTGATGATAATATTCCATTGATACGACTTGCCTAGTACTTGATGATAATATTCCATAAACTACAACTACACGCACATTTATTTATTTTTAATAATAATATATATGCACACATGTCCAACAGAATGATGAAAAAGAGAAATCCACCATGAACATTCTTTAGCCATCAGACTTTCACATAATAGCAAATGGAAATGATCGAACACAATGACACAATACCTTTCCCGTCTTTTCATTCAGAACAAACCATCTTCTACTCCATCCATTTGTTTTAGCGCTTTTCTTCAACAGAAAACCTAGAATATTTGAAAGTTCCAAAGTTAACTGGGGTAGTCTTAGTAACCAACACAGACACCGTTACAAGAACCAGACTCCAATATTCTAGTCATCCAATAATGTAAACCTTCAACATCCAATCCAATTCTTAGATTTTAAATTCAAACTTACAATAAAAAGGATGAAAAGTTTATCCAGACAAAAGATTATCTGACAGACACTATTCAAATGAGAAGTAAACGATTATCTGACAGAGACTATTCCAACAAGAAGCTATATATTCAAAAAGAGCTTTTAAGGCTAACGGCCAACAAAATGTTCACCACAGGATAAGATGTCGTGATGGATTAAGAAAATTACAAGTTAACGAGCATCAGTTGCACAAGAGAGCAAACAGAGAAGTCTACTTGCAATTTGAAAATTACATACCTGCTGTTATTTCCCCTTCTGGACCAGCAGTCTTCAAACTAGAAGTTTCCTGTACTTCTTTGTCCTCTTTGCCTGGTTTTTCCTTCATCGATTTCAGGCTTCCACTTGTTTGAGGACTAGTTGCCTGACCCAAAATAATATCAAAGAGAAAGAAAAAGGAAAAAGAAATAAGATGCTTATGGTAAGCACGGCGTGAAAAAATGATAGAAAATCAAATTTTATATCAATTTTCTGTCACTTGAATCATACAAGAACAGATACCCTGTTTAATATTGCTTGCTCTGCCTCGTGACCTTTCTTTGATGATTTGTGTTTCACCTCCTCCTCTCGACGCTGCCTCTCCATCCTAACTCATGCAGAGTACACTTATAAAAATGTTATAAGGAAAATAAATGGCTATAAAATGAACTTTCAACGTTAAATTTGAACTATGTGAATTGAGGAAAAACTAGGGGAAGGTTGGTTAGTTATCCACTCTTTTAATCTTCAATAACATTACTGTTTACTAGGTGAAGAAATTAATAAACAAGCTAAATAACATATTAAAAGTACCTCCTTTGTACCAATCGAATAAAATGTTGTGGAGGCACAAAAGCTCTCTCCATGTCAACAAGTGCAACTACCATTTTCTTCGCTTCGTTCTTAAATCCATCTAATGCAGCACTCGCAATGGCCACAATCTTCAAGAAAGTTGATAAAATTTTAAATTTTTAGAGCCCCTAGGCCAAACGATTTGACACTGTCTTGATCATGCTACATGCATATACCATTTTCTCTTCTCGAGAAATAGGGAGTAATATGACATTAGAAACTAGAGAAATTTGTTAGTGATACCTCTCTTTTGAAAGGCGGGTATCTTCCCAGACCTGGTGTAGAATTTGCAGCAGCAGAAACTATATCCACTAGAACACGATGGACCTTTTTTTTATCAGCCATGCAAGAACTCCATAAGTAGCAGATTAAATAAACTAAAAGATGAAGTACATAATGATGAGTAGGTGCCTTTTTACATATTTGGCAAGGTCAACGAAAACAAATTTGTACATTTGTTTTCAAGGAAAAAGACTGTTAATCTCAGGTGAGCAATTCAATCCCTATAAACAATGAAAGTGCAAAAAAGATGACAGTGATACAAACTTTAAACATGCAAATATCTAAAATTTTGCACTAGACATAAGAATTGAACTTCGTCTTTAGAGGGAAAAGGACCAACCAAATGAAGAAACAAAGCCCAGCAAGTTTTACCTCGTCAACACAGAGACGTGATGGTTCTTTTGCAAGCTCTAAAACACCTTTTATTAGAGATCGCAAACCCTTTTCAGGGGATATCAAATATGGTTGATAACCATCAGCTTCTAACACAATCTGTTTCAAAATAATCAAAAGACAATAAGTAAAAGTTGCAAAACATAGAGATAATCTGAACGCAAAACAAAAAATTCAACGTCACAAGAACAGAGTGGTGAGAAGAGGAGGCATAAAAAACGTACCCTTTTCACATTGTTAATGTCAAAATGTCTGTCGATTGGGAGCTGCTTGATTCTATTTGGAAAGTTTCCCTCAAAACTAGCAACAATTTTCCAACCAGCACCCTAAAATTGAAAATTATCGTGAGCAACTGAAACCCACAAACCAAAGGAATTGTTGCACCACTTTGATGTATGAACCGGAATAATCATTCAGACTCCACCGTTACTTTATATTATAAGAATACGTTTATAGGTTGTCAACCAGACTAAATGAAAGGAAGAAACTGACAACTATATTGGACTAGAAATGACACTAAGCTTGGGATTTCCTTTTTCTCTTTCTTTAATTAACAAAATTTTTGGATGAAACACAGCCAAATGAAACAAAAACAGAAAAGGAAAAGATTAATTATTGAGATATTTTTAAAATTAGAAATATTTTCCATGAATGCTTTTATAAATAATACAAACTACTTTCAACAATTTCTATTAAGCATTTAATTTAATTTTAATTTTAATTCAAGAAGGTAAGGAGTATCTTACCAGCTTCTTACTGCATATAAAAAATTTATAAAAAAATGCACAGTTTAGTGTTCCGTTACTTAAGAGAGATACGTACTAAACATAGAAATTTTAATTTTAATTTCATGATTAAGTTCGGTAGTCTGTAAATGTTTTCATTAAATAAAGTTCGCTTTAATGCGTGAAGTTAAACTAATTACATCCTAGTTTCCAAGTTCATTCAGAACGGGAAGTCTGATGTTTTTCCACCTATTTTCTTGTCCGTTAACATGAGCCTTTAGGGACTAGGAAAATTCGCATCACATGGACACAAAAAAAGGTTAATATTGCCAATTGTGTTAAGTTGGAGCTGCAACAAGAATGAAATTAACATGTATATTAATAAAATAGCCAGATATGGATCTCCACCAGTGAAATTAAAGAGAACCAAGTATAAAACCATATTATCACTCACCTCACCAGTTGCAATATGCTGAAGAAACTTATCCTCAAATTCACGGCAGAGTTGCAAGGCTACAGCTCTTGTCCCTTCAGCACTTTCCGACGTTTGATCACCAAACTTTGATAACTCATCTTGAACAATCTGAGACTTTCCTTGTAACCTAGCATATAGTGATTAAGAAGTGAACAAAATCTAGGAAGCCAGTTAACAGAGAAGTACACAAAAATCCCATGGAGGAAGATCAGATACAAATTATATCATACATTTATTGATCTGTCGCTCACATTCTTCAACTTAATAACCCAAGACTACATTGTCAAATTTTAAACTAAATATTATTTGTCACAAAATTATTTTTTCAATATTATTTTTATTTTTATTGTTATTGTTATTGATATTTTGAAAAAGACCCAACAAAGTTGAAACTTACAAAAGTCAATTACAAGCTAAGCCACCTTTAGACATGCAAACCTTACCAAGATCCAAAATTCCTTATAGCTTCAAAAGATTCTGAGTTGGATGTTCGTTCTTTAATATAAAAACAGAAAATCATTGACATAAAATAATAAATACAAAGTAATATGACCTAGTCATGCAACTGGAATTTGATCAAATTTAATGGGAAAATTTTGACATTACTTACATCGATATGATTGATTGCATATATAAGCAATTTAAAAGCTTGTGGTTAAAGAATACATTTGTAAGGTAGCACCTAAAAGAATTACCCTGATAATAGGTTGGGAAGTCTGAGTTTAATACGGTTCCGAATTTGATGAGCCAAAGCATCCACCAAAGCATTTCTTCCCAGTTTACTCTGTGGGGCTCCAGTCAGTATGGATTTCAGACTTTCGCTCTCGGCCCTCCAGGCAGTTTCCAAAGAATTTTCAGAGCCAACAGCTCCAGACTGTGCAGAAGCAATTGAAACAGATTGACCAATTAAAGCAATCCACGGTACATCTGAAGCCCTTGAAGGTCCTTGATTTAATAATAGAGCCTGAACAGCAGCCAGCGATTTCTGATCCGAAGCAGCTTGATCTATTTTACTAATTATCCCAATAGTTCTAGTCCCTGCAATCAACATGATATTCTTCATTTTAACAACAAAATAATTAACAACAAAGTTGGAGATATTTCATTCAGAGGTAGTTAAGACCCAACCACAAAAAAAAATGTTAGTTGACGTACAAATAAAAAGGAGAAAGAAAAATAGAGTATGGAATGACAAAGGTGCATCCAGAACAAGAGGTAGCTAACTCTCACATGCCTACATTCCAAACCAATAGTAAAATGAATAGTTACACGATTTATGACAGCTACAGGCCTAAAGAAAATAAAATTATCTCCTCCCTGCCCTATAATGTATATGCAATCAAAACTACATATACGTTTTAATATGCCCTGGTAATGAAATTTACCTTCACTGTCATATTCCTTTGCCAGTCTGAGTGCACGAGTTGAAGCAATCTCAACTGCTTGAGAGGCAGGCACAATGACTAGCAAAATGGCATCATTGTGCTCAGCATATTCACTAATCTACAAAATAATAACTATCAATCACTCAAATTGCTTGATCAAACAGAAAAGTAACCAAAACCAATAGTGACCCAGGGGCATTTTGTTTCAGAATTGTTATATCACCAATCAAAATGTGTATTGCCTTCCAATGATCACACATGGTATATTGTAGGAGGTATTTCACCGATTTATCATTTATGATATATCATTACTTAAAAATTAATGAATAACATTTTCAACACTAGTTGGGAGTAAGAAGAGCTCTCTGACTTACCTAATTTATTAACTTAATTATATACTATTGTTTACAAGTTACCCATTAGCTTTAAATGAACCTCTGTCCAATAATTGCATTTCCTAGCCTTTGAGCTGAGCATGACACTGTCCAAGCCCAACGATTTTTTTTCTTTTTTCTTTTTTCTTTTTCACTTTGTTTCATTCTTTGGCAGTTTTCCCTCCAATAAATGACTCCCTCTTAAACAGAAAACTCAAGGAAGGAAAATCACCTTTATGCTATAACAAGTTCCCTAAGAATTTCTCATCCTCCAAGAACATTAGTGAATTATTTTTCATTTAATGATTCTCCCTTTTTTCCTAAAAACAATAAACAAGTGAGGCATATGCTTAATAACTCTAATCATAAATAATGCAAATTGTTTTCTAATGCAATTTTAAAAAATCACAGGACCTAGGAAAATTTAATAATGAAGTCAACCAAAAAAAGAGAGAGAGAGAGAGAATATTGTTAAGATTGCAACATTTAAGAAAATTATCAAATTATATCCACTTTTTCTTATTCCATCAGAAGTGGCAGAATCTTATTGAAAGGATTTTCAGGACATTCCTCTGGAAAGGCAACAAAGATGGTTCTGGTTTTCATCCTCTAAAATGGATCACGAGTAAAAAGGCAATTATCAAAGGAGGCCTTGGGATCATCGATTTTCTCAGATAAGCAATCTAGTTTCAACTTGAATATGGAATTTACTACCTACTCAGCTCTTTTGTGGTGTAAATACAAGAATGCTGAACCACAGACCCATATTATAAAAAACAGCCCTTTATCTGCTGCTTTTTGGAACAAGATGTTACAAACTTTGGGTGGTAATACAGCTTTTTTGGGGGAAATTCTCTTCTCTCTCCTAAATCCTCACGTATCATCCTTTCAGGAATGATAAGAAGATTATTAGGGAAAATTTCATTGGAGAAGTTGGAAGGAGTGCAACGCTAGATTTTCTCAGATAAGCACTCTAGTTTCAACTTGATTATGGAATTGACTACCTACTCAGCTCATTAATACTCGAGATTGGCTACAATACCATGGTTCTATCTCTCCCCAAATTGCTGACCTCTTTATTACAAGAATGCTGAATCACAGATCCTTACTATCAAAAATGCCCTTTAGCTGCTGCTTTTTGGAACATTTGATGTTAGAAACTTTGGGGAGGTAATACAGCTTTTCCAGGGGAAACTCTCTCCTTTCTCTCCTATGTCCTCACTTATCATCCTTTCAAGAATGATAAGAAGATTCTTTGGGAAAATTTCATTGGAGCATTTGGAAGGAGTGGAACGCTCGATTTTCTCAGATAAGCAAGCAGAAGAGTTTTTTGTAATTTTCCTTTATAGAACCTCATCTATTATTTTGTAATCATCACATCATTAATGAAATGTGTTCCTACTTGAATTACAGAAAAAGAAGGATATACTTGAGTTAACTTTATAATTAAATTCTCCACATTTGACATTCAGTGTAACTTTCTTTTAAAAAAAACCATAGTTTATGTATTTTATTTTAAAGTTTTACCACTATCCCCCAGCCTTAGGGTTGCACCGTTGGAAATTAATAATTATCAAAGAATTCATTCTATCGCTAAATGTACAAAGGAAGGAATAAGAAATAAAAAGGATCAATAAATGACTACTACTCAAATGGTAATTTGTGCTTACCATTGATTCACTCACGCTCCGCTGATCAAGCCCAGGTAAATCAATCAATTTCAATGGAGGTGCTGAGAGAACGAGTTGTAAACTCAATTAAATAATTTAAACTAAAGCATCAAAACATAGGGACTAAATGGAAACTATACACAAGACATAGGGACTAAAAATGTATTTCTCCCACCATTCAAACTTTGTGGACGTGAGAAGAATAACTGTTATACTGTGTTATACTATAATGCATACGCCAGTGTCCATCACTGATCTACCATATGTGGAAGTACTTCCTAACTACTGCTGATCTTATTTCTGCTCAGTACTTGTACACTGTTTATGTGATACTCTCTCACGAAGAGCACATGAAAATACAACCTTGTTAAATTAGAGAAATTGTCGGCCTCTGATCATGGACTCAGAGTTACCTGTACTAGTGCGAAGCTTCAAATAGATTTCATCCCGGCTCTTGCCAGAGGAACCTTTACTTAATCTGTCCTGTAGAGAGTGCCGCAAAGCACCTGCATAAATACAGGAAAAATGAGGAAGAAAACATAAGCAGAGAGATATGGGTTAGTTGAACATGCTATACAAACAAAAAAAAGAATTAGAATGCTGAAGAATTACCATCAATTACTATCAGTTTACAAAATGTTAAATGGTCATTTTCTAGAACATGAAAGAGGCAAAAGACCGGATGAAAGATATGTCACCAATTGACATTAATAACTTAAAGAGAAGCTCTATTTTTTATTAAAACAAATTCAATTAGAAAATAATGTTTATAGAAAAGTAAGAAAGGGAATTAATATAACAGTTAAATTTTGTAGAAATACTTAACCATCCATCAAGCATCAGCACAAAGTTGTAACACGTGGATAAAAGTAAGGAGAGTATCCATTAAAGTCACTTACTTGCAGAAACTTGCTGAGACTTATTGTCAATCTGCAAGATAATTGATTTGCTGCTCAATGAGCTATCCCTCTGTAAATCAATGCTTATGGGAGCTCTAGTAGCACCATTTTCACCAGTTGGCTGGCCCAAAAAAAAAAGGATACAAACTCATAAAGTGACGGTCCTAATGTTGACAATTGCGTAGCAGTATATTTAGAAACTCAAATGTAGGTTATGAGAACATTTGAAATCCAACTTACCAAAACAGGATGTCCAATCAAACTATTTAAAACAGCAGATTTACCAGCACCCTGAAAAAAGAAAAAAAAAAATCAGGACCCATACTATTTCTTAGATGGTAAGGTGCTAGAGTTTTCATGATTGTGCATTAACACTTCGGTAGCAAAAAGCAATAAAAACCGTAGGCTTCTTGTTTTTCCGTCCCTTTCCAATTAATAATTCAGAAGTTCAGTTAAGAAGGTACTGGATTTCTCCTTCCAATGTTTTTAACAGCAGAAAATCACCATAAAATTTATTAATGTTGAGATTATAACACTATAACCATAGAATCATGATAAAGCGACCACAGTATCCACGGTCAATTCAGTTTCAAGTGATGGTTGAAACTCCATGCCAAATTTATTTCCATATTTATGTGAACTGCTTCAGCACTATCACTCATTCATCGACTGAATATTTGCTTTATTCTTCAGGAAGTTTCTGACTCTACACTTATATGCCTTCAACCAGACAAAAAAACTTAGAGACATATAGAATGGTCCAGAAACAAGTACATCGCAAGTGACCTGATCTCTAAAGTATAACACTACCGAGCAACCTGGTAGACAATCTAAGTTTATCGAAGCAGAGGTAATTTCATCGCTTCTCAAAGTGGCCTGGCAAACTAGAAATGCTGGTGCCGTGAAACATATCAACGCGTTTTCAATAGCTACATGGTCGATACAGAATAAGTAGATCGATATATCAATCCATCATCCCAATCTCATGGAAACAGATACAAACGTCGAATGGCCTTGCAATAATGCAGGTGTTCCGATCACCAGGAAGTAGTACACCTCCTTCCAATTATAATCATACGTCAATCTCAATAACTGAAGCTGCACGTTTCTAAAAATTTAATGAGTTTCGGAATTTCTAAGATTCAATTCAGATATGATCCGACACTTCAAGTGAAATTTACGTGAATTCAACGAACAACGCATGGGAAAATGGTAAAGAGATGCCGAAACTAGAAAATGTAATTCGATAACGAATCCGAACGGATGAGAAGTTACCACATTCCCCAAGGCCACGACGTTGAGGAAAGTGGAAGGCCTGCGAGAGGAAGCAGTGGAGGTGGAAGTTACGTCGACATCCTCATCGGCAAGCAAAGCCGCAGCTTGCCGCATCGAGTCCGACAGCTGCGCCAACTCCTCGATAGCCTCCATTGAATCCATTGTAGGATGAGAAATGAGAGACAGAAGGTGATAACACAGTTGGATCTAACTCAAAGGTGGATCGATTCAATTGGAATCCCGTGACAATATAGATCTCTGAGCACAATTCATCCAGAAAATCAGAAAAAAAAACGACGATATTACTGTTGCTCCTTTCCCTTGGTTCGAAAATCAGAGAAAATCGAAGAGTTCCCTCTCAACTTTCTCCACTGTCTTATAATTCTAACAACAATTTGATCGCTTCTCAGTTTTCCCTCGTTTATTATTTTATTTTTTTCACCCTTAAATTAAATTTTATTTTACGTATTTCCCATGAGATTAGCATAACTCTTAGGATTCTTTTTTTCTTTTCCTTTCTTTTTCCTTTTCCTTATCCTTTTCCGGACAAGATCTCTTCGGCTCTTCACAAATAAATTTTAATTTTAATTTTTTAATTAATGTCTGGATTGTGTTTGTAAATCAACGGATCAAATAATTGTTTAATTTTATAAATTATAATGAATTTATTTTTGTTCCTTCGGTTGGTGAAATGTTGAGGCCAAGAATACTACGGATTTCGATGTCCAAAACAGAGGCAATCCCTCCTTCCCTGTCCTATTTCACACTTGAATCTTCTTGTTTAAGCTTTCTAAGAGAATGTCCTTTTTACTAAATATTATAAAATTAATAAATAATGCCACATAATTAAAATTTACACCTTAATTATGTGGAGGTTATTTTATTATTATTTTTTCTTTTTGTTAGTCAACTTTACTCGATCATCATTTAGAATTATTTTTTAAATTTTGAAGACTACTTTTTAAATTTAAATAACAAATTTACCCAATTAAATAAAATTAAATACTCAACTCATACTCTACTAATGATTATGGCTCGATTTTCATTCAATCGTACCTTCGCCAATTTCTTCGACTTCAGTCCCCTTCCTCTCTGATTTCAACATCAATACCTCCTGCAACCTCTGGTTTCGTCTCTACACTCTTAGATATGAATCAATAACATCTAAATCTTGGTCGTTGATCATATTTATTCATGGCAGCAACTTCATATTCATGGCTTGCCATTCCAAGCTCTTTGACGATTTTTGTCGTAGGCTTACTTGCTAGATCTCAACCATCAACATCTTTGTCAATTACCGTCTCATTCGTGAGAATCAATGGTTAGGTTATGGAGATCATTAAGTTCTAAAGTTAATTTGGTTGACGTTGTCCAAAAACACGGTGCTCAACATTATCAGAGATAAGACAATATCAGATTTGTTGAAGACACTCTCATATATATATGAAAATCATCGACTATGAATAAAGTATATTTATGTTCAATCTACACACGTTTAATAGTAGATATATTACAAATAATATAAATGATTAGTTTTTCGTCAACGAGTTATGTGAAAATTAATTTTAAAGATTGAAATTATAATATTAAGTTTAATGTCATATTTACTCTTGAAATAGTGTTGCTGCCGGGTCAACAATTCTGGTAGATATGGGAAACTTCTCACTATAATTGAATGAAATATGAGGTATAGTTCTCCGTGAATATATTTACAAACTGAAAATTGGAGATTCACTGGACAACACTTTTAATGTTGTTCGAAGGGGACGAAGGACCAAACAAATATGGCCTATCAAAATAAAAGAATCAAACAACATTTATTAAATTATAAATAAATAATGAACTCAAACTTTTATTAATTTATTTTTAAATATTTTAAGTATTTTTAACTCAATTTCAATATATAATTTCATAAAATTTTATTTATAATTTACTTTAAAGAAAAAAAAAGAAAGAAAGAAAGAAAGAAAGAAAACGAAAGCCCCTCTTTTACACTATTCTGGATAACCCAAAAGAAAAAGAACAACCGACTCCTTCTTGCCGTAAAACAATTTGCTTTTTCTTCCCTCCAACGTGGGTCTCCAACTGGGTGGCACTTGTCGCCTTCACAAAGAATACCACATTCTTTGGAAATAAAAGAATAAAGTATAGGTGAAGCTTCCAGTTTGATAACCTAATTAATTTCATATGAAACTATAGTATTTGAAGATTATTAATTTACATAAAATACCCAATTAATTGGCCAACTATACGAAGGGAATAGGAGGACGCCGAGAGAGTAAAGTTTCAGAGGTTACGATAATATTAATCATACCTTCAGCATGTCTTCCACTGGCGACACTCAATCTCCTTCCTCATCTCCCAACCTTCCATCCAAGCGTAAGCTTGCCGATCTATTCACTTCCGTCCTTTTCCGACATGTTTTCCGATCAGATTTTACAGTGAACCGCGGTCTCCTCCGCCTACTCGACCGTAAAGTACCTCCCTCCACCACTCGCGGCGTCGCCTCCTTCGACACCACACTCGATTCTTCATCCTCCGACCTCTGGCTTCGTGTTTATAATCCTCCCACATGTTCCGAGTCCGATCGTATGCCTGTTATCATATACTTCCACGGTGGAGGCTTTGTATTCGGCTCCGCCGATTCCCAGCAGATCGACTCGTTCTCTCGCGATTTTGCTCGCGAAATCGGAGCCATTGTCGTCTCCGTCAACTACCGCCTCGCGCCGGAGCACCGATTTCCGAGCCCATACGACGACGGATTTCGCGTTCTGAAGGCAATCGACGAAGGATCGATCGCCAAAAGTCTTCCAGAAAATGCTGATATAAGCCGCTGTTTCATCGCCGGCGAAAGCGCCGGAGGTAACATCGTGCATCACGTGACGGTGAGAGCGGCGAAATATGAGTTCAAGAGGCTTAGGATCGCAGGTATGATTGCCATACAGCCATTTTTGGGAGGAGAAGAGCGGACACAATCAGAGATTCGATTTGGGAGAGGCGGTGGACTGACTTTGGAAACAGCGGATTGGTATTGGAAGGCGTTTCTACCGATCGGTTCGAGCCGGGATCACCCGGCTGCTAACGTGGTTCGGTCCGGGTCCGATGTTTCGGGGCTGAAATTACCACCGGCGCTTGTTGTGAATGGGGGCTTGGATTTGTTAAGCGATCGGATCAAAGAGTACTGTGAGTGGCTGGAGAAATCGGGTAAAGAGGTTCGGGTCGTGGAGTATCCGAATGGGATTCATGGGTTTAGTTGGTTTTCAGATCTTCCGGAATATTCCATGCTGATGCAAGACGCCAGAGAATTCACCAGAAGGGTCTTGTTAAATTAAATCCGAATTAGTTAAATGAAATAAAAAAAAGAACCAAGAAACTTGCTGTTTTTGTTTTGTTTTCTTCTTGTTTCATACACGTGGCGTACAAATTTCAGGGAACGAAGTCTCTAGTACTTTTAGGAAGGCTAACAAAATGGATGTGTGGTAGTTTGTGAAACAATATTGTAGTCACGTAACATCATTAGAAGAATTATAAATTGTGTGATGCCTACCAATATTTTGGGATTATAATACTCTTACATAAAACACGACTATCAACCTACATATACAGGATAGACATCAAAGATGAAAAATTCAATGGATAATGCGTTCAAAGTATTCTTTTTCTATCTTTAAATAGGATAGGTATTATCACAAAGGTTTAAATCTCTTCTATATTCTTAAACTCCCCCTCTTTTCCTGCCTAATACCTCTCTTTTTGGAACAAGACAAATAGGGAGTGCCCTCTTTTTACCCTCTTTTTAATACAATACAATATAACACTATTTTTAATTTTATTTTATAAGAAGACGCATTAAAGTGTTGTACAAGAAGACTATTTTAGCTTTATGTATTATTATTTTTTGGGCATTTGATACCTTAAAAGAGTAATTAAAGGCGATCATATAGCTTGAGCTAAACTCTCTCTTTGAAAGGCATAAGATGAAAATGTGAAAATGAATGAAAAGTAAAGTATTTTGAAAAAAAATATATGTCGAGATATGACACAATTCTATGATACCCTCAAAAGCAGAATAATGAAAGGCAACATATGGCTTAACTTGAACCCTCTCTCCAAGGAACATTATTAGATGTGGAGATGGAGAAAAAGTGAAAAGTTTTTAATCAATATGGAATCATCTTTTATGTTATCTTAGATGATAGATAGTACAAATGTAAATAAATAAAATATTTTATTAAAATGATATATAAAAGATGCAGGATTAAGGGGTGCGAGTTCAAATCCCACTCTCAACAAATTACTAGGTGTGAGTTCAAATTACATATTGTTATTTATTTCCATAAAATTTAATCAACATGAAATTATGCACCAATATTTTTTTCTTCCCCCACTCTTACTTGCCTCTTTATGGCCACTTTTTGGTGAAGTATATGTAACCTTTTTATTTGCTCTCAGTTAATTGCTAGAACATATAGGAATTTAATCACACAAGATCGGAAGTTGAGATTTGTACCTGATGAGACGAAAATCCTTTTGCTTCCAGATTTCTACACTCCCTTGGGTGAATGATGAAACTTCCTAAGCAGAACACTGCAAAAACGTCAAAATGTATCCTTCCTGTTAAATCACTGCCCAAAAGCTTATTACTCATTTAATCTACCACCAAAGTTCAATATTAATAATGAGATCGTTAATATTGCAGGATTTTAAACTAAATCATCATTGCTTCCAAAACTATGATAAACTAAAGCAGTTAATATATTCCCCATACATATTTACTATAACCCTGTCAAAATGATCCATCTTACAACATTGTATTAAAATAAAAAGATGGAAGGGTCGAAAGAGAAGAAGAAAGGTTGATGTGCATACTTTCACTTGACAGCTTTGGTATTTTGTATCAAATGAAATTAGAGAGAGATGAAAATGGAAGCAGACTATTTTTACGGCAAAATAAAACTGATAAGATAACTATACTTACCGGTGATTGCAACTAGGAATAAACGTGAACGCAGTAATAGACTGGTGAGAACATGTGCGGCGGATTTGGCATCTGGCTCCCTGACTCGCAAGAAGAAGCGGGTGAGTCTTAGATATGCAGTTCAATTCTGGCAAATATGCGAGTACTGATGCAAATATGCCAGTAGGTACTTTGAAGGTAGGAATTTCAAGCAAATACCTTCCCCTAATATGCCTGGATCCACGGTTTCCTTAGCTGCACCATTCAATAAGCTCTTCAATACCATGTTCAATCCCTGCCGCTTCTAGTTCTACGCAGATTTGTGTTTATCATCAATCATCAAACTGATAATGCCTTCTCAGGCATGACGCAATGGACTCCTCAATGATCCACATGATCAAAAAACAATAGCAGATGCCCTTTTGAAGTAGGTGCTGACAAAAACCTATGGATCGAGTGTCGTATGAACAGCCTTAAAAACATACACCGATTTTCATGGACGGAACACTGCAAAAACTCTCTCCCACATTGAGCTCTATCGTAGCTGCCATCCTACCACCCGCCATGAGATCATGCCAATTCCAGAAGAACCCATGAGTCTTCCTGAAGGACTTGGAAGAATTTTCTTTGAGATTCTCCATAGAAGGATAATTCCAGTTTAACGGAGAGCTTGACAATGCAGTGAGACATAAGGAACTTATTGAAGCAATTACAAAAAAGAATAGGCTACGTATTTTTTAACAGGATTAAGCATAAGAGAAACAACGGAGGCTCTGAAAGGCTGTCAACTAGGCTTACAAGAATTTGATACGTTGGTGTGCAATAGTGGAAGTGAGCTGTATTATCCATGGCAAGATACAGCAGCAGATGCAGATTATGAATCACACATCGACTACAGATGGGCAGCAGAGAATGTCAGTTCGACAGTGACAAGGCTTGCTAAGTCGGAAGGTGGGACAAGGATGATATAACGGAACATTTAGGTGTACAGAGTTCAAGGTGCTGCTCCTATAGTGTGAAATCAACTACCAATGTAAGAATCAAAATATGCTTTATTGTACTGACTCGAAAAAATGGAATTTGTGGCCTAGGACTGCATATATCTCATGAACCTTACTCGATCATCCATTCTCAATCTGAACTGCAAAACTACTTATAAGCAAAACTATTTTGAAGAAAACCATTATACATATTGTAGAGAATAGGGGGATAGTTGGTCAAGAACTACCTCCAACCGTATCAGCTGATGCTTCCGTTTCACTGGCTCGCTTAGCCGTTTCAAGTTTAACCTGAAATAAATTCTAATCATTTATTTTGGAGTAACAGTAAGGGAATGATCAATCTGCAAAAGAGACAATGAAAAAATGGTTTAACGATCAAAACATTTTCGGCCTCATCTTCTTATAAATAAATTGACAGGCCCAAGCACAATCTTTTAGCTCCAAATTACTTGTTTGGTGATTAAGGACTAAGCATAAAAAATGAACACTTCGACTATCTTCGCTCCAACAATTAGAGTGATGATTTACTAAGGGGTGGTTTTATTGACAAGATCGAGGCCCTAATATTTATCTCTTAAGATTGTTTGATTGATTCCCATTCAAAGCAAATACAATACGGACGAAGTACCTAAACGATGCTAAAAGTGAAAAGATCGTGATCAATGAAAAATATTATTGAAACGATTATCTAGAGCCAAACTAAGTATATGCCATAAGAATGCCATTAAGAGCGTAACATAAGATGAAACTTGAGCATAAAATTTCTAATGGACTTCCATGATGACATTTGAAATCCAGAAATCTTCTACTTAGAACCTGAGCAGGAAAAAACTTTCATATATGAGCTGTAGAATTTAAGCTACGCATACTCTAAATATCTAGTTTCTATATACAGATATTGGATTAAAGTCACGGTAAGAATCACTTGGATGCTCGTTTACTAAATCCCTTCAAATCCATGTACAAAATCTAGCAGTTACAGCTGTTGGAGCAGTCTATGGATAACCATGTAATCTCATGAGTGCAAATAAACGGCCGCTGAAATAAACCATAATTACTGATTGATAAGCGAAGTAGTTGAGAGGCGGAATCCTACTTCTATGTGAATCATGTTAGCATTTACCCAATCCTATAACAAAGGTTGCTTAATAGACTAGATTTCAGAACAGGAATAACGGATTCAGAATATTGAAATTGGACTGATGTCCTCAGCAACATTGGTATAAGTTCTATCATTGTTTATACCACTGTTAACACATCACGCACCACCGACAGAACCAGAAATTCCAAATTGCATAGTTCAATAACCTCTTCTCAATACTTTTGGCTCCTAACCTCTTCTCAATATTTTACTAAATGCTTAAGGAAAAACGTTCGGATGCAGAAATAAGGAACTAGAAGACTATAAGTAGAGACTTGACCAGAAGTGAAATCTCCATGGTTTGAGCAGTAAGAAAGTACATACGCTCTTCGACAGAGTTCTTCAAAGCTTGATCCTCCACGTCTGAGTAAAGTTTGATACAGAATCAATCCAAATTAGTGTTACTAACCAACAGGAACACGAAAAAAATATATTTCTGTAAGTTAAAACTTGGATTTAGTCCTCTGGAGATGGAGGAGTCGGTACGTACCGTTCATTTGTAAGCGCAAGATCTTCGTGTACTGCAAATACTCTTCCATCCTTGACAGTTCAAGGAGCAAGAAGCTGTAACCTGTAATTTAGTTCAAGTTTCTGTTCAGTGCCGAGACACATCAAGTGGTGAATGTGACTGAACGCAGAGCGGAAGCCAAGAAAGAGAGGCATGAGGCGCGCGCTACTCTCCGATAAGATCAATTTGGAGGGAAAAAGTTGTGACTTCACCGTTTGGTAATTGATATTTAATAACTCAGTTACATGCATAATAGGATCTCAACTTTTGCCTAATAATTTAATATATATATTAACCTTTTTAGAAAATTGAATATTTGACGTATTTATTAAACACAAGGTTAAAGTGGATGATATGAAATATAAATAAATTATGTATGTCTATATACTGATGCAAAAAATAATAATTTTTTTTTCTAAAGATATTTTTTAAAATTTGTTCTTATATTTTAAACATAATACTAATAAACATTTTTTATTTTTTATTATTTTTTAAAGGTTTTTTTTAAGTAAAAAAATTTATTAAAAGTTTAACAATTTAAGACTATTTTTGAGATAAAAATGCCTACAATTTTGATTAATTTCGCTAAAATTAAATAAGAATATCTATAAACCAGGGCGGTACGCAAATTACTGGTTGCCCCCCCTAATCTGGTCGCCAGGTGGTCCTCCGAAGATTTTTCTCTCTTCTCTGGACTTCCGAGAAGGGGGAAGGAAGCGTAGTGTCGAAAGAGAGGTTAATATTCTTTCATGATTGCCCGACCAAACATAGTTGGAGAGCAATCTATCACGAAAAAGAATTGACGTTTTTTGTCCCGTTAGATATATAGAGCTTTCCCAGAAATTTCTGTATTCGATTCGTTTTTCTGTTTCGATTGAGGCTCTGAGGCGAAACAAGGATTTCTGATTTTTTTTTTTTTTAATTTAGTCGAAGGCGAAGATGGAAACCGTAGGATATACCCGCCCGACCGGTTGGTTTAACCAGAAGATCGTCGATCCCCTCCTCCAAATCCTCCAGAGGTTCTTCCTCCACTGCGCATTTGAACTGTGAAATATTTTATTTCTCATTGAGCAGTGATTTTTTTTATGTGAATTCGAGGAATTCTGTTCTTCATTTGGTATAATTTGGCTTGGGAATTTCTGAGGATCTGTTATTGCGTCTCATTTTACAGTTCGTCTTTCTTTGGTAGCATATTTTGATTTCAAGATTTTGAATATTGAATGAGAAGCATATCTCTAGGAAGAAACATTAGAACTGCTGGTTTAATTTATTTCAAGATTTTTCCCCCATTTTCTTTTCATGGATTCTTGGAGTTGTTTTTGCTAATTCTTTCTCAATGAGATAAAATTTCCAAAGTTCTTTTAATTCTCTGATGATAATCCTTGAATACATTACTAAAACTTCTTTTTATCTCTGTTCTTGGTTTTGTTGTTAAAGGGGCGCAGAGCCGAAGCAACTGGCATTTTCTGCAGCTCTTGGCATAACACTGGGATTGTTTCCCATATGCGGTATATACTCATTTACAATACACAGACTAATCATTTTTTACTGTTTATGTGGATAGTTCTAACTTCCAAGTAAAATTATGTTGAAATAATTCGACATCTTATTTTATGTTTCATTAACACAGGGGTGACTGTTTTTCTATGCGGGCTTGCAATTGCATTTCTTGGATCTCTTTGTCATGCTCCCACAGTGATGCTTGCTAATTTTGTTGCTACCCCTCTAGAATTGAGGTACTTACCATATGCCTTCCCTAATTTATATTACTAGAATTGCTCATTATTTGTATATGGATGCGTTTCTTGAGTCAGAGTTCTATTGATTTTAATTTTTGCTCTGAAGTCTGGTGGTGCCTTTCTTGCGTTTTGGTGAAGCCCTCTCCGGGAGACCTAGTTTCCCACTTACACCTGATGCCTTGAAGAAAGTTTTTAGTGGCCAAGCTTCACATGAAGTTCTATCGAGTATTGCTCATGTGGTAAAGTTTCTTCTACTTACTAATATCAAGTAATATCAGTGTTGATGTTTTGAGGGTTGAGTGGAGTCCCATCTTGGCTAATTTATGGCTAATTTAAGGAATGATCATGGGTTCAGAAATAAGGAATACATCTCCATTGATATGAGGCTGGGAAACCAAAAGCAAAACCATGAGAGTGTATACTCAAAGTGGACAATATCATACCATTGTGGAGAGTCGTGATTCCTAAAATAGTATTGGAGTCATGCCCTTAGCTTAGTCATGTCAATAGAATTCTTAAATGTCGAGCAAAGAAGTTGTGAGCCACGAAGGTGTAGTAAAAACTGACTCATGTGTCGATCAAATGGTGTACTTTGTTCAAGGGCTCTATAAAAGGAGTCGAGCCTCGATTAAGGGAGGCCGTTCGAGGGCTCCATAAGCCCCAAGGGAGGCTCTAGTGTACTTTGTTTGAGGGGAGGATTGTTAGGAGGGAGTCCCATGTTGACTAATTTAGGGAATAATCATGGGTTTAGAAGTAACGAATACATCTCCATTGGTATGAGGTCTTCCGAAGAAACCAAAAGTAAAGCCATGAAAGCTTAGGCTCAAAGTGGACAATATCATCCGAAGAAACCCAAAGTAAAGCCATGAAAGTTTATGCTCAAAGTGGACAATATCATACTACTGTGGAGGGTCGTGGTTTCTAACCTTGAGTTCTAATATGATTTGTACATTGTTGTTTTGTTGAATAAGGATTAGTAAACTGGTTTTTTTTTTCTTTTTTTTTGAAAAAAATCAATATTGGCAGTTGTTGGGATGGGCTGTTGCTGCGCCCTTAATTCTGGGGATTGGATATTTGTTGTTTTTGCCATGCTTCAAGATTTTAGTTCGCAAGTTCAGCCCTGCAGCTTCACCTCGTTCACAATCTGACGTCAAAATGAAGACGAGGGATGACTGATTTAATAAGAATCCCAGAAATGGCGCATCTCCTCCTCTAAACACTGCCCATTTGCATTTAACATGGTAACCTTCTTTGTATAAATGTATTACCATGGCCTTCAGTTGCTTCTTCGCTTTGTATGAACACAGTTTTGTGGATAAAAGTTTGATCAAAGTATCATAAAAGCTTGCAGGATGCAACTGTGATTGCAAGTCCCTTATTCATTGCGTTGTTGTTTTAGTGAACGTAAAATGTTGTAGCTTATGCCTTCGCCAAATAAAGCTTTGAAATTTCCAAATTCTGAAACCGAGGGGCCAGCATGAAATAATTTCATCTTAACTTGAATGGACCACGTCGTCTTAATGGTATTTGGTGGTATAATAAATAATATGTTCCCAAGATTTATAAGAAACGTAATTTTGATTCTTTTTAAATCCATTTTTCTTTTGGCTATCTTGATTCCACATTTATGATGGCTTCCTTTAGAAAGTTCAACTCTTATCCCGATGAGCATTATCGATCCCCGCTTGTTTTTTTTTTTTTTTTTTTTTGTTATTCAATTAAATGTCATAATAAAATTTGCTCTCCAAAATATTACATCAAATTCATTATAGGGTGAACATGATTTCTATAGGGAAATAGATACAATAATTAAATTGCATATTCTGTGTAAAAAAAAAATGAATATGATAGTTTTTATATAAAGAAAAAAGGATATGATAATTACAGTTTCTTCAATTATAATAATTATAGTGATAAAAATCCAATAAATTTGAAAAAGATTAAAATTAGAATGTGAAATAATTGAGTATTCATTTTAAACTAAAAGCCACTTTGATCTTTATGCCCTCCTTACCGTCGAAGCAAAACAGGAATTCTTTCTTGGTTCTTACGTTGGCTCACACAAATTAAAACGCTACAAAGCTCAACAAATATTGATTTTGCATAAATTCAGATTTCAGAAATGAGAACTAATTAAAAAAAAAAAAAAAAAAAAAAGACAGAAAAGGCGCGCGTGTTTCCATATTCCCTCGAAAAGAAAAAAAAAAACATCCTCGCCGATTTTTTTCTTCAGCCCAAGTCCTACAGCCAGCGGGGAAGTCAAAAATGAGAAAGCTACCGATTTGTCCAAATTGTAAACTTTCTCTTCGTAGCTTCCTCTCCGGTATCTTCCCTGTTCATTATCTCTCAGATTCTGAATGATTCGGAGACCAGTTTTGGTGGAGAGAAATTCGCGATCTCTCTCTCGGTGGTGGAAATTTGCTAGAGGTGATTTTTTTTTTTTTCCGCTTGTGGTGTACTCAATGTTTAGTTAGAATCTGTCCTGCAGTTCAGTTGCTAGAGTTATGGAATTTGACGGTCTGGCTGTTTATTTGTTCAATCTTGAGCTGAACTTGCTTGATCGTTGACTACTTACTGGCTTGATTTTTGTTTAGTTTGATTATTTGCTATTTGAGTCGGTCTCTGTTAATCTCTTTCCATTTTACTTTTGTACTATTTCTTATTTGGAAGTCTTCGTGCATTTGAAGACAATCTGTATTATCGATTGTGCTCAACTTGTTTTCTGTGTCTTAATCTTCTAATGGCAGAATATTCAACTTAGGAGAGCAGGTTTTGTTCTTCTGAATTCATAGAAAGAAGTAAAACTCCATCAGCTCTTCTTCAATTGCTTTGGATCTGTTACCGGTATTTTACTTGCAATTTGTTCGGTTTCTGGAAGGATTCGCCAAAATTACTTGCTATCTTGTCGCTCGAAAAGCCAGACTGATGAATTTCAGATACTTTGAAAAGAAAGGTGGATAGTGAAAGGAGTTTGTTTAGCCTTGATTTCTAGGAGTTGCTTCGGTGCTGCTGAATTTGCTGGTAATCTTCCATTCTTCAAATGAATCCGGATCATAGCAAAATTTACTACTGTTCTGTTTCAAGGGGCGAACGTATGCTCTATGTGTATAGTAATGGTGACCAGGAGATTGAGAATTTGGCTGATTTATGCTTGAAAAGTGCCCCTCCCTTTCACAAGTGGTATTTTGAGACATTGGGTAAAAAAGCTTATGGGTTCTTGATGAAAGAAGGGTATATTTATTTTGCAATTGCTGATGAAGTTATTGGTAATCAGGCTCTTCTTCAGTTTCTAGAGCAGTTGAGAGATGAATTCATAAAGGTAGCAAGGAAGGGTTCACGAGGGAGTTTCTCAACTGTGAACTTCATTAGTCTGCAGGAACAGTTACTGCCTGCAATTCGTAAATTAATCACCTCTCTTGAGAATGTCTCCAATAGCGGTAAGGATTGGATAGCTGAAACCCCTTCCTCGAACAATGGCCTATCTCCATCTCCGAGTAATGTGAATGGCCAAGCTGACATTTTGGCTTCCACGAAAGCCCCTCTGTTGGGGAAGTTAAGCAAACCAGAGAAGAAAAAGGGAAAGGACCATGTGATTACAATGAGAGGTATTGAGATGGAGGAGCAAAGAAAGTCTACAGATAGAGGTTTGAAGGTTGATTCGGTTTCGTTGGAATCTGGTAATCAGGGTGGATCGGGGTCTTCAATTCCAGTGGAGAAAGACATCAATCCATTGAGGAGATCAAGCTCAAGCATCCGGAGAAGGTGGTGGCGTCATGTGAGGATTGCACTTGCTGTTGATGCTGCTGTGTGTCTGATATTGTTTGTCATTTGGTTGATTATCTGTAATGGAATTTCTTGTGTCCGCTGAGAGTTTATCTATTTGTACATGGACATAGACCTTGAAAGATGGCAATTGGGGAGATAAGCAAGGGAGATATATCACCATTGGATCAAGTGTCAGTGCTGTTAACGTGGAGAAAGTGTTTCTGAAGGCCTTGACTGAGTTCACACTTCTGAAAAGGTTACAGCAGAATCAAAAAGTTGTACGTATATGCATACGAATTGTTAATAGGTATGAGAATTCTTGATATACTTGCGGATTTCTGCTGCTTAATAGTTACTTCTGCTGCGATATCTGTTTTGGGCTGGTAATAGATAATGATATTTCACTTGTTAAGATGTACCTGCCTTGCTATTACCTCACCTCAATTGAGTGTGGAAGGATATGATAAAAGTGATTTTATGTTTTCCTGTCTCTTTTTTTCTCTTGAGTTCAACGCTTTTGAGGTTTCGATTTTCTAGTCAAGAGTATATATTTTTGTGCTCGACTGACAATGTTTACCTTTAATAATATTAATCATTAGTTATTGTATCTACAAACATCCCAAATCTTTCTAGTTTCGTGGCTTTGATCATGTTCATTCCCATGCCATACTACTAATTTGGTATCTATCACTTTGGAGATTCAAGATGGTGAAGGGTCTTGATTTGATATTATTTGATTTCCCTCTTGGTTCATTTGATGTGGCTATGGGTTCTTCCTTTTGAACTTCCAACAAAAACGGTCGGATGGACAGAGAAGCTTGAATCCATTGATATTATGTGGGAGTTATAAGAATGTTTCTACTCAAGTGGTCCTTTTCTCTTTCAATATATATTTTCTAGCGAAATTATTTGGCATTCCAAATAAATATGTTAATTCTTGTGATTTGAAAGAAAAAAAAAAACCTTTTATTTTGATAGTACATTGTTTAAATGCTTTAGTAAACAAGCAACTAGTTCTAAAGTCTAAAAGAAAAAAAAACCACTGAAATAACATAAAATAAAAAAAAAAAATCTAATGATGCGTGCACTAAGACAACATGGTAATGCCCAATTATCATTCTAAATTAAATAATGGAAACATTCACAAATTTTGTTTAATTAAAAGTCGCTTAAATTTATTAGAGTAAACAAAAGAAAGTCCAAGAATTGATGGGATTATGGATTATTTCAGAATTTGTAGAGGCCTCAAATAGTTTGGACTTCCTTTATAAACAATTTACAGTTGGTATAGTGTAAGCCACATAGTAAATGGCCATAGAGGCAACTAATCATCGATATTATGAGTGATCTTTCATCAAGCTATGATTGTATTGTTTTTTTATATATATATTAACAATAGACTTAGTTGATGATGATTTTTTTGTTAAGTGTATCACCATTTTGACAACTATATATTATTATTATTAATACTAATTTTATTTTACTTTACTTCTGTTGTGAATAAATTTGAATTGACATCATTTTTTATATTTTATTTTAAAATATAGTTTATACATGTATATACTTATAACACTATCAATTAAACTCTTAAGTTGTCTTCATGAATCAAATTATTAATTATTTAAAATGCGACATGAATTTAACTGATATTATTATCAGTTTGCAAATGAAATTAGAGGTATAAATTGACTAGAATCTATTATTAATTTAGAGTTTTTACCTATTCAATGGTAAGTAAGGAGTATACATAGATTTTGAAAAAAAAAATCTAAACTGAGGAAAAAGGAAAAAAAAAGAAGAGGAAGATCGTTGGAGAGTAAATAGAAGCCTTTCTCGCGGGTGCTGTGCTTTCTACGTTGTTGACGATACATGAAGATCAGCTGATTCTCTTTCTTCCAATCAAACGAACAGTCCGGAGAAGAAAGACATTCCTCATTCTCTCCACAGTTTTGAAGAAATCACCGACATCCAGTTGTTTCGGTTGGTTCAGATTAATTTCGTAATTCTGAGGCGTAACTGAGGAATTGGAGAACAAAGCGCCAAAGCGGCTCTGCCGGCTCCGGTCCTCGAGCCCCTCTCTGATCTGCAAAACCCTTTGGTTCCTACCGGATCCTTCCATCTCTTCCATCTTCTCCAAACGTATGCGAGGTATCGGGTCAGTGTGAATTTAGCTACTATTTTAAAGTGAAATGCAATTCTGCATTTGTACTTAAATTGATGCGTACCCTTCTGTGATCTCGACGGTCATTTTCTTATCTGGTGAATGATTAAGTGATCGCTAATTGTGAATGTTAGAAGCTCAGGCTTTGTATTTCCATGACCCGATTGGTTTGTGGTGAATCTAGATCGTGCTGGCGGACTGTCTGTTAAGCTTCTTTGGCCAATTCGGAAGGGATGGCCGATACCGCGATTGACCATGTGGTATGGTAAATTAATCTCCGTTCTAGTTTATCTTACGAACTTTCCGGAAAATTATTCTCATTCAACCAAGTTAGTACCTAAACTCGTAAGGTGAGGGTGTTGGTATCTGCTACAAGATCTTTCAAAAGTGAAGATTATGAATGTATCTACATTTAATCATGGATATTGAGCTGCGTTATGTTAACTAAAAACAAGCTCGATTACAATTTAGTTTTGGACAGTGAATTTATTAAATGTTTTGTTATGTTTCTTTACGTACTGCAGAGTCACTCTTATGACGAAGCCAACAAGGCCCAGAAGAATGTATTTGACTTGGAATCATTTGTTGGGGACTTGAATGTTGAGGAGGATGCTTGCAGGTAGGTGCATACTCAAGTTTCTTATTCCTGTATGAAGCATACGCAATATTTTCTTCTTCAGCTATCCTAACAATGTTAATGCCACAATTGCATGGTGGGCTAAGATTTTCGTTAGTTAAGAAGAATATAATGAGTTTATTTGGTTATTATATTTATTACCTTCTACTATTGAATCACCGAATTTGAGTGTGGTATCAATTTGATCCGTTTTACAGTGATGACATTTCATTGGAAGGACTGCAGCAAGAGCTTGAGGAATGTAAAGATGATGATGTAAGTTATTTCAATCTTTGGTGTACTTTCTTTTTAAAATTATTGAGAGATTTATCTTTAAAATCGTTATCAGGGCATTTTACATTGTGGTAGTGTCTTTTCCCCATTTAGCTTGTATTACTTGTCTAGAATCTTTCATTCGCCTTAATGAAAGCTTGGGTTTTTTTTTTTTTTTTTTTTTTTTTTTTTTTTTTTTTTTTTTTTTTTTT
>NW_019272028.1:129657-132246 GCF_002738345.1 Cucurbita maxima
TTTTTTTTTTTTTTTTTTTTTTTTTTTTTTTTCCGTAGGCATTAAATATATAACTGTGACTATGTGCTTAATCACTTGGTATTATTGTACATTATTCATACATGAAGAATCTTGAAACTGAGATGCTAATGGTTTCATCTCTTGCCAGAATATGAAATATCTACTCAGAAATTTAAATTATGACCACCCTCCTTGGTGATTAAACCACTCTCTTGGGTTATTTGATATCTAATTTTCTTGAGCACGACTTCAACTATTCTGGGAAGGTTATAGAATTTTTTTTAAAAATAAATATACTCGTGCGCGTTCGATTTAGCTTATGCGATCTCAACTATTCTTATGGAACAACTGCTTAAACCTATTACATTTGAATGTTCAAAATTTGAGGGATTTTGATATCTTAAGTAGGTGGGTAGGATAGGATTTTGAACCTATTCTCCTAAAGTCCTTTTACTTTTTCACTTTCCCAAAGGTCCATTTGACCAACTTGTACTGGTTGCTTATCTTTCATTAAGCATCAAGTGGTCTTTGAGACCATACGAAGTGCATTCCAATCCTTGGTCATCCTAAAACTTGGAATCCTTGAAATGTATTTGAATGTCTTGTTCTTTAAGCATCAAGAGATCTATGAGACCATATGAAATGCATTCCAATTCTTAATCGTCTCAAAAATTCAGATGGACTTATTTTATTAGTTGTCTCAATTTGCACTTGTTGTAAAATCAATAGTAAATATCTAGAACTAGAAATTATTTCGTATGGTTCATTTGTAGGCAGGGTAATCTGATCAATTAGTCAAATATTAAAGATGCACACACTATCTTTGGTTTCAGTGTAATTGTCATTACGACTGTTTTGGATGTTTGCATTATGCTGTGCACACACTATCTCTGGTTTCAGTGTAATTGTCATTACGACTGTTTTGGATGTTTGCATTATGCTGTTATCTCCGTACTTTGAAGACGTCAAAAGAAAAATCTTTTATAAAAAAATTGAATTCTTTATTAATCAGGTAGTTGCAAACATACTTTCTAAAGGTGTAAAACTGAGGGAGTATACAAAGGGAGTTGAAGACAATTTGCGGCAGGTTGAGCTGGATTCTATACAGGTTTGTCATCGTTTCTTCATTTCTATTGTTTCCAATTCTAGCTTTGAATATTTATAATCTTTGCTATCCCTTTCTTTTTAAGAGTGAGTATATTATCTTGCCTTGTCTGTGAGTCTGTCCTTAAGCATGGTTATAGACATCTATTTATACAATGTTTAGCGCTGCAAGAGTACTTTGGCAAAAGAATCTGCTCAAAAGTAATAATTGGTACTATCAGAATTGGCTATTACTTACTTTTTTTCACTAATATGTTTACTTTAAGATGCAACTTTAAGCATGTAAGATGCCACAAATCGGAGTAGTTGATGTGGTTAGTTAGAACAAACTGGATGCTAAGCACAATGTGGGTTTTTGTTTGTTTTATAAATTCATGTTCTATGCTTGTTTTCATGCAAAACGGTATTGTTATCTATGTTATAGTAAGTGTTCTCTTTTTATGATTAGCAGCAGTTGCTGATATCTATTTTAATCTTCTTGGATCCTGCAAGTGGGGCATATTTTTATTTTCCTTTTTCATAGTATGCTGTCTCTTGTCAATATATTGTTTCTTATCATGGAAAATAAGCATAAAAATCTATCCAGTTGAATTAGATTGGTATTATGTATAAACCTATGTACACACATAACTGATAAGCATACACTTAACTTGCTTGTGTAAACATATAAATATGTACATGTATTTGTGATCTATTAGTTCCAGTATTAAGGGCTCACTTTTATTGTTCAAACATTACAGGAATATATTAAAGAGAGTGATAACTTAGTTTCACTTCATGAACAAATTTGTGACTGCGATAACATTTTATCCCAGATGGAAACTCTTCTCAGTGGTTTCCAGGTATTTTGGCTGTTGTTCTGGTACTTAAGTAATATCGAATGTTTTAGAGGAATACAACAATCTGCTTGTATCAGTCTGTAGTATTGTTCTGTATCATTATGCCTTCTGTGAAGTCTGAACTTGTACGAATATGAGTATATTAACAGTAGTTTCCTTTTATATCTGAAAAGATATTAATTGCAAACCTTTTCACGCCTTTTACTTAAAGCTCTTTTTTATGCATTACTAAATACCTATATTTATTGGTCCTTGTGAGCTTATTTTTGGTTAAACTATTTTTCTAATGCATGGTAAATTATAACACAGCCCTTAAAAAGTTATACAATTACTTAAAGAAAGCGTTTGTGTTGCAATTTTTAGTAGCATCTTGTTTATTTTATGACATCCTACATCAATTTTTTTTTCAATAATAGAAACTCCTGCATTGCTGTTTTCTGAACTTTGTATCTGATTTCTCGGTACGATTTTCAGTCCTTGTTAGATGAAATTCTATGGGGCTTTAGGTTAACTGTTTCAAATTTTAATTATATATGGAGTTACATTGACCTTCTTGAGTTTAATACTACTTTTATTTGTATCTTCTTAAAGGAGTTAGGCACGACTGTCCCACCCAACAAAAAAAAAAAAAAAAAAAAAAAAAAAA
>NW_019272028.1:132687-151578 GCF_002738345.1 Cucurbita maxima
AAAAAAAAAAAAAAAAAAAAAAAAAAAAAAAAAAAAAAAAAAGGAATATGATTTCTTTTGTTTACTTCTGTTCATCTAAAGATTCTCTTTCCCGAGGAATTAATATATATATATATATGTGTGTGTGTATTTTAAAATTTCAGGCTGAAATTGGTTCAATCAGTGCAGACATTAAGGTCCTGCAGGAGAAGTCAATGGATATGGGTCTGAAGCTCAAGAATCGCAAGGTATTCTCCATTGGATGAAGAAACTTCATTACATTGGTAATTTGAAAAAACTGAAAAGTTTAATTCTTTGGATCTCATCAGGTCATTACAACGGTTCACTTAGTTGCAATATCCACTGCTGTTTAATTTAGCAAAATATCGTCACATTCCTATTTTCCAGAAACTTTAAAGATATTTATGTGGTTTAAAAGTATCCTATATAAAAACAAATCATGTTCATACTTTAACCATTTGCTACCCCCTCCCTCCTCAAAAAAAATGCTCTCTCCTCTATCCTCTATCATCCTCCCTCCCTCATTGGTCTTAGGTGCCATGATCATTTTGTAGCAACATTTTGGACTTCTTTAACTATCATATTTTGATAATATTGTTGGATGAGATTGTTCAGTGTTTGTTGGGCTCGGAATAGATGGCGAAGCTTAGTTGGAGGAGGTGCTTTTGAATCCTCCCTTAAGAGAAGAAGGGAAAGTTTTGTGGCAAACTAGTTTCTTTGCAATTTTGTGGGACATTGGCTTGAGAGGAACTATAGAATTTTTAGAGGGGTGAGAGATGGTGTGAGGAAGTTTGAGAGGTGGCTAGGTTTAATGCCTCCTTGTCGACATCAATTACTAGCCCTTTTTGTAATTATGAAGTTGGTCTTGTTCTTCTCGATTGTAGTTCTTTTTTTATATTGTTAGGGTTGGACTCCTTTTTTGTTGAGACTTGTTTTTTGCAAAAATAAAATAAAATAATAATAATGTTCAATAAATACGTAATATGCATTTGACATTGATTTTGAGTAGCAGTTCAAGACTTCATATGTTTTCTTTCTCTTTTTCCCCCAGAACAAAGCAACTTTGTATATTCATTAATAAGACTGTCATTGATGTATTTCCATTTAGCGAAGAAAACATGGAAGTAGTAGTGTGAAATAATATTCACTTATTTTATTCTCTATTGATTTTTCTACATACTAATAAAAAAATGCTTCTTCAGATACTTACCCAACACAACACTCTCCACAAAGTAACAGGAGATGCTTAAGTATTTTCTTTGTGATATTACAGTGTTCCTTATTAGTTTTTTTTTTTTAGGAATCCTTCTCATTCTAGGCGTTGCTTTTCAGGTGGGAACAAGCACATTCTTTTTTAAATAGCATGTGCTTTCTCATCTGTGTACTCTGGAAGTTGTTAATAGGACTTTTTTGGGGCTTAGCTTTCCTCCCCTTGTGTAATTTCGCTTAGTCTGTTAAATGATAACTTTCCTATAGAAAAAGGTCGTTTATGGGACATGAAAGATTAGCGGCCCAGTAAATGTATTCATGGGGTCCTGAAAAGTTTCTTTTCCCTTTTTTCTTTCTCTTTAATACTTCTGTAAGTGAGAATCCATGTGAATTCATGCAGCGGTTGGTTTTTTTTGAAAAGATGAATTGCATGTTCTCATTATTTTAACAAAGGTTACATACATCACTATTATGTGTTCCTACTCTATCATTTTTTCTCATGTACTACTGGCTTTATGTTCTTATTCAGGTGGCAGAATCAAAATTGGCGAAGTTTGTTGAAGAGATCATTGTCCCTCCAAGGATGATAGACATAATTGTTGATGGAGAGGTATTGTTGGTATCCGTACATTTCACTCCTTCCATTTGAAGCTTGATATTGTTTGTAATTCACTTTCTTTTTGTTCTTGCTCTAAATTTGTTTTTGGACACCTTTAATTTTTTGGTATCCCTCTTATATATCGTGTTATTGTCCTTATTAATTTAGTTTTCCTTTTTTCTTTAAATTAAAAAGGCATATATTTTGAGTAGTTATCAATAGTTAGTTATGCTCATTCTAATACAAGGGTGCTAAATCACCCATTTTTTAATTTGGTTTGTCCGCGCAAAATGTGTGATGCATAAATTTGAATCTTTTTGTATTTCCTTCCCCTTTTTCATTAAAATGCTTATGTTGGATGTTACTATGAACATTTGTTCCTTTATCCAGGTGAATGATGAATATTTGAGAACTCTTGAGATTCTAAGTAAGAAACTAACGGTCGTGGAAGTGGATCCCGTGATAAAAAATTCCAAAGCACTAAAGGATGTACAACCGGAGCTTGAAAAACTCCGTCAGAAAGCCGTATCTAAGGTTGTTTTTTGTTCACAGCAGCTATATTCCCTTGGAAATTAATGTTTGTCTGTGTTTTCTTGGTGATGCTTATGAAGTAGTGTGTTATCTACTCCAGCCTCATTCTCAGGCTCAAGTAGTATAGCAGTAGTTAAATATGTGGAGAAGCGATTAAATTTGAAATCATCTTCCAGTTTGCTGTAACTCTTGACACCAGAGATGATGTTGGTTGGTAGTTTAGAAACAGCATACACCTTTTTTCCCTCTTTCTGTTATTGTAATTAGTTTAAGCATGATATGTGAGTGTTCACAATCACTTAGGTTAGATTAGGGATGTTACATAATTGACAAGTTAGGCATGTAACATGAGTCAAGATTGATAAGTTGCTTTCCGTTATTCTGGAAGTCTTTTAGGTCATGTATGCCCTTTGGATTTATGCATCAGTCCTTTTTTTTTTTAAATAGATACAAATTATACATCATTCCAATTGATGATGTTAAGATGAGGTTAATCTCTTAATTATTTCATATTAGAGATGAATGATGTGGTTACCATTGATTCAACATTGGATTATAAATTTTGAATTGGTGGTTTCGTAGAATTTTCAGTAGTATTCTACTACTTACTTTTTTGGTTCTTTATCATGAACTTCAAAGGTGAAACATATTTTTTTTGGCAGAAAGCACTTAACTTTTTTTCAGTATCCTCTGGTCATTTGCCGTTGGTGCTAGCTAGAACTCCAATTTAAGTGCATATATATCAGAATTGAATATTTGTTTCTTTTTGTTTGTACCACGGGCCGTTATTAAATAACTATACGTTCTATGTATTTTATCATTAGGTCTTTGACTTCATTGTCCAGAGACTCCACGCTTTGAGAAAACCAAAGACAAATATCCAGATCCTTCAACAGAGTGTTCTTTTGAAGTATAAGTAAGTTTAAAATTTTTCTCTTTCCATACTTGTCTTTTCATTGTAGTCTGATGGAAGACTACCAACTATGAAATAAACAGATATTCATTGTGCCAACAAATTTTCAACGAACTTATGTATATATATATATATTCAAGGCCAATGATAAATTCTGAGATAATATATCACAAAACAGGGGAGGGTAAGGCATTCTTCACTGCCAAGAAGTCACGAAGTGGATTTTCAATTGACTTGTGTCAGAAAGCAGATATGATTATAAAATGGCTTAATCAAAATATTTTCTATATAAGGAAACCGATTCTGCTAATAATGTATTCTTCATTGTCTAAAGGGAAAATGATTGCATCTATAATCTTTTCTCCATCAAGACAGATCTCCAAAAGAAGCTAGACTTGCCAAAAGATAGCACCAGCCACCATGAACCGTGAACTCTTGACCTTGTTTTTTAATCCATGCCCAACAAAAAGTTGGAAAGGAGCCACTCTTCAAGACCCTTAGGAGTACACGACTTCCTGAGTTTAGAGACTAATCTAGAACTTCTGCCATGGCATCCCTTGTCATTCATGTATCTGGGGAAGAAATAAATAAGGATTCTCGTTTGGATTCCATATACCATGTTTGTTTTGCATTAAGAGAGTCTAAAAGAAGAATCTGACAACTTTAGGAGCTTTTGTACTTCTACAAAAAAGTAGTAAAGTTGATCTGGCGAACCTTCAGGCTGATCTAGCAGAATTTAGGACATGGATTTATGCACCAAATTCCCTATTTTTTCAATATTCCATTTCTTCAATCGTGGGAATCCTGCAGGTGTCGATACTTATGCTAAGAAAACACTTCTCTCCTCCCTCTCATAAAGGTTCCTGTTGAAGTTGAGTTTTCCAATTTTGCTCCAAATCATTCGACATGTCTTTCAGTATTCTGTTGTGAGGGGTACATGTATAATTTTGTAAAAGAGATTTTTTGGACCTCCCTATGATTCCACAAATCATTGTAAAAGAAAATTTTATGGCGACCTTCCAGTTTGAGATACAAATTAGGTTTTTGTTTTCCTTTTCTGTATGTAATTTAGAGAATTGATTGACAAAATATATTATTACTGCTGAATATTTTGATGTGTTTCTTTTTGTATTCGATGTTGGTTTTTCAATTGATTTTCTTTGTTTTTTTATGACGCATATACACAATGAAGTAATAATCAATGTCGACCTCAACAATAATTACTTGTTCCTTCCCCTGTTATTTTTATCTATGAAATTCAATATTACACCATGATCTGCGTCTTTTTTCTCTACCTGAGGTTTATCATTGATTACTTACTCAGATTTTGCTACCTTAATGATAATGTAGGTATGTTATTTCTTTCCTCAAGGATCATAGCAAGGAAGTTTATAATGAGGTTCGGACAGCATATATTGATACAATGAACAAGGTAATTGTTGAAGAATCATTTATTCTTTAATAGTATGCATGGTTTAATTGAACAAACCCTCGAGGAAGACATGCCAAGTCAAATCCTTGGACAAAATATTACTCAGGGCAATTGTATGCGATTATTGTTTTGAGTTGTTTCCATGCACGGGAGATTCATGGTTCTCTTGATTTTTTTTTCTTGACCTGGAAATTTCAAATAATTGATGCTGGCATGATGTAAGTTGGCGGACTATGTTAACAATGTTTGGTTTTGAAAAGAATATTGAAATCTAAGAGAGAAATGAAGGAGTATTCACGGAGAAGACACAAACTCATACTAGGTTCTTCGACAATGTTGTTTACCATGCCATTTCTTAGTGTAAATTGTCTAATACTTTTTCTTCCTATAGTCATAATGGAAAGATCATATCTTCTAACATGCTTCTAGTCTATGAATATTGTCGTGTCTTCCTTTGGAATTGATATGACATTACTTTGCCACTACTCAAAGGGGTATTAGATTCAAGATTAGAAGAAATGATTTGGAGTATTTTTGGATCCAAAAATAACTAGTTTATGGTATCTTCCTAATGATTTGGAGTATTTTTGGATCCAAAAATAACTAGTTTATGGTATCTTCCTAATGATTTGGAGTATTTTTGGATCCAAAAATAACTAGTTTATGGTATCTTCCTTATGATCAACGTGCATTATTTGGTCTCTACATATGTTTCAGCAGGCCACATGATATATTTTCACAAATCAATAAAAAAAAAAATGTTCCGTTTTTTTAAGGGAAAATATTTATATACGAGTATTGAGCTATTGATGTACTAAAACCAATATTCATGTTTTTCAGGTTTTGAGTGCACACTTCCGCGCTTACATACAGGCACTAGAGAAACTACAGTTAGACATAGCAACATCTAGTGATCTGATTGGGGTTGAAGCTAGAAGTTCAGGTCTTTTCTTGAGAGGAAGGGAACCACTGAAGAACCGCTCTGCTGTTTTTGCACTTGGTGATAGAATAAAGATATTGAAGGTTTTATTATTATCTTAATTCTTGTAACCTCCTTGATCACGCAATGGTTCTCTCACTCTTGTTTGAATTCTAATTTGTGACTTCTTTCATTCTCTTAATTATTCATTTCTTCTTTTCTTCATTCCTGTTTGAACTAGTAGCAGACTTGATCCTTTTAGCTGATTTTACTAAAGTTTTGTATTTATTTTGTATTCCTTATTTCTTATATTGTACTTTCACTTTGATGCATTAAAAATAGTGATATGGTTACATTCACATTTTTAGATTGTACTTTCGTTTTGATGCATTAAAAATAGTGATATGGTTACATTCACGTTTTAAATCACATGTAATAAATAACATCTTGATATAAGTTTGCGTTTATACTAATTGCACTTGCTGCACGTCTTGGTGTGAACTCCATTCAGGAAATTGATGAACCTGCGTTGATTCCACATATAGCTGAAGCCAGTTCAATCAAGTATCCTTACGAAGTTCTCTTTAGAAGCTTGCATAAGCTTCTAATGGACACTGCCACTTCTGAGTACTTCACAGTTTACCTTTGTTTATTACCCCTCCAGAATGTTATTTTTAGCAAGTTTTTAGGTTTTCTAATGAATTCTTTCTACTTCACAGGTATAATTTTTGTGATGTTTTCTTTGGGGAAGAATCTATGTTTCATGAGATCTTTGCGGGTAATTATGATAGAAGTCCTTGGCTTATTGTCAGTTAGCATATCTACACAGACACTAAGTTGCCAATATGAGTTAGAATCTTCCATTACGATTTTTCACTTTCATTAAACTTGTGCTGTAGATCTTATATTCCTATTTTCTTTCAAATTTATCATTCGTACATCTATGAATGCAAAAATCATCATTTTGTAATGCAAATTCATCATTTTGTACTTTGAACCTTGCTACTTCCGACTTATCTTAATGGGAGTCGATTTATGTGGAAGCTGTGACCATGCATATTGCCAATTTCTGACTTTTCTTCTTAGGAAAAGATAATGAATGGAAGATACTTCATTTCCGTTATTATAGTAATTCAGTGTGGTTAACATGATCTGACATTCGTTCTCAAATAATCAGGTCCTTTTGCTGTCATTGATGAACACTTCAATTCAATTCTTCCAAATAGTTATGATGCAATTGGTCTAATGCTCATGATTCTGATAATTCATCTGCATCAGGTACATTATCTTAACTCTGAATCTGGTGCTAATTGTAGAAGCACAAAAAAAGTGCTAATTTTCTAGCTTCTTAATATACTGAAGAATTGCTGCCATGCTAGGCTTCTATTTTAATTCAATGAGGGACATATGCCCTAACTAGAAGATCGGGAGGAGGATATGTCAAAGTGGAGCTTACGATTTAGATAATATCTGAAATTTCTAACTATTTTTATTATCTCATCTAGTCGACGTCGTTTCTTTTTTAAGAGCATGGCTTCATCTGATAAATATCTACCTTTATTTTTTACATTTTAAAGAATTACATGTTTATTTTTTAATTATATTTTTATAAGAAGAAATACGTGAGATGACCCACAACCATTGAATGGATTTTGTTGCATAACTTGTCAGGATATGTCAGATACTTGTTCTAGAAAAGCTTAATTGTGCAACTTGGTTATGACATTTTTTCACTTAGGTTGCATTTTTTATTACCTATAATATATACACTTGCTGATAATGCTCACATGTCCAGCTCATCATGTCACGCCGGCGTATACCTTGCATGGACTCATATTTAGACAAGGTCTGTGTTCCTTGACATGGTGATTATACTTCTACTTAGATTTCTAGATATCAGTTCCATTGATCTCAATGGTGTTAGTTGATAGCCCCCTAGGGTGTACGTGGCCTATGATTGAAAACCTCCTCTGTGTGTAAGCTTTTATGAAGGACCAAAATAAATGTTGAACTGATTAGTAGCTCAATTGGAATTTGAAGGAAGAGAGAATTTTGTAAATGACCGAATGTGATATTTCTTTCGTATCCGAAGTTTCATAATTGTATTGCTTACTCATGAACTTCATGACCTGGTTGTTGGATTATTCGGAGCAGGTTAATATTGCTCTTTGGCCTCGTTTTAAGATGGTATTTGACATGCACCTCAGCAGTCTAAGGAATGCAAATGTGAAGACATTGTGGGAGGATGATGTCCATCCTCACTATGTCATGAGGCGATATGCTGAATTTACAGCTTCACTTATGCATCTGAATGTCGAATATGGAGAAGGACAGGTAGATAGGAGACACAATAATGGGATGTCTTTACTTTTTTTGTCAGGTTTTCACTGCCTAATTAGTCGGATTCTTATTATGCATACACAATGCCATGTTTGCAGCTTGATTTGAATTTGGAGCGGCTAAGAATGGCAATTGATGACTTGCTTATCAAGCTTGCCAAAACCTTTGCAAAATCAAAATCGCAGACAGTATTTCTCATAAACAACTACGATATGACAATTTCTGTCTTGAAGGTTAGGATCCCCTCTCAAGGTTTCTCTTTTTCTAATGAAATCAATGGAGAATAAAGGCAGGAGGTAATGTCAATCCGTAATTTCACATAAAGCTAGAAAGACTATAACAAGTGTGGCAACTTATCCTGATCCCGCCTTGCAGTATTTTTTCTTTTTCAGTCACTATATTTCTTTTCAAAAAAGAACGTTGCTTCGCAGAGTTCATTGGAAAAGAAGGATCTTCACATAATTTTTACGCCCTCGTTGAGGAAATAGAACAAACTACTTGGTCAAGATTATTTTTTTTCAGTTTTTCCTTCGAGTCAGGCACCACATGAGTTTGTTAATAGCTCTATAAAGAGTGTCCTTCAAGGAGAAATTTTATTCGTGTTACTTTGATTTCAGGAAGTTGGTCCGGAAGGTGGGAAAATTCTGGTGCACTTTGAGGATCTACTGAAGAGCAACACAGCCTTGTTTGTGGCAAGTAACATGCTGATTGTGATGTCCTAGCATGGTTTTTTAATTACGTAATTGCATTGCTGATGTTGATATTTGATTGCATATAACTAATATTGCTTAATGTCTTGTAATTGAATGAAAAAGATTGATCTTCAAAACTTTTGTGAGATGAAGACCAACTACCACAAATCTGTAATATTATATAATTTTACATAGCCTGAAGTGGCTCGACCTGTCAAAAAAATATCCAATATACCTATGTGATCTGCACATGCCTTCTGCTTATACACCGTTTCCCCCCTACAAATATATATTCCTTTTTTTTTCTTTATTAGCGAGTCCTATAAAGACGCGAATACCTTCATGCAGGAAGAACTCTTGGCAGAGCATTTCAGTGAACTTATCAAGTTCGTGAAAACCCGCGGCTGTAAGTACTTGAACAATTTTATTTTGACTTTCTGTTACTTATTCAAGTAATGAAGTTAATCAGATATTCTCTTTTTTCAGCGGAGGACCTCAGTTCTAATCCTGACCGACCAATTACTGTGGCTGAAATACAGCCTCTTGTAAAGGACTTCGCGAGCAGATGGAAAGCTGCAATTGAGCTGATGCACAAAGATGTCATCACTTCTTTCAGTAATTTCTTGTGTGGAATGGAAATTCTTAGGGCTGCTTTGACTCAGCTCCTCCTTTATTACACAAGACTCACGGATTGTATAAAGAGGATCGTCGGTGGCTCTGCTCTAAACAAGGACCTAGTGTCCATTTCTTCAATCATGTATGAAATTAGAAAAATTTCAAGAACTTTTTAAGGTTGAGGGAATCAGAACTAAGAACAAGAAATGAAGATAGCATAATGTGTGTAAGCAAGCTGAAGCCAAAATCGGCACCTTCTTTTCTCTGAGCTTCGTTTTATGCATCACATTTTCCATTCACAAAATGTTAGTTGTTCACAAAATTTCTTCTTGCAGGTTGCAGCCCGTGTTTATGTTCGGTTGTGCACAACTTTTGATTCTTCGTAAAATCTCGGTAAAATCTCGGGTTGATGCTCGAGCTTGTGGCTTTACTCATCTGTCACATTTCAGTGCGAAGATATTACATTCATTATCTGTGTCACTGTAAACAAACTTTTCCCATGGAACTCAATACAGCCCTTTCCCCTCCATCAAATTAGAAGAAACACGTTTTGTTGTAAGATTTCTGTTTCAAATTAGAAGAGAAATAGGAACAATGGCTTACATTAGAGTGAAATGTTTAGAATTTCTTCTTCGAAGAGAGGTTTTGCCTTCAACTTGGAACAGACAGACAGAGACATTTGGACAGGGTTAGTGTTTTATGGTTTTTCTAAGATGTTTAATGTCACTCGCCCTTGTCTCTTGTCTCTGAACTTTTAAACACTTATTTTATAGTTGATAAATTTGAATAAAACACCACTATTTTGCTTGCCCCTTAATTGTAAAAAAAAGAAGTATATTATTTGGTCAAAGATATATCTTATCAATTGTAGATTTATTTATATATTCGAAGCCATATTATCAATTTGTTTTTAAAGTTTAGAGATCAAAACATGAAAATTAAACCATTGCAGAGATAAAAAAAAAAAGATATAACAAGTTCAAATATTTTAAATTAAAATGGAATAATTCTGGAAGGGTTCGTATGAAATTAGGAAATAAACGAAACTTCATCCCATTAAATTTTGTTAAAGAACTTAAAAAACTTAGCACGAAACTGAAAATATAATGGGCTGGGCATACATAAAGGACCAAACCATATATGTAGCCGAGACTCCACTATAAAGTTGGGCTACAGAGTTGTGAATTTTGGCAAGTCCAAACTCGGTTGCTTGTCAAAAGGAGGCGGAAGGGAACACTATCAGCCGATTTAGACCCGCAACTTATTGGTCCTTCCAGTCCAGTCTTTATGAGAAGAAGAAGAAGAAGCAGAAGCAGACCAGAGTTTCTCCTTCAGTGTTCACTTCAGCCGGCTTTAGGCATTGGAATCGACCCAATCTTTTGAACCCACAATTCCAAACACGACTTCGTTGCCGCCCCCCCTTCAGACGCCCACAACCTGTTCGCAAAAATGCCTGCAAGTAAACCGGCAGATTCTCGCAGCTCAGCGCGCAACAAGCATACCGGTACGTGATCAAATTTCTCTTATTCTAGTTCTTCATTCAATTTGACCCTCGAGGAAAGGGAACAATCCAATTCCAGTATGCCTTCTTTTCGTGCTGTACAACTGCTTCTCGGGTCCTATTCCCTACGCAAGCGTCGATTTATTCTGCCGACTTCCCTCCTCTTCCAGGGAAGATGGTTTAAATCCCACATTTCATGTCGCGAAGCGCCATCTGTTTTAAATTCCAGAAACTCTGAGTTATCCGAAAAGGCGTATGTTTTCCATAATCGTAGTTTTATCAGATCTTATTCTTCTGAAAAGAGCAGTGGCAATGGGTCTAGCGAGTGGACTGAGAATATTGAGTATCTAGATGAGTCTGGAAGTGTGATTTTCTCCGGTAAAGGCGTTCGGTCAGTTGAACCAGGTCTGGATGACCATGTAATGGTGGGCGGACTCAAAAAGCCTTTTCTGAATGCCTCGGCTGTTGCTAAGATAGTTGAGATCGTATGGAGGTGGAAATGGGGACCGGAGTTGGAATCCCAGCTTGAAAAACTCCAATTTGTTCCTAATATGACACACATCACTCAGGCATTGAAGATTATCAATGATGCTGAGTCTTCTTTGAGTTTGTTTCGTTGGGCTAAGAGGCAGTCCTGGTATTCAGCTAACGATGAATGCTATGGGTTGTTGTTTGATGGGTTGAATCAGAAAAGAGATTTTGATGCCATTCAGTTGCTGTTTGATGAGATTGTTCGTGATTTAAGCAATGATGGGACTGTGTCATTCAGTGCGTATAATCGTGTGATTCAGTATTTGGCTAAAGCTGAGAAATTGGAAGTGTCTTTCTGTTGTTTCAAGAAGATTCATGATTCAGGTTTCAAAGTTGATACCCAAACATACAATTCGCTTATAACCTTGTTCTTAAACAAGGGTCTGCCTTACAAGGCATTCGAGATATACGAGAGCATGGGAGGAGCAGGGTGTTCTTTGGATGCATCTACCTTTGAGTTGATGATACCAAGCTTGGCAAAATCAGGTCGTCTGGATGCTGCAATGAAGCTCTTTCAAGAGATGAAAGAGAGGAATTTTCGTCCTGGCCTAAATGTTTTTACAACCCTTGTGGATTCTATGGGGAAAGCTGGGAGGCTCGACACATCGATGAAGATTTACATGGAAATGCAGCTGCTAGAGCTCAGACCACCTGCATCTATGTTCGTTTCTTTAGTTGAGTCACATGTGAAGGCTGGGAAGTTGGATACTGCTCTCAAGCTTTGGGATGAGATGAAAAGGGCAGGTTTTAGGCCGAACTTTGGTTTGTACTCTATAGTTGTTGAGTCACATGCTAAATCAGGGAAACTCGAGGTTGCTATGTCTATCTTCACCGAAATGGAGAAAGCTGGATTTCTTCCCACTCCATCTACTTACTGCTGTCTCTTGGAAATGCACGCAGCATCGAGACAAGTAGATCCTGCCATGAAACTCTACAACTCTATGACTAATGCAGGCTTGAGACTCGGGCTAAGTACATACACTGCTTTATTGACGCTCCTGGCTAATAAGAAGCTAATTGACATTGCTGCCAAAGTTTTACTTGAAATGAAGGCCATGGGATTCTCTGTTGATGTGAGTGCAAGTGATGTATTGATGGTGTATATCAAGGAAGGTCATACCGATGCTGCTTTGAGGTGGCTTCAGTTCATGGGTTCGTCTGGAATAAGAACTAATAACTTCATCCTCAGGCAATTGTTTGAGTCATGTATGAAGAAAGGAATGTACGAGTCAGCTAAGCCTCTCTTAGAATCCTATGTAGACTCTGCTGCAAAAGTTGATCTCATACTTTACACATCCATCCTGGCCCATCTTGTAAGGTGTCAAGAAGAGCATAATGAGAGATATTTGATGTCCATCCTCAGTGCTACCAGACATAAGGCACACTCTTTCTTGAGTGGACTGTTCACTGGACCAGAACAAAGGAAACAACCAGTTTTATCTTTTGTGAGGGAGTTTTTTCAGAGCATCGACTATGAGCTGGAAGAGAGCAGTGCAAGATACTTTGTGAATGTCCTCCTCAACTATCTCATTCTAATGGGACAAATAAATCGAGCTCGATGCATTTGGAAGGTCGCTTATGAGAATAAGCTCTTTCCAAAGGCCATAGTCTTTGATCAACACATCGCCTGGTCACTCGATGTTAGGAACTTGTCAGTTGGAGCTGCCCTTATAGCAGTCGTGCACACACTCCATCGGTTCAGGAAGCGAATGTTGTATTATGGTATAGTTCCAAGGCGCATAAAATTGGTTACTGGACCTACTTTGAAGCTTGTGATCGCTCAAATGTTGAGCTCTGTGGAATCCCCATTTGAGGTTAGTAAGGTGGTTCTGAGGGCAACAGGAGATTCTGTGATGGAGTGGTTCAAAAAACCAATCGTCCAACAGTTCCTTCTGAATGAGATTCCATCAAGATCAGATATCCTAATGCACAAGTTGAATACTCTCTTTCCCAGTTCTGCACCTGAAATTAGATCTCTTTCCCCTATCAAACCCCTCATTCCCAGGAATTCAGCATAATTGTCAACCGTTTTCTTAAAATAGATAGATTCAGGGGCTCTGCTTTTCAAGAGGTAAAAGAATTTTGTCCTGTAATTCAACTCTGATAGCATTTTACCTTTAGCTCCTGATACTCAAGAATTGCGATAAAAAGAACTCTACTTGTTGCAAATCACATAATCTCATCCCTATACACATAATTATGAACCCAGAGATTCCTTGGATATCTATGATAAAGAAGACTTCCAATGTTTTCATTTGCTTCATAATATTGTGGACAGAACAGAGACACGACAGTAAGACATTCTGGACTTCGTCATTTCTATTTCCACTCAAATGCTGTTTCATTTTCACTCTAGTGGCTTGCTATCGATAATTGTGAAAATACAAAACAAAATGGCTTAGAAGAATCTATATTTATAAAATACTCTATGAACATGTGAGGAATCCATCTTGTGTAATCAAATAGCCTTCTCCACCCACACTTCTCCTTACTGCCTGATAAAGCTCCACCCAGGAAGAGCAATGCAATTCCTCCGTTCCCCACAAGAACGTGGGATTGGGGCTAGCAGGGCACGCAGTAACCAAATCCAACACCGACGCAGCCGGTTTCAGTGACTGAGGGAAATTGAATGCTAAATTGTCCACTTTGTGTTCGTAAATTTTCCCATTTCGATCCACCTTAAACCGCGAAGTGCCCTGAAACTCACCTCTGGCCTCCCATGGAACCCTAGGAACGCCCTTCAAATTCCACCGAATCAGTATAACGTTTTCAGAAGGCTGCCAAATCCGGTACACCTCAATCCCGATCTCCCGGAACAGAATTCTACCATGAAATCTCAACGCCCAGAATATCAATTTGTACCTCTCAATCCCACTGAACGTGTTGAGAGGATCAATAAACGTTATGTCGTCCCTGAAAACGATCGAACCCCCAAAGTTAAGACGGGCAAAAGAGCAGAGGATCATAAATTAGCCTCAGAAATAGAGAGAAAAGTACCTGTAAATGTCGTAATTGAGGTCTCTGGCGAAGATGAGAGGAAGGTCCTCGCGAAGCGTCCTGACAGCGAGGCCGAGATTGACATAAAAGTCGTCTCTGCGGTCGTCGGAGCGGGAATCGGGGAAAGCAGAAGGAGAGGCGAGTTGAGGGCCCTGGAGAAGAGGCTGAGGGGAGTGGACGCTGGTGAGGGAGAGAGAGGAAGAAGAAGAAGAAGAAGCCCTGATTTGAGAGAAGAGAAGAGGATTTTGTTTAGATTTGCAGAGAAGGGAGAGGGAAGGGAAGAGGTGGGGAAGAAGAAAAGCCATGGAAGTTTGAAGTTTGAAGTTTGAAGTTTGAAGTTTGTCAGAAGGAGGAAGGCTCAGGTTTTGAAAGCCATGGAGTAATCAGCTTTGGTTTGGTAAGCGGGTTGTGTGGTTTTAAGCGTGGCCATCTCTCGCGGGTAATTTCCAATTTCCATGGCCTGCCCCTGCCCCTGCCCCTGCCCCTGCCTTACTCTCTTAGTAACCAAATTAAAATATTACACAATATATTTTGCCTTTTCTTTTTGTCCCAGGACCAACTTTCAAACAATTTTCCACAACACCATCCACCAATATTCCTTTTTTTTTTTTGTTTTTTTTGCCCATATTTACTATTATCATATTATCCAAAATTATTTAATAATAGCGTGGCTTATGAAATTAAATAATTAATTACTAGTTTCTACCTCGGTAATTAATTACTAGTTTGCATATCTTTATTTGTTTGACTTCTGATAGACTTTTCTATTTTATTTGAATAAGCTTAATTAGATTTAGTGGTTCAAGTTCTCAAAATACAATATATATATATCAGAAGTCGAAGTCTCAAGGGGGAAAAAGTGCTGTTTTTGTGTTGGTATTTAGGGCTGTCCATCTCTGAGGAGGATATTCCCCAAGGAATGGGTATGTATACATACATTCTTTGTACTACTTTTCCATGTTTTCAATGTGGATTTTTGAAGTATGAAATCCGAATTTTGGTGGTTTCAAGTTGGTTGAATTTTTTGATTAGTTAATAAGATAGTTTTGGTCAAGCGGGCATTTTCATTTTCAAAAATCAGTTTTGACTAAAATATCAGCTAAACCCAAATTTGTCAACTCGGCTGATTTTGACCAAAAATCAAGCTGCTTAATGTCTAACGTTATTGTTTAACATCATTGGGACGATTCTTAAGAGTGGTTTGGATGAATCTATGGAAACAGAGGAATTCTACAGATAATGGCCTCAAATTGGATTGCCCAAATCCATATCCACTATCAATGTTACCTATTTTGTTAAAACATGTTGGATGAACATCTTTTAATCATCTCACCACATGGTTCTGCCTGCACAAATGAATGTCACAGTGAGCCCTTCTATTGCATATGGATTAGCTTGATTCAACAGTGTATCAGGAGAAAAGGAATAATACATTTTCACCCTAGCAGAATACCAGTAAGGAGGTATGAATATTTCCAAGCATAAAATCATATTCTAACAAAGCCTAAGCTAGTTTTACCTGTGTGTATTCATTCAGAGGGCGATTTACACTTGTTTCGTTGTTCGGCAAGTGAGTTTCTGTCATTGTTTTCTACAAACTTAGATAAAATAGTCGAATCATTTTGTCGGTCTCTTTCAACCAACCACTCTTCTCGAAATTGAACATCGACATCTCTGTTCGAAAATATGACCAAAAGCCATTAAAATGTAGTCAAGAAATTAGCTACAATTCAAGGACACGCATAAGGTCAAGTGTGAAAATGAAGGCAAAGGAATTACCTTCTTAAGGCTAGAACTTTGTAGTTCGTTCGGAGGTAATCGGCATACTTTGTAAGTGCATCTTGTGCATATGGTTTGCCCACAGTTCTTATTGCAGCAGCACTGAGTAGATTCTCCAAAGAACCATGTTTCTTTAAGAGCTTCATTGCAGTCTTTCGACCAAATCCAGGAGCAACGTGCTGGATTCCCGGAACGCCATCTACCTCATCACCCATTATGCATCCTATGCGATAAATCATTATATCAAACTTCAATATTCATTTTATTTCCTTTTGGTCAATGATTGCACGTGTTGTGTACTTTATGATAAGAAAATGGCATAAATGTCTGAGCTTCTCTTTCTAAATGGTTTCAACATTCTATGTTTGCAGGCAGTACTTACTAAGACTCAAGTCAGAGCACGGATCACAGTTATACTGAGCAAGGTAGTGTTTTAAGGTGTAAAAGGACCATCTGTTGAGCTCTGGCAAAGGCATCACGAGTTGGACATCTTCTGAAATCAACTGCTTGAAATCTTTATCAGGAGAGGCTATTACTGCCCGGAACCCTCGTTGCAAAACTTGTTCCACAAGTGTAGCGACAACGTCATCTGCTTCGTGACCTTTGATCTTTATAACCTGCAAGATATAGCTTCTTAGCATGAAAAAAATAAGTCTTAATGATTCAGAACATTTATCCCTTCGAAATTTAATACTCAAACAGCAATCACATTAGTCCTGAATAGTAGCAGCTTTCTGCAATTTACATTAGCTACTCTGCAAATATGTCGCAAACTATGTAGACAAAATTCACTTACGGGCACATCACAGCTTCTGAGAGCATCTCTTATCACTTGATATGACCTTCCAGAATTTCCCTTTGTAAATCTTTGTGAAGATGATTGTCTAGTGAATTTGATCCGATGTGCTTTATATGAGGGTAACAACAGCCTGCGATGCTCACTACCTCCTTCCCCATCAATAACCTGCGGAGCCAATACTAATTTGATGAGTTCGAGAAATATTGCATTCTACTGATTCCGATAACCTTTTCTATATTAAGAAAAATCTATTCAATGAAAACAAGTCTCACATGAAGACAGACAGATCTCTAGCTATTTGACAGTACAAGTAAGAGAATGATAATACCTTAGTTACAAAGCTAGCAAGGATGGGGTATCTAGAGTTAAGAGAAAGTTGATGAACAAATCAACATTGAAAAGTAAATCGAATTGCAGCCATATGTGGTTGTGTACATCCATCTCCCAAGTAACGAACTTAACTTTTTCCAACTATAAAGCAAAAAAACAATGCCAGAATCACTATACTCCAACATTTACACTTAAAATAGAAATGAAGATCTCCTTCTCAAAACTTCTGCAGTAAGCACTAGGCCCAAGAGGTGGCGGTGTGATCTTAACATTTGCTCACTGCACTAAGCATTGGGCCCAAAACGGCATGAAAGCAAGTGAAATCTAAATCTTTACCTCTCTTCCTGCACTAGAAACATTATTCAACTGGAGAGCAGGCAGGGAGTCATATTTAATTCTCAATTAGTTGATCTTGTGATTGCCACAAGCAGTTGCTTAAGCAACAAATAGACCTCGCGGTCACTCGACATTCCAAATTTGAAAATGACATAGAAGCCTTAGAAAGCACTGCTTGAACAAAACCAAGTCTTAAGTCATTAAGAAAATCAACTCATAAATTCTGGACAGAAATTCAAGACCCTCTATCATGGGACGTCCCTTAACAAGTCTCCTCGCCAACAGTACAATCATGTATAATTAAACGAAAAGAAAAGGTCCATGTTAAAAAAATAAATAGAGACATGCTCTTGTTTTCATCATCAAGAATTTGAACAGATGTCTGTCATTTGGGCTCAACTGCTGGCCTTTAACCAATTTTTTCATAAACCAATTTAAAAACAACTTCAATCATTGAGAGTTTAATTCCATCAAGTAAAAATTTCCAAGATTTTCAAAGTTGCGTCACTGTAAATAATCAAAGCAATCAAATCACTGAACCCCGTATGTAATTCCCATTCCAGATATCAGTCAAATGAGATGATGTTTACTTCATCTCATTCGGTTAATTTGTAGATTGAAGTTGTCCCGTATGATAACACAAAAAATGGCAGCACGCATTAAACAGATAAACGAATTACAAGCAGACAGTCAGAGAGAAATTAATAAGTTCAGACATCGGCACCGGAATCAACGAGAATCTAAGCAGCGTGTATATATATATGTATAAAAGTGTGAAAATCAGACATCTTATGCGCTCGCCGTTATTGATAATAAACGCAATATAGATAAAATGGCACTTACGGCAATAACAGGATCGCTATGGCTAACTTCCTCGAAGAAGATGGAAACCCAGCGACCAAAATTGTGCAAACTAGGTCTGCTGCCTTGATAACATAGAGGATTTACGTCCAGGAAAAAGACCCTTCCCTTTCTTGGATTATCAGCTTCCATTCTTGGCGGCAATTTTCCATCTTCTGCTTGCTTAAAACCCGAAGAAGTAGAACGAGAAGCTGCCGCGAAGACACTCAGCTTCAATGGCTTGGTTCTCCATGATTTGGCTTTGGTTGTTCTTACCGACTCGGCGGCTTTCAGAGTCCTCGACGGTAAGGAAGTAGGCGAAGCAGAGTTCAAAAATGGCGGAATATTAAGGCCTATGTTGGCGCTCGCCTCAGCCATTTCTAGAACGGGTCCTATCAGGAAACAGAAAACGATGCGGAAAATTGGAAATATGAACGAAAGTCGATAACTTGATTTAATCTGAAAATGGATTTTTCTTTTTTTTTTTTTTTTTTTTTTTTTTTTTTTTTTTTTTTTTTTTTTTTTTTTT
>NW_019272028.1:151648-154488 GCF_002738345.1 Cucurbita maxima
TCTTTTTTTTTTTTTTTTTTTTTTTTGTGGATTTTTAATTTTGCTAAATTAAACATAATTCAACAATAATTCACACTTGATAGCTTTCTTATGTGAGATGAAAAATAAAAAATAAAAATATATTATTATAAATATGATTTAATAGAATAAGAATATTTAGTAACGAAATTTGGCTCGGAAGGCGTTTGGAAACGAGAATGAAGAAGAATAACGGTTGGGCACTTCCACGAAACCAAAAGAGAGATCTCATTCTTTGTATGTCACCTTCTCCTCTCTTTCTGATCTATATCGCATTCCTCCGCTTTACGTTTCTCTCCCGCTTTCCCTTCCTTGATCTCCATTACTGTACAATCCAAACTTCTTTCTCATCGTCTCGAACCCTCCGGCCATCTGTTTTTCCGATGATAGCGCTTCGAACCGCGTTCATTCCGATTTGCATCATGGATTTGATGGGGCTACATTGAGCTTGCATGGATCGTATGGAATGGAAGCTTTCGGATTTATGAGTTATTATCAACTGCTCGTCCAATTTCACCTATGGCGGTTAGTGGGCCGGCTTCGAGTTCAGAGAGCTCCTGGAGAGACTCCAACAAGGGTATGTCGAATGGTAACATCAAGGGTTTGATTTTAGCTTTGTCTTCCAGTTTCTTCATTGGTGCCAGCTTCATTGTCAAGAAGAAAGGCTTGAAGATAGCAGGGTCTTCTGGTGTAAGGGCAGGTAATCCGCTTTTTATCATCTCTTCTTTTCTGACATTGTATCTTGTTTCATGTGTGATAAAGACTGGTGGTTTTATGGAATAATTTTGGATCCATGTCGGTTTGCCCTACTTATTCTCAACTTTTCCCTGCCAGGCGCTGGCGGTTATTCTTACTTGTATGAACCATTATGGTGGGTCGGCATGATAACCAGTACGTTTCTCCAAATTTCCTGGTTGCTGCTGTGTTTTAATGTATTACAGGTCTTTGGCTGATACGAAATTATTTAGGATGTCGTTCGAAAGATTTGCTAATAGAAACATTTTTCATTTGTCAGTGGTTATAGGTGAAATTGCTAATTTTGCAGCTTATGCATTTGCACCGGCTATCCTGGTAACTCCCCTCGGTGCACTGAGTATAATTATCAGGCAAGGGGACAACCTGTCATTATTGTTGTTGTTAACGCAATTTGACATTCACTGTATTTTTACCATTTTGTGGCATGTTTTTCGCAGTGCTGCTCTTGCTCATGTTATATTAGGGGAGCGATTAAACATTTTTGGTATACTTGGTTGTGTGTTATGTGTTGTGGGTTCAACAACAATTGTTCTTCATGCACCTCAAGAGCGTGAGATAGAAACTGTCAAGGAAGTGTGGGATCTTGCGACAGAACCAGGTAGACAGACACTAAAGGACATTCTATTTCTATTATTTTAAAAAAAAACTTTTGTGCGAATATCAAATACCTTGACGCCTTCTTTCCTTAATGTAACATATGCGTGTTTTCTGTAGCTTTCCTTTTGTATGTTGCTTTGATGGTAGCCACAACTCTCGTACTCATAACCCGCTTTGTGCCTCGTTATGGGCAGACATATGTGATAGTCTACATAGGGGTTTGTTCTATTGTGGGCTCACTTTCGGTATGTAGCCAGTTTCAATATTGTTCTTCTTCTAGTTCGTACACCGATCTATGTAAAGTTTCTGAAGCCGTTTTGACAGGTTATGAGTGTTAAGGCACTTGGAATTGCCCTGAAGTTAACATTTTCTGGAATGAATCAGTTAACATATCCTCAAACCTGGGCCTTCGCAATGGTTGTCATTATTTGTGTGATCATTCAAATGAATTATCTAAATAAGGTATCCATCTCTCCCTCACTCGGAAGGGCCCATCTAAACAATATTTGTATTTGAAAGCATGAAATTAAATTATTTAACCACTTTTGAGGGATAGCTTAACTAGTTGACAAGTTTAATTGTTCGGCAGTTGACACAATATAGTTGGGTAGTTATAGATATACATTGGTGATTGCTACTTCCAGCTTGCTATAAGGGTAGAAGTTGGCAGATCCTTCGCGAAGTTCTTTTGTACTTTTGTACAACATTGAAATGAATTCCTGAAACTTTTGTAATGGTCATTAGTCAGGCTAGTTTGTTATATCAACTAATTGTTTATATAAATTTTCTATTCAGATGTATTGACTGAGGATGCAAACTATCAGGCTATAACCTGGAAGAGATGAAACAGTTTACTTAATTTATATTTACCATCCTGATTAGGTTTTTAAAAAAGAAATTAAAATTTTCTGACGGTAGTTTATTATTGTAGGCTCTTGATACTTTCAACACAGCTGTCGTGTCCCCTACATACTACGTGATGTTTACATCATTGACCATTTTGGCTAGCATAATTATGTTTAAGGTAAAGACATAGCTCTTGTTTTTCCTTGGCTTCATAAAACATTATCAATTTCCTCCGTCGGATAAATATATAAGAGGGAAATGCACGTATGATGTTCAATATTTTCACTTGCGAATTTGACAAATATTCGTATTTTTTTGTGCATGGATTTGTGTTTGTGTTGTAAATTCTTGGGGAAATCGAAGTTGCTTTGGATGAGCAGCTTTATTTTCTTCAAAATTTCGAATAGTGTTAACTGTTGTATACGCCCGTTAACTGAATTCATGCAATATTGGAGGCTACTAGTAATTAAGTCAATTCTCCAGCCTGCTTATTATGTAATCTGTTCATATCTACATTGCTTTGTAGTTAGGCCGTTGTTTTTAATACCTGCATGCTCTTTTGATTCTTCATTTTTCTCAAATGAAAGCTAGCTTTTTCTACCCCCCCCCCCCCCCCCCCCCCC
>NW_019272028.1:154990-200884 GCF_002738345.1 Cucurbita maxima
TACCCAAAAAAAAAAAAAGAAAAGAAAAAAAAGAAAACCTTTACGGTCCAAAGAGCACGAAAATGAGCTAATTGCTTGCTGTTGGTTTTTGAGAACGTTGGAGACTGGCTCTGCAGGAATGCATGATTACCGGTTTCAATATGCAATGAATTGAGTACAAGGCCCTTAAAATACTTTGAAGTGTAAAAGTAGCTACATGTGGATACGTGTGATCTGAAATAAATCCAGAAGTATGTAATCCAGTTAAGAACATTTTCTCCTGGTTTGCCATGCCTAATGCTCAAGGAAAAGAGAAGCTTCTGCATAATTGCAAAAGATTCTGGATTGTAAGTAAAAGCAGTTTTCGTCTTTTTTTTTTTCAAGTTTGTGATAACTATCATAATAGAACAGAGAAACTTCTACTGCCACATTCACAGTGAAGCACCAGTGTCCCTGACTCTCCAAAATAGCTTTTGATCCAAGTAAATCCTCCCTATCCTTTCCTGCCTTTTCATACACACTCATCATAACTAACCAGTTCCTTTAGGCCCACTACTAGCGCCTTTGTTCACGCAAAGAAGCACCAAACTATGATTCCTCGTCTATCAATGCCGCCAATTCCGTGCGTACTTTAATTCCCTCTCCTTACTGCCTTTTACTCTTCTAATGTAGGTATTATAATGCACAGGGGTCTATCATTATATTTTATCTAGTTTCTAAGATCGAATTTTTCGGAAGTTTCTAGGATAGAATCTTATCTATTTTCCAATTTAGTTTTTTTTTAATGAATTATCTTATCTATGACTACTAGAATTCATCTATCAAATAAATCCTAGGCGCCATGAAGTTTTTCCAAATTTTGGTGTTTCTATGTGATATGGAGTCACTCCAAGGGAAAGTAAGATTCGGATTACCTTATTGATCGAATATCTCAAGACAAAAAAATTTGTTTGAGATTCGAATCACTCCACAAGCAATATTGATCAAGTCAAGCTTGAATGATTCTAAACATGTAATCTAAACTATAATGAGGAGAATTTTTTGACAATAAATCTTTTGGATTCACAGGATAAATTTTTAAGTGGGAGAATTGTTAAGTTGTAGAGCCTAATGTTTACACGATAGAATTTTTTAGAAAGTTCTTCATATTGAATTTTATGTAGTTTCTAAGATAGAATTTTATCTAGTTTCTAGGATAGAATCTTATCTATTCTCTGATTTAGTTTTTTTCATGGATTATCTCGTCTATAGCTAATGGAAGTTATCTATCAAATAAACCATAGCTGCCATGGAGTTTTTCCAATTTTCAGTGTCTCCACGTATATTTCTCCTTGGGTCTTCTCCCTTTTATTCCTCATGTTTGTGTTTTCTCTCTTTAATTTTTCATGTTCTTCATCTAGATCCAGCAATCCTAACAGTAGCCACAACCATAAGAAATATCGAGTTCCATGGAACACAAGGCAATGCAAATAGGTTCCAAGAAAATGAACCCAACTGATTCCATCGGAGTGTGGATGGAAAAAGGTACTTCTCTTGAGCTGTAACGGTTGTAGTTGAAAGAACTCAAGCCAGAAAGTTCCAATCCAATATTGAGTTCACTTTCTGCTATTCTGCAGCCGCTCCCCGTTCTTAAACGATGTTTCCCTAGATACTCCAACTCTTCTATAGCAAAAGACACTCCTTGAAGTTGGCATTAATTGGTGCTTCTAAAAACGATGAATAGGACACTCAGAAGCCCATGTCCAATTTGGTCATTCCAATTCCCTGCGTAGAGAAGAGTGCCTTCAGAACACCAACTTGTCTGATGTACTTCCCACTCTTAGATTTTGGTGATGACCCAATTTTAGGTCTAGCTTAGATGATATGATTGCTCCATGTAGCTTATAGATGATATCGTATCAATAGCAATAATGGAGAAATACGACTGAAAATTCACAGTTCTTCCTTCAACATGCCTCATTCCTTTCTAGAACAAATCAATAAGCCTTCAATTGTTAATGTGGAGCGGGGCACTTGATTTTCTCCGATACCGATTGTAACTATTCTAATCAGTTGGTAGAATAATAATGGTGAATGACACATTGAATCCATATCATCTTATGCCTTATCATAGGAATCAATATAATAATTGTTTTTATGATTATGATCCTTGCTGTTTCTATTTTTTTTTTCTTGCTTTCAAATCAAATAATTAACTTTATCTATGATTCATTGGAACAAAAAAATTCAGGCGGTGGAAATAAAAAGAAAAGGACTTGATGAAATGATTAGGGACTTTATTTTCATTATTTATAAATATATGTTTTCAATAGTATTTAGGGGTCTATCATTTTTTTCGTTATTATACTTGTAAAAGGCATGCAAGTTGCACTTTTTAATTATATTTCATGTTTATTCTTAAAACTTTTTTGACACATCGGGATAAATTTTCATTGTTGACGCTGATTAACCTGTTCCTTAACGTCCCCTCAGGATTGGGATCGACAGGGAGCAATTCAAATTTTCACGCAGATGTGTGGTTTTGTGACGATTCTCGCGGGTACTTTTCTTCTTCACAGAACAAAGGATATGGTTGAGGGTGGGTCCTCAGTTCCTCCTTCCATTGTTTTAATCCATATCAGTTTCAAAACATCTCATATTTGAATTTTTGTTTCATTACAGCTTCTTCAACGACACCATCTTTTTCGATGCGACATTCTAAACACGTAGAAGATGGTCGTGAGCTCGAAGCCATGCCACTTCAGCGTGAAACATCATTGTGATAAGATTATCCAGTCATGACTAAACTTGCCGCCATTTATGAATTCACTCTTATCATCATGTCACATTTTGTGCACAAATTTTGGGGAAAGGTACGGCAGCCACTGGCTTTGTGATCGTGAACATTGTTGATAGATTTGAAGGGAATGCAAGCCTGGTTGGACTACAGACGGTAATCTCGTTTCTTAGAGGAAAATGATTTGGAAGTCCCATTTTTTCTGTTAGGAACCTCTTCGTGGGTTGCAATTTTTGACCCATTGTTCTATATATACTATATCATATCATTCATTCGTATTCACAAAGAAATAGACTTTCTGAGGGATGTGTGGCTCATAGAATGGCTTGGTATAGCAAGTTGGAAGGACCATTTACATACATACTGATTATACTTCACTCATGTACTCACCCCCTTTTTCTACACTTCTTTCTTGATTTAATAGAAATTCGTTCTAGCATTGCCCAAATCATCATACCATGTCACATTCTTGTGTGGGTGAAAAGTTTGCAACAACAGCAAATATGAGGAAGAAACAAATGAAATATTCATCAACAATGTCTACTGTTCTAATATTTTCACAAAATTTTCCCAAATTGTGTGGGGGCGGGGATGGCGAGTGTGGTAGTGATAATGAAGGTGTTCATAAAGCTTCTGTTTTTTCATAGCTTTCGCAGGATGCTCAAAGCTTGGACATGGGGATATATCCTCTTGTAACGTATTTGTTTTTGGAAATAGAAGAATATTTTTACTCTCCCAAAAGCCTCGTATATCATTATAGCCCAACTCAAACTTGCAAAAGAAGCAAACAGTTTCGAATGAACAAATGAACTGACTGAACTCTGTATCCATCGGCTTAAGAGTATATAGAATTACACATTTATATTGTCACAGAAATGGTACAAATGAATTTAGAACAAATTTCCCTTACCACCAAAAGAAGCAATGAATCGAAAGTAAAACTGGCATTACTAAAACACTAGACCACCTCCCTGCCATCCTCCATGGAGATGCTTAGTAGTAACTGCATCGTCCAACTCTGTTCAACAATTTGTTGGGATACGATAGCTGAAAAATCCACAAATCTCAATTACAAAATTTGATGGAGTATATTGACTGGCAGGCAGAGAGTCCATGACTGTCGGACCAGAGGGCGATACATGCATATATTCACTAAGCACTCAAGGAAGTGTATGGCCAAGCGAATTATGTCAAAACCAGCAACCTCAAAAATATATATAACACATTCACTCAATTGCAGTTTTCTGAACAGTTCGCTTCTCATCCGACCTGTGACGAAACAATTTCGCTATTTTTCGTCTCTCGCAGTCCTACAAAAACAGGTTGAAGAAATTGTTAAATCAAAAAGGTTCCAGATTGAGCAATTTTTTGACAAGCCACGTGGATACTTTGCTAATAAATTTGTACTGAAAATTGATTGCTCACCTTGAACATATTAAGATAAAAAGGTTTTCCAGGATTCATCCTTACTAATTTCTGGTATGTATATGCAAAACTAAGTTGATCTCGGGGAGTAAATTTGTCGACTTCATTGAACCATAGACAAGAGAACAGATTAGACATTGGAGTGTGGGCCCTAATGATGAAAGATCCTTCAGGCACATCTGCATTTGTCGGCAGAGAAAAAAGACCAACGTCAATGAAATGAGAGTGGAGCAACAGGGATCACTAATTACGCGCAATCTACTCCCAAAAAAAAAATTAAAAATAACGAGACAGGAGGTTGTTAATAACATACTGCTGGGAAGAAGCCTGTTTGTGTCTGATGCATTAAACCTCTTCAATCCATCAGCCTGGTAAAATGCAAATTGTTCATCTATGGTACTATGGTTGTACTTGTTTAATCTCTTATTCTGAGCCACCTCTTCCCATACACAATGTCTGTTGTAGTGATTTGAAATGGCAAATTCATTTCCTTTTCGCCATAAGAAGTATTCCAAGATGAGGAGAGGGTCATATTGAAGACGCAACTTACTATCCAACCAGATCGAATACCTGAGAAAAATATGCAAAATATTAGATACAAGTATTGAATCTTGGACACACAAACTAACCATTTATTTAGATTAGAATTGAGCAGAGTTTATGGTAAGGATAATAGCACCAAGTTTAAACATCGTTGCATTTTCACCTTGCCGAAGGAAAAATTCGATGTGCCAATAATTTTGGTATTTTCCCAACTCTTCTCATATCAGTGTACGGTAAATTCTTTACCACAACAATCTTCCATAGGCCAATAAAACCCATTCTATCCACTGTTTGACCTTCTGATGAAAGAGTCTCCATGGTAACTTCATCCATAAACATAACAAAGCAGACATTTTTTCTTGAAAAACGAGTAACCTGAAACAGAGGCAAACTGGACTGAACTATAGAGTCTACCATTTCAAAAGAAACATATGGTCTGAATAATATTAGATTACTAGGAGCACATACTCATAGATCCTTGACTTACACACATGCACAAGCAAATTCGGGAAAAGATGTTCACAAGGAAAGAAAAGAAATCAACAGGGGAAGGAGAACACGGTAGATGCAATTAAAGAGAGCACTGAGAGAATCATGAAAAAGCTGGAATTTCATAAAGAATGAATACTCATCTCAAGATCTATCTTAAAAAAGTAGTCACCCAGTTTCCTTAAAAGCATGGCTTTCCAATTCTGTGATATATGACCAATGACATATAATATGAGACCATCATATGCATTGGACAATAGTTTGATCATGGATAAGCAGTTATTGGAGAAAAGGTAGATTGTACAATCAGGACCTATCATCTGTCGTTTTTCAAATTAACTCATTATATGCAAACTGCAACTTGAAATTCCTAACTAAAAAAAAATATATATATTATACCGATTTCCCAGTTGGTGATCTCAGGCGATCTGAATTCCCGAATATACAGGAGATTACGGCAATGTGGCATCTACTGATAAATTTGGAATCATCTTCTGCCAGATCAAATCCCGTACTTGCAAAACTCTTAGGACCTTTCACAAAGCCACAACTAATGTTTTTATCCTGTGCATAGAATGCTGCTTGACGTTCTTGCAAAGTTTGATGCCCTGCAAATCTAGGCATCCATTTTTCTTCATTGCTAGGCTCTTCCTCTGTCTCGATGTATTGCAAAGTAAATCTAACAAATTTTTTACTTTCTAAAGGTTCAAGAATTTGTGCCGTAGAGTTTAAGAACTTCATCTCACATGATGAACCTGCCAGTTGGGGTCTCAAAATATCATTATACGGAACGTTTTATTTAGATCCTATCAAACAAGTAGAAAAGTAAAATGTCACGTTCCGGTCATCAATGTATAATACTAAAGCTAAGCTTAATGCACATCAACATTACTTGCCCATGATGCATATGGCTGAGTTAAACGGACTCCAAACCTAGAAAGAAGCTGTTTTACAAACGATACATTAAACCCTCCATTTATTAGAGAGCAGTACCTGAAAATTTTTGATGCTTTGGCTTCTTTCTCAGATACAATTTTGACCTCTTTGTATGCTGACCATTAGTGACACTAACATGTTTGGAATTTTTGTTAACCGCATCAGAATTTTTGGAATTTGACTTATAATCCTCGTCCAATGAATGGTTGGAAGCCTCAACATTTTTTTCACCATCCTGCCAATTCTTGGTTTCTCCATTAAGCATATTGAGGGATTTCCTATGGTCATCATTGAGGGATTTTCCAGTCTCAACAACATCAAATGATTTCCCAGAGTCTTCCTTTGTCGAACGTGCTGCATCAGATTGGTCCTCTTTCTCGTGTTCTGTATCACTGTCTTCATCCATAGAAGGATTTTGATTATCACTTCCATTATCATACTCATCATCTGTGTCAATAATGTCATTCCAATTTTCCAAATCATCTTCATCAGCTACCTGGTCATCTTCATTTCCATCTTTTCCCAATTGACCTGAAGTCTTTATCGAAGCCTCATACTCAGCTTCATACTTCCTCAGCTCCTTTCGCCCAGCTTCATTGTACAGTCCATGAGAATGATCAAGGAGTGATTCTCTGTGGCCCTCACTCACTTTTGCTGGAACATCACCCTTGTCAGTATCCTTGTTGGTAGTAGGCACATGTTCCACTGCATCCTCGTTGTAATCTTGGTCCCTTCTTCGATCATCCCCATCCCAATACCTTGAGTCACGGCCATGTGCAACTAAACCTTTACCAAACCTGACTTTGGTTGTCTCTGTTCGAGTAACATTTGCAAGGAAATCAGGGTCGTTCTTGAAGTCATCATCCTCAGCGTTGGAATTGCTAATGTCTGCATCAATTTATTATCAATCAGTTAAAGGCTACCAAGATTTCATAAGGATTACTGTAACTAGAAATTAACAGAAATCAACTATGCAAACAAAACAACTGGAGCGGCAAAAAAAACGTGGCTAAACAAACAGACCATTATTCAAAAGATTTAACATCTGGATTGCACATAAGTTCACTAAGCAATCCACTGCAACAAACACATTCTAAACTGGGTGGGATAGAAAATAGTTATTTCAAAGTGACCATTAGGTATGGACGTCGGGGGGAGGGGGATGGGGTTGGGGAATAGAAAGTGTTGCCAAGTGCGTGAGGACTAACTGATATCATTTCCAATTCCATACTGCAAGTTGCAAGCTCTTCTCCTACCTTCTTACAATGTTTTTTTTTCGCCGCATAGAAACTCAAAAACCAGAGAGGAGAAAGTAAAACAGACCTTTGGTGTCCCTCAATAAAAAGTAATAAGCTAAAGCGGTGAGGACAAGAACAAGCGAGAGAGCAAATATAATTGCCCCAACCGAGATCCCTCTGCCCTTATCGGAGCGAGCTGCCCTACGAACCCTAGCCTGCTTATACGGCGTAGTACGAATTCCGACCGCAACGTGATCGCCAACGCCATTGTTAGTTGAATGGAGCGCATCATGAGCCCTTGGTCCATACCTATCCGTCCCCGACTGCCTGTGCTGAGCCATTCACATATTCAATCATCCAATCCCAGCAATCTAGCGCTCCTCTAACTCGAACAGGATAGAGTGGAGTTATTCAATTTTGCCCAATTCGGAGGGACAAAGAATATCACAAGAAATAGGGGAAATGAAGTGTCAGGAGTAACTCGACAGATCTGAGATTTGAGAGTGGGATTTCCAGATTGCTGATTTAGTTCGTGGTGTGTTTATCCATGGCGGATGGGAGATGGAAGGAGGGAGATAACGGAAGTCGTTTGGTTTGAATTGAAATGCTTTCGAATTCTCTCACCCAACTCTGCAATCGTTCATCGACAAATAACGCTAACCCATATGGCTTAGAAGTTTTAATAATTTAAAATCCAAAAAAATTACGACCATCAGCCTTAAAAATAAAAATCAAGAAGGATCCATAACACAGTTTGTGAATTTCATAGTTAAAATTTCAATAAATTTACACCGTTTATGGGATTGGTCGAGTCCTATTTTGAATCTAGAAATATTATGAGTTACAAAGGAAGGTCGTTATCTCTATTGGTACGAGACATTTTTAAAAAATTAAAAGAAAAATTAAAGTCATAAGAACAAAATTGTTTTCCATGACTAACATATAATGATAGTGATTATGCAGGAGATGATGTAGATGACAAGAAAACCACTTTTAATTATGTGTTTCTACTCTGTAAATAAGCTATGTCTTAGTCCCAAAAAAAATAACATGTAGTTATTTTGTCCATTACTAAAGCAGGATTTGTGGCAGCTACCTCTTATTATTGTCTAAGAGGTGTGGATGAGAAGAGTATTGAAAAAGTTCAGTCATTTTCAAGATAGATGTATCACTATGTTATGCGATATCATTAAGCTATCCAAGAATCTAATCATGCATAGATGCAACAAACACATTAATATAAGATTTCACTTCTTAAGTGATTTGACATTATGTTAGGTAAGAACCATTTGTAGATATTATAACAAAACTATTTAAGTTGGATCCATTCATAAAACTTGTGAGTCAATAAGTACGTGTATAGTGTCTTTGTATGAGTTGGTTGATTGAGAGATGAGACAATGACCTAATATTGTGTGTTATGGGGCCATATTAGAAGTCTCCTCTTCTTTATTAATACCTACCTTTCCATACACATTTCAAACGCTCAAAAAATCGTCGTGAGCCACCGCAAGAGAGGATATCTCTCCGCTGCAGAGTCCATCTCCGGGGCGAATCCTCGGAGCCGATCCGAGCCTCGATAGAAGTCCAGTGTTAGCGGAAGGTAGGGCGAGAAAACCATGGCTTAACCACATGATGGATACAGATATGCCCTGTCTCTTCCACTTGTTTTTTTTTGTATGGACAATTCTCAGTCTCAATGAAATCTTTTGACTTCCTTACTTGATGTTTATTATTATTATTATTATTTTAACGAAAATAATCAGTAATTGAAGAGTATCGTTGGACGGCAGACTAATATGAAATTGACACGTGGGATTTGGGTGAGTAGTTAAATTTGTCTCTCGTGATAATTACTCCTAATTTCTTATAGTTTAATTGATGGTTAGAAATGTCAATAAAGAAAAAATAATTAATTATGAGATCCAAATCTTTTATTGGATGTATTATTTTGTTTGAAGTAACGAATTTAATGTGTTGAATTGGATTATTCAATGCCTCACTAATTATTATAATGAGGAAATTTTAATCATTAATTTTTTTTAATTAATAAAATGGAGTGAATTTGAATCTATAACAAAGATATATTGATACCAAATAAACTAAATTAAGATTAACTTAAAACATAAACCCGCGTTGGCAAACAAATTAAAATGAAGCTTATTTTAGAAGGAAAAAAAACCCCAAATAATAATAATAATAATAATAATAATAATAATAATAATTCAGGTATATATATACTACAAACAAATTTCTGAAGAAACTTGAAGTGGGTTTGTGTTTGTGTGCTCAAATTCTCAAATTCCCCGAATTCTCAGACAGAGAATGTGAAGAATCGGAGAGAATTAGCGGCGATGTTTCAATCTTCTCGCCGGACTCGTTCTTTCTCTTCTTCTTCCTCCTCCTCCTCCTCCTCCTCCTCCTCCTCTCGCGGTTCTTACTATTTTCCCGATGACTCTCCGCTCTCCGCCGCCACTCCGATCCGATCATTCTCCGGCAGCATTCCCTTTTCCTGGGAGTATTTACCCGGAATCCCCAAGAAACAGTCTCCAGCGAGGCTTCGGCTAGATTCCGCCTCTCCTCTGACCTTTCTCCTCCCCTTGCCTCCCATTTCCACCGCTCTGCCGTCCTCCAAGCGCTTCGGATTTCACGACTGGAGGAAATCAAACCGCCAAAATTCGCAGCGAGATCCTTTCTTCGACGCCTTCGTCGAGTGCTCTAAAGAACCTTCCGCCGCCACCGCCGCTGAGCAAGACCCGACTGCCGAGCTCTGGAACAGCGGCAGCAATGGCAAAGCGGTTTCGAGAAGCCTGAGCGACCGATTCGGATTCTTGAATCCGTACTCTTCTTGCAAACGAACCTGCAGCGTTTCGGAATCCATCGTGTATCGCCCGAGAAGGGGGAGGAGTTCGTTCGATCTGCTAAACCACCGCAGCGGTGGGTAAAATGCGGCCATAGCCTCCGCCGCAGAGGGGCGTTATTGGGTGGTTGAATTACACGTTTGTTTAGTTTAATTAATGTGTGTGTTTGTTGAAGTGATGGGTTAAATCGGAAATGGATAATGAAATGGGGTTTGTTTAATTGTTAAATTGGGTTAGAGCGCTGGAATTGTTTGTGAATTACGTCAAATTAGGAGTTGAAATCAGTGTGTTGTTTGTTATGTGTATTATTTATTTCTCTTATAATTAATTGTTCGTTTACATGTGACGCCTTCCCACTATGTTTTTGTAATCTACGATATCATCAATTTCCAAATTTCTCCTCTCTCTCTCTCTCTGTCTTACACAGTGTGTGTGATTAGATGGATTTAATAAGTTGGTCTTCCCATGAGAAGAGCTGACTTTAGGGTTGTTCAGCTACCACTCCACATCTACTTATAAATTAGCACCCAACAAATTTCTCTATTATTTATTATATTTACTTCTAAATACTTAACTTCTCCAACAACATTGTAGGGATTAAATTTTTATTTATAAATATTTTTTTAGCAAGCAAATATTGTCTGCTTTCATCGGTTACCTATCGTCATTAGTCACACGGTTTTAAAATGCATCTACTAGAAGTGGTTCCATATTATTGTAAAAAAATGCTTCATTCCCCTCTTAACTTATGTGAAATCTCATCATCCACCCTCTTAGGGGTCCAACGGACACACCACTTGATGTCTGGCTCTAATACTATTCGTAATAACTCAAGCTCATTATGAAATCTCATATCGGTTGGAGAAGATAACGAAATATTTTTTATAAAGGTACAAAAATCTCTCTCTAACGAACATACCTTGTCCGGTGTCCGGAAATAGAATGGATATTTGTTTATAATAGAGTGGATAAATATTGTTTTTGGGTTGGATTTATGTTTTGTTTTGTTGTGTGTACAGTACTTTAGGGTGCGTTGGACCAATTGTTTTCATTTACAATAAATATCTAAATAATGGAATTTAAAAAAAGCAGAGGACACGAAGTGAAAGCCAAAGGAGCCATGATGAACACCATCACCCACCATTTTTTGTATCCCAACTCTCCATGACCTTTTTCTTTTATCTTTCTTAAATATATATATATATACACACACCTTAACTTAATTAAAAAAAAAAAAAAACAGGAAATCATTAAATATTAAATTATAAAGAACTCAATTTAAACACTTGATTTTCTTAAAGTTGTATTAATTAAAGTTCAAACAAGTCATAATTATTCTTAATTGATTTCACTTGAAATCAAACTCAACATGGTCAATATTCTTCTCTTGAAATTTTACCCAAGTAACCAATAAAAGTAGTCATGTAATTCTTCTTAAATTATTAGAGAAATAAGTGAAAAAAGGAATAAAGAAAATTGCTTATGTTAATTATGCATTAACAAATTAAAAGCTGAATTCCAACCAAAAATAAAAAATAAAATAATTGGTTTATTTAAAATATTAATTGATACAATTATTAATTTTATAAGTAAGAATAAACAAGCTTTCTTTTTCTTTTTTTAATGCTCTTCTAATTTGATTTATGTTATATATCAATGAGTTATCCTATAATCCAGATAGTGCGTGGCATATAGTGGGCGACAAAATCTCTGTGCTGATCGACAGCAATTATAGTTTTTTTTTTCTTTTTTTCCTTTCTTTTTGTAATACAATAATTCAAATTTCGCATAATTCATCGCAACTTTAAAAATTATATAAAAAAAATTAGATTCGCAAATTTAAATCTTAATGATTTATTAAACACTCTCATAAATATACATTTAACTTTATTTATTCAAGTAAACAATACATAAAACTTGTAATTTGAAATTAGACCACCAAGTCTCCTACTCAACAATAATAATAATATTACAAAATGAAATTTAAAACAGTTTTTTATTTTAAAAAAAGAAGAAAAAAATCAAAATTTTATTCGTTGAGGTAATACATAACGTTGTCCGGTATTTTTTATTTTTTTTTGGGTTAGTAATTATTATATAATTTATTTTAACTGACCAAAAAAATATTAAATGAGCAAATTTAATTGAGATGGGGACTGATTGAAGGGAAGCACGTGCGAGACAGCTAAATGTGTGAGAGCGAATGCACCTTCATGTTCCATTTCTATTAAGCAATCGCCTTGGCAACAAGGGAAGTACGGCCATTTTAAGAAAAATATATAATAATAATAATAATAATAAATTAGTACCGGGGACCCTCTTCATATATTCAGATCTGGCCGACGCTAAGAAGAAGTAAAAATATATTTTAATCATTAATTACCATATTTTCTTTTTTTAATTCGAGAATTATTATTATTGTTATTATTACTTTATTGGATTATCAGACTTTTTTTCCGCATTGTTTCCGATTTGTGGTCGGAGCAGGCACATTCATTCTCGAGGGTGTATCTCTCAGCGAATCAAAGGAACTCCGATTTTCCTTCTGAGAGATGGAAGCTGATGTTTCCATTGATTTATCTAAACCCTCGTAAATCTGTTCTCCGTTTCGATCTCTATCCTCTCCTTTTTCTCTCTCGCTGATTCGTGTTCTTGGATTCATGGCTTTGAGTGCTGCGAATCCAGGTCTTGCGTTTTTGTTTATGCTTCTTTTGGCTGGTTGTTGCGGCTCCGCAGCTAATGTGGTATTGATTGGGACCAACCTTACTCTTTCGATCGACTCCATTGAAGCTGATTTTGGTTAGTTTTGTTTTTCCTTTCTGTTTCAGCCTTTGCCTGCTCCATTCAACTTTAAAATTTTGACGTGTTAATTGTGTTGTGTACCGGTGCGTACTTTGATTGAATGTCTGTGCTCTCGTAATCACTAGTCGTTGTGACTTGTGCCGCCTATAAGCAAGGATTAATTTTATGATTTAAGATTCTGTCAAATAGTAAAAGGTGATTTAGGAAAGCTATTATGTTTAGAGAAGATAAAAAATATGTACTACAGGCTGCTTATGGGTTCTGGTTTTTCTGATTTCAGCTCCTACAATAGCAAGTTCTGGGGATCCTGGGGTGTTGTATCTGGCAAATCCTCTTGATGCATGCGCCACATTGGAAAATAAAGTTCAGCTGCCTGTAACCAATAGTTCACCATTTGCGCTTATAATTAGAGGAGGATGTAGCTTCGAGGATAAAGTGAGGAGAGCCCAGGTGGCTGGATTTAAAGCTGCAATTGTATATGACAATAAGGACGGTGGTGGCCTCATTGCGAGTAACGACTTTCTACACTATTAACTTCATGCCCGTTCTCCATTTGTGGAAGTGAATGACTTCTTTTAACTATGTTTCTGTTGCTTTGCATGCTTCAATAATTCGATTTACTTGTAGTGTAGATATTGAATTAAATTTATTAGTGACAAATATTTTCTGGAAAAAATAGCCCTTTTTCTAAAGGATCTTGTCTAGAAGACTCCAAACAACAAAACCACCATGGGTTGGCTTAGTAGTCAAGAAGGAGGGACTGAGTTTAAGCCATGATGACCACCTATCTAAGATTTAATATCCCAGGAGTTACCTTGATGACCAAATGTAGTAGGGCCAAGTGACTGATGAAGATAGTTGAGTTGTGCAAAAGCTAGTCCTGACACTAACGAATATGAAAAAAATCCAAACAACATGATCTAGTGCCTTTCCAAACTTGATTTATCAATCTTAACTTTGTGCCCATACTTGGTTTTCAATTATAAGGTTTATTCTTTTACGTTTCTCTTGGTTTTCTACTCTGCTAATGGGTATTAGAATACATTGTATTGCATGCATAAGAAGAAATGTTTTGAAAAGTGAGCTGCTTTATGCACTGTTCTACAAAGACACTGAGTTTTTTGAAAGCTTGAGGATTTTCTGGTCATAACTTTGAAGAGGTTTACAGTGGCAGGGAGCTCAGCTGGTATTAGAATACATGCTGTATTTGTTACTAAATCATCCGGTGAGACATTGAAGAAGTACGCAGGCTCCGCTAACGTTGAGATATGGATAGCTCCAAGCTTTGAAAACTCTGCATGGTCCATCATGGCCATCTCCTTTATTTCTCTTCTTGCAATCTCTGCAATGCTTGCTACTTGTTTCTTCGCTCATAGGCATCGAATAAGACGAGGACATCCTCGATCTTCTCATGCTCGAGAGTTTTGGGGCATAAGCAGACGAGTAGTTAAAGCAATGCCAAGCCTCATATTTACTACTGCTTTAGAGGATAATTGTACGTCAGTAACATGTGCCATATGCCTTGAGGACTATACTCCTGGTGAAAAACTCAGAATTCTACAATGTCATCACAGTAAGTTCACTCCTTTTCTTCTAAAATTTATATTTTATTGTTATGTATATATATTGCATTTATAGGAATACTAGTTATACTCCTTGTTATGGTGCGTTTGGTCCTTGTTTCTTTTACTTTCCTTTTCATCTATAGCTCAGAGGCCCAACTTTTGCGAATTCAAGTTTATAATAAATGAGCTCTTAATCTTTACCAAAGGAGTATAACTAAGGCCTTAACCACAAATCCACCGAATTCTTGTTCCTACTTAAGGCCTGAGAAATGTTGCCTTTTGCATCTCTGGTCTCATTCCTTTCAAAATCATGTCTGAGAGATTCTTTGTTTAGTGGGATGATTTAGATGTCAATATTTTTCATCTTATCTATCCTTGAGATGAACTCCCAAGGCAATGTTCCATCCCCCATTGCTGCCCTCCACGTTTCCTTGGCACAGGAGCTTTCCTTGTTTTGTGACACTACAAAAAATCTAGGAAAACATCATTAGGGCTGAGAGCCTGAGACTAGTAGCCAGGGTTTCAATCCATACCCTCAAAGCCTTTTATTATTCTTTTATCCCTTAATGGACCGTTTATCTCCTGAAAAGTAGGTTATGTGCTCATTTTCAGTTTAATGATATAAAGAGAGGCTTCAGCCTACAAGGGCAGTCCCATTATCTAAGGCCTGTGGTCTCTAAGTAGCACGTACATATTGCGAGCTTAATATGAAAATCCCTTGTTATCTATGAAGAAACTAATAGAGTTAGATAGGGCAAACTAAATGTGATCCTTTGGGCGGACATGGACTTCATACCCGGTTAGGTTTAAAGATTAGAGAGTCGTGCTCCACCAATATATAAACACACACACACACACACATGCAGAGGCTTCAAAAGGAGGTCGAAGCTTCATGATTCTCTGACCATCTACTGCTTGATGTTTTCATCTCAACGTGAGCAGTTAACCATGTTTCTTTTTCCACAAATACTTCTTACCACCTGATCTTGTGGCAACTATGATATATTCAACGGGAATCTCTAAGGTTATTTTGTCAACAAAGTCTCATTTCTTTTCATCAAATATCCAACCCCAGTTCACCCCATTCAACCACTAACTAGCTAAGAATTCTAGTAGTTTCCTTCAACCCTGTGCTTACAGGATCAAGATTGCACAAGTAGTCGTTATGCATCTTTTTTCCTTCTCTTTTCTTTTGTCATGCTATACTTTGCTTACATGTATACCTGCATTTGTTTCATATATAATGATCTAGCTAACCACCTGTGATTGGTACTGAAAATAGTTTAATTGTAAATGATTTCAGAATTTCATGCCTCCTGTGTGGACTCTTGGCTTACTGCTTGGAGAACTTTCTGCCCGGTCTGCAAGCGAGATGCAAGAACTAGCACCGGTGATCCACCTCCTTCAGAATCCACTCCATTGCTTTCAAGCATTTCTAGCTCTTTCGCTTCCTCCTCAATATTATCTTCTGCGAGATCATTACCACCAAGCTCTGCCATACAAGTATCCCTGTCATCAAGATCACTTTCGGCATCTCGGAACCACTCTCTCTCTACCACACCTTACCTTCAGCATTCTGTTAGATCCTCCTTCTGCCCATCTCCATCCCAGAGATCAGTGGAACTCAGAAATGCATCCTCCCAGAGATCTTATACTTCGCATTTGCTTTCACCATATTCCTCGTGTTACCCGTCCATATCACCTTTACACTCAAGATACATGATTCCGCTTATTCCGAGTCCAAGCAACACCTCACCAAGCATAATAGGCTCTTCCAGTCATCAACATAATCCCTTGCATATAAGCGGGTCAGCTGCAAGTTTTTCTCCATTTGCTTCAGCTCAGTCTCTTCCTGAATGCTGATACGGGCGCGTCGAGAATCTTTTGTTCAAAGATATTGGCATCCTTTTTATGTAGAGGTTCTTCGGGTATGGTTGAATTATGGCATATCATCTTGTCTGTAAATCAATTCCTTGGTTCCTGTATGGCTCGCATCATTGTATATTCTTTCATAGGATGGCTCCATTTCTTTGGGAGTTGTAAAGTGAAGCAGAGTGTATACTTCTGGGGTGGGTTTGAAGTTCTTTTATGGATCATGGGATTAGATACACGGGGGACTTAGCTTAACAACTGATCAGGATGCAATATATTACCGCTTCTCTCTCCCTCTTCCTTTCTTGGAGGCCTGAAAGGATCGGTTGAACACAATTATTTGAAAAGGAGCTTCTGTTTTTCCACATACATCAATCTTTGCTTATTTATATCTTTTTTTTCATTGGTTTATTATTTTCTTTGAATTGTAGTGGCTGATAGGGGGAGGGCTTTTCTCTACATCAGGGGAAAATGGACTGTGATATCCTTTAGAATATGGACGGATGGGTTTAGGTAGCCAGCTTTTTACAAAAATATCAACTGTAATGAGATGCTTCCAACTAAAAGAGCCAACATGAGCAGTATCTATCTGCATAAGTCAATTCTTCCAACTAAAAGAGCCAACATGAACAATATCTATCTGCAGAAGTCAATTCAATTCGATTGATCCAGAAACCTAACTGTTACAAAGTAAAGCATAAAAAGCATACATCAAATATAAGTTCACTTTCGCAAGGGGTAAAGCGCTTGGGAACAGATCACCAAAATACACATTTCATCAGTTATTTTATGGCTCCCAAGATACTTTTATGTCTGATTCTTGTCAATATCTGCTTCCCTAAGCCGTTCAAAGGTCATGCTAATAATTAATTCACCAAATTTCACATTCAATCTTCCTTGTCACCAGCCCTGTACTCAGTCCTTTCAACCTGTGAGGTAGAGCTGCCACTAATTTGGTCAACCTGATCCTGAGCAGGAGTATCGACTCTATGATATTCGTTATCATCTTTCGTGAGGTATTGGAAAAGCATTACTATAGCAACTATAAATACAATGATGTATACACTCCAGGTGCCTATCATTGAATTTATGAAGCCAATAAATGAAGGACCTGCAACTCTTCTTTCTTCAGTTCTCCCTTCCCTATATCCTTCAACAAATTTAGAAATTTCGGATGCATGGTCGTTCCCAATGATGCTTTCTGAACCAATAACCTATCAAACAGAAAAACAGAAAAACTACCTCAGTATGATATGTACATACATTCACGCATCTTTTATTTTATATTTGTGAGTGTTCGGGCCAGTTTATGCACACCTTGACTAATTTCATAATCTTTCTACCCATTAAAGAAAACTTGTTCTTCAGACTCAGTACATGCATGAGTGATTGAATGCTATCATATATACATGTCCAGTTATACTCATAGTTGGGCATGCATGCATGTTTGTCGCTATTCCTAACTAAAAACAATAACATGCTCGAAGGTTTAATATTCAGGGTGAATTTTAAGACAAATATTCAAGAAACTTTAGTTTGTCACGAGTTTTATTACCCTACGGCAGTACAAAAATTGTGAGCATATCCACTCAGACAAAGTCCTAGTAGTGTGACATCGTAACAGAGAAAAATCTAAATGTAGATGATTGAATGAACATGCTATACAGTATCATTTGCCTTCATGAGGGACTTACCATTAAGTATTCCTCCTCCCCATCCCAAATGATCATTTTTGGTAATGTGGTCTTCTTGTCCCCAAATGAATCAGCAAATTCTCCCCACTGTTTAGCCCCGACATAAGCAAACACCAAGTCACGATTAGCAGATGCAGCAGCCTTTAATAAATTGATCAAATTCTTTGTCTGGTCATCATCCTCATCCTTCACTATTGTGAGTGCTATTTTCCTCTCATCGTCCTTTAGTAGCTTAAGTGTGTCGTAGTTTATGGGCAGAACAAGAGGGAACAAGCTTTGTTTTATGAACTCCTCCAAGAATTTATCTGCACAAGTAAAATAGGAAGGCTTAAACAATTTTATCTAGCATGCATAACATATCGATGATGGAGAGACGAATCAACATTCAAGCACCTAAAGGGCATATACACAACTATATACAGAAGAAATGATATTGGGATATTCCTGGCAATGGATAAAAACTCAACCAGACATCTTGGTGTAAACAAGTAACAGATAAGAATTCAAGCAGTTGGGAACTTAGCCCCTTAAACAGTTTATACTAGGTATAGCATCCTGCATAACAAGGTTTTTACTCTGTCAATCCATTCTGATGACACGTGGATGTGAAACACATGCAAGGTAATAGTTGATAGACAAACCAACCTTCAAAGGGACCATAAAAAATGCTCCGTTCATTGTTGTAATTTGGATGGATAGAAACCAAGGAAGGGACTTTATCAAAATCATAAGATACCATGATATCCTCCGAGAATCCCTTGGCCACTGAAAACCAAGCTTTCTTCTTGTACTTGATAGCAAATTTAGAAATAATAGATTCATCTAAACCGAAACCCAAATAAATAGGGAAGTAAGGCCCAGAAGCTTCAACAAATTCATTAATCGACGAGTCTGACTCGAGAATTGAGACATCCGGGGCAACAAATTTCTTCAAATAACGGACAAGTAACTCTGCTTTCCTTGGTCCATAATAGTCTACTGGAACGCCATGCATGAAGATCTTGATTGTAGGATAGGCACTACAATTTAAAAAAACGTTTGTGGAGTTAGAAGAGAATCATAGTTTGCCTTTCGAATATAATTCAAGAACTGGTATTCAGTAGCAAACTCCCCATTAATAATGGAAATGGTCTCTTGGAGATTCGCACTAAAACTATGCATCTAATCTAAGAGACACAACCAAACTCCAAGCCTATTGAAAATAAACCCACATTGTTTACTACATCGGAGATGTGAATAAAAGGAAATAACATACTCAACGTCATATTTTTTAGCAAGACGAGTAAACTTGTCAGCATTCAGTTTTGCAAGAACTATAGGCTCCTTCAATTTGGCAAGCTGAGGCGCAGCAGCGTCCAACTACACAATTAAAAAAGATAATTAACCAAAGGAAATAATACTTATTTTGTGCATAATAGACCGCACTGCAGGGTGCGATATCTGTATTTTAGCCCGACGACAAGTTCCAAGAGACTCCAACAGCATTCAGCACATTAAAAAGAATATGGAAAATCACATGCAATAGAATGGCTGCAGAATAACAGCTGCAGTCCAAATAATGTACCGTGCTAAACGGAGCAAGAACCAAGAACACCTCATCCGGAAAGAACTTTACAAGTAAACTATCAAATTGTTGACAATGGAAGAAAATAGAGAGATTTTGAAGCTTATTGGTAATAGTAACCCAAAGCCAAGCGTCAAAATCTACAAACTGTGAATCATTGATGCACGAACAAATTTATTAAAGAAACCTCTACTCTTTCGAAGAATCATCTCCCTCGATATGAAGTGAGAGCCAACTTTACAGGAAACTCCTCCAAATTTTATTTGAATATTATGAAAATTCCACAACGAATTTGAAAGTGAAACTCACACCACAAGACTGAAGAAACAAACAATCCAGATCAGAAATCTCTTTACAATTGAGATTCTCCTGAAGATGAAATTAGGCCACTCAATTTGACCAGATGGAAGCCGACTTAGCACATCCATATATTCAAAATCCTCATCGCTACGAAGACAGTTCAATCGGAAAACATATATGTCACAACCTCCATATTATTGACGAACTGATTCAATACACAAATAAGTACTTGAAGTCCTATTCGATTCTGTTTAGTTGGCTCTACACATCCATATTAAGGTTTTAATAAAAATTACTTTGTTTCACCCATCTACGTATCCAAAGGGAGATCAAATGATAACAGAAACAATGTAACTAAAAGTGCGAATCCGACGAATAATCTAGAACAATGGAAGAGAAAATATGAGGGGACGAAGGTACCTCTGGAGAAAGACGCTTGCAGTGGCCGCACCAAGGGGCGTAAAAGTCGACCAATATGTAATCAAATGAAGAAATGGCGAGATCGAAATTGGATTCGTCGAGCTCCAACACCGTTCCATCCGCCGTGAGTGGCAACTCCGAGCTCGAAAAGGAAGAAGATGGCAGTGCTAAGATTGAAACGAGGACAATAACCACCGCTTGCCACGATCTCTGCATCTTCAGAGTGTTCAATTTGATGAGGATCACGATCTCGATCGCTCTCGTGGTTTCGATTTATTTCTTCTTCTTCGTTTATCAGCTGCTCATAGTACTGCCGAAGTTGCAAGTTTGATTCATTTCTAAGCAAGCAGATTTTGATTTGTGAGGTCTTCGAAATCACTTCCGAAGACAGAACTGCCTCCAAAACAATTTCGTTTTAATTCATTTCTTTTATTTTCTCATTTCCAAAATGTTTTAGTTTTTATTTTTATTTTTATTTTTATTTTAACAAACTTAATAAAGTGATAATAATAGTTTTCATTTTTTTAAATAGAGTGGGTTTGTTAGCCTTTGAAAAATAAATATTTTAAAGTGAAAAGTCCTTTTGTTTAACCTAATATTATTTAATTGCATTATTTATATTTGGGATGAAAATAAAATTACTTTAATTTTAACTGGGAGTATATAAAAACAAAATTTTACTATATTAAATTAATGAACTAAGTTTGCTTACACTGAGAGCATTATAGGAAGGACTGATATTTACATCTTTTGCAAACCAGAGAACTTGGATACTAAACTGTGCCTAGCAGTGAACCTTATACCAGGATTTATATCTCCCTTTGTAGTCTATGCCTTAATATGGTGGCTGGAACATGTCTGAACCTTTCATGGCTCGGCGGGTTCGCGAGGTCGGGTGGTCCAGAGGGAACTGAGAACACGGAGACGATGGAAGTACTCGCCTAAAGCGAGCAAGCCTTGTGCTGCTTGTTTGGTGGTTAGGATGTGAGACACTCTCTTCAAAGTTTGTTGCCTGAGATGGTCTGCCTGTTCAAGAAAAGAGTAACACACGCTCGGCTGACCGAGTGACAACGGTTCACAGTTCAGGACCGAAGCAAAAACTATTGTCATACACTTACCATACTCAGAAAGGCAAATCAAGTCCATTTGATGTGAAAGAAAATGCAGTACATTACCTGGCTTACAAAGCTCTCCAATGCTTCTAGTCTCTCCATCCCATCACCCATCTGAGAAATATAGCTTCCAAGAGGATCATTGGCAATGCTGAGGGATAGATTCTGGTGCAATTTTTCCATTCCCTGTGTGAGTGCGTCTTCGGCTTGCCGAGACGACTGATGCAACTTGTGGATATCGGCTCTTTGTTGTTCGTTTAACGGCCCGAAGTATGGCTTCAGAACCTGTCAGCATATATGGGAGGTTTTTCACCATCTAAACCAGGATCCTCATCTGTTATTTGGCTATATAATGCAAAAGGAAAGGGAGAACGTGCACATATTGGCATGGTAAAGTTCAATTTTCATTACGAAGTCGAATAAAAAGTTGTTACGTTTAGCAGCTCGGATGGGCGAAATCCCCCAATCCAGAGGAAAAAACGCTCTGCTGATGATCTCCATACTCCAGACATTAAATAGAATACATCAGCCTTTGCAACATTTGCCTTCATGCAAAACAAGTTGTGGTAATGGTTTAAGCTGCTCTCCACCAAAATTTGGAGTTCCATATCGGTTACATGAACTTGCAACGCTTTTCTCAGTTCAGTGACCTGCCTCTGTTGCTCCTCAACCCAGTGATTATACTCCATCTCAAATGCAGCAATCCCTGAAAGTTAAGTAGCAGAAATCTCAGATTGGAACCAGCGCTCGAGTTTTTTTCTTCTTTATCTAGATGAACATTACAACTCAGTTACACTTCTGTTTGTGTTTAAAGAGAAACAAAACCTGCTGTTGGATTGGCGAAGAAAGAAGGTACATTAAAGGTATGATGAAACCGCCCAAGCCTACCGCTAGCAGGTATTGTCTCGTTGGGTTTTCCCTTTCGGGCTTCTTTTCAAGGTTTTTAAAGCGTGTCTGCTAGGGAGAGGTTTTCACACCCTTTATAAGGAATCTTAGTTCTCCTCTCCAACTGATGTGGAATCTCACAATCCACCTCCCTTCGGGGCTTAGCGTCTTCGCTAGTACACCATTCGGTGTCCACCCCCCTTCGAGATTCAGCGTTCTCGCTGGCCCACCGCACGGTGTTTGGCTCTGAAACCATTTATAACAGCCCAAGCTCATCCCTAGCAGATATTGTGTTCTTTGGGCTTTTCTTTTCGGGCTTTCCCTTAAGGTTTTTAAAACGTGTTTGTTAGGGAAAGGTTTTCACACCCTTATAAAAAATGCTTAATTTCTCACTCCCACCAATGTGGAATCTCACATATGAGGTCACTTAGTCAAACTATAAGGAAAATAAGGAGGTACCAATTAAGGTGAAATTGTGTGGAGGTAAGACATGAAATCACAAACCTGGGTTTACCAATCCGCCGAATCCCAAGTGGCTGGTATCTACCACACAGCTTGTGTGTACACCCTGCAACACAGAGATATGCTTAATTGGGTACAGGATAGAAACTGTATAAGAAAAGGATGACCTCCATCTTACCTTCAGCTTGGTTCTTTCTAGCTCCTGCTCCAACTGTGCCAGCTTCAAACGGCTAGTTTCCAACTGCTGCACATAAACCTACAAGACAAAGTTCAATAAGTCCTCCAATCATATAATATCAGATATCAACAAAAACTTGTGCAAATGATCGTCTTTCAGCACCTTTTTCCTCATACGGCTTTTACGAGCTGCTTCTCGATTTTGTGCTAAACGTCTTTGAACCTGCATATGTTTATTGGATGATGTAAACAGAAGGTGAAGAAAACAAAGGAAGAAAATGAAGAGTGCACGAGAGAGAGCTGGTTCGCAGTCTATTCACCTTATCATCAATTGGTTTGTTCATTTCTTGACTGCTCTCAGGATGATCCATCGATTCAAAAGGAATTAACTCGGGCTACAAAGTCAGAAAACAAAAATTACTAGAATCCAACAAGATGATAACCTTGGAACTCAGGTTTTCTTACAAGAACAAAGATAGTGTTCTCACTTTATTGTCAACACAGTCGTCCACTTTTATAATAGGCGATAAAAGTGGACGACTGTAGGCAGTTCCCCATGAGTTGATCTGGTAAAATGGCTCATAGATACCCATATTTGAAGCATAGAGTTGAGTGGATGAAGAGCTCATACTCTGTTGACTAATCATAAGAGTAAAATGGACTGAAAAGATGGAAAAGGGAAACAATTAAGAACTGAAAAAGACAATTCAGCCATCCTTCAATTTCGAAAAAAGGGTATGCCATACAGAATAATTGATAGAATTGAAGAACCCCAACAAAAAAAAAAACAGGGGAGAAAACAATTGGATCTAGAGAAGTATTATCTAAGGAACCAATACAAAATATGGATCATTCTATAGAAACTATTGCAATTCTAATAGCATGCCTTCATTCAAAAACAAAAATAACAACTGGGTCTATGAGGAGAAAAGATCAAAAGAAGCAAACATGGATGAACACAGCTTCAAAGTCCCATCCCCTTACAATTATGAAAAGAAGGTTATAGCAAGAGACTCCCACATGTACTGCAAATCAATAACAAATAAACACAAGAAGATGGGCAGCAAAGCAGGGGGGAGAAAGGGATAAATTCAATTCTGAAAAAAAATATTCAAACCAGTCTTGAAGCGGTAGCCAAAGCCAGAGAAGAAGAAGAAGAAGAAAAGGAAGAACAGAGGTTTTGTTTCATGATGAAACAATTCGAGATACCTGAATCTAAGTTAAATAACAGTAGAAAATGACTACACAGAGGTCTGAAATAGTGGGCAGATCAAACCCGGTGTGGAAACGATGCCGCCTTCAAAAGATAATAAAATATGAAATGAAGTTCCTCGCTCATCCACTTCCCTATGAGTTGGAAAGAAACACAAAGAAATGAGAAAGCAACTCAACAATGGAAAAAAAAGGATAGAGAACCCATCACATATATATACAAGTTTATTTTTAACTTTTTCTTCATCCCGCCCACTCGGCTCCCTCTTCTCTTCCTCCCCTTTTTTACCTTTGTTTTTTAGCGCTAAATTCTACAGTCAATCAGCTGTTAACGTCGCTATGACCTCACTTTCCACCATTGGAGGGTTAAGGTTAAGCTACCTCGCCATCACAACTAAACGGATTCTCCAAACCAAAACCCCCCAATAATTCTACGCTATTTCTTACCCTACGCCTCTCTCTCCGTCGATCTAACGTGCATTTTCCGCCGACGTAGCCATTTCTGTCTGCCCGCCATGCATCTGCAGTCCCGAGGTTGATTTCTATGGCCGAAACTGCAAGTAACTTTTTGGAATAAACTTCTAAAGCTGCCCGGGCCCTGCCCGATTCGGCCATGAAATTTGGATCGTCCTTCCCTTATTCGAATCAGCATCGTCAACTCTTCTACTGAGTTCCGCGAGATCAAACGAACCATCCATTCCCGCCATAGATTCGAAGCTTTGAAGCTTCAAACAAAATCCTCGATGCCCTAATAGCCCAATAATGCTTCTGTTTTTTTTGTCTTTTAATCAAGACAAACCCAATAACAAGATTTCTCCAAACTTTCAAACTAACTCTTGATTTAAGCTTCTAAGCATTATATAATAAGGGGGAGTTAAGAAATATGTTAAATTAATAATAAAGCTATTAAATAAAGTAAATTAAACTTTGGATGATTAAGGATAGTTTTAATTAAACACTTGATGAGCAAGAAAAACACTGACAATTCAGATTGAAAGTAATAGAGAATTGAAGTTTTGAATCTTTGATCAACTGCTGAAACCGAATTGATTTTCATACACAAAAATAATGTTGAATATGTTATTTTCTGGAAAATAGTAATTTGTTGTAATAATGAAATATTCATAAAGGAATAAATAATATAAGGTTAACTAAAATTCAAACGTATATTTATTTGTCAATTTTTACCCATATATAATATTTTAAAAATTTTATTTCTAACCCGACATGAATTTATTTATTATTTTTAAATCAAACTTACAAATTTTATTTGACAAAATAAAAATAATAGGATTCAACTTTGATCTAATATATTATAATCAATTTGAAAGAGTTTTGATTTCTTTTATATTTTTCCATTTGAAGCAAAATATAAAAAAAGATGCTAAAATAAAAAATAAAAAATAAAAAAAAGCTTCTTTGTGCACTTATTGGATGGAAGAGCATTTCTCCATCCAATTTGGACTGACTCGTCCACCACCATCCCATCTTTTTTTTCTTCTCCTTTTTCTTTTTCCCTTCTTTTTTCCCCTTATCTCCTTGCGTCTTTATTTCTTTTCAACCGCAAATTCAATTAGTAAATAATTAAAAAGGAAAAAGAAAAAGAAAAAGAGCCCTTTGTTCAGGTGCCATAAATGTATGCATAATTCTTTTTATTTATATACAAAGGCAGCTTATTCGTTAAACAATTTTGTCCTTGAATCAGCATTATATTATAAAATTATTTTATTTTTAATTCAAAGTCAAAATATTAGTATATTTTTGTAAATTTTATCTACTTAGTTTATCAAACTATATCGTACTAATTAAATAAAATCTTATCCACTAAATATCCATTCATCAATAATATCAATAGGGTTTGTTTTTCCGGACATTAACAAGTTTTCTATAAATTAAAAAATGTATAATTTTAATTCGGGAGACATTTAATTTTATTCCAATTAAATTATATATTAAATTGATTGAGCATTTAATTGGTAAAATAGAGACTGTGAAGTAAATAAATGAGCTAGTGAAAAGGGGAGAAAAAGGGGAGAAAAAAAAGAAAAGAGAGGAAACAAGCTTCTTTTGCCTTTTATTTTCTTTTTGGGATATTTGTCATTTTCTTACGTCAATTAATAAATAATAATGCTTACAATGCAATGTCCAACACACACTTTCCTTTATAAAACACTTTCGATTTTATTATTAAATAACTTAATAACTAACTCGCTTTAATCTCTCTCCCTTGCCTCTTCTTTATTTACATTTACATTTACACCTTTTTTTTTATATAGGAAAAAAAACTAACGTGTACGGCTTGCCTGTTAGGGTACGCGTAATCTTTTAAAAATACATAATAATTTTTTCTACTATTTGGATTTTTATGGGATAAGAACAATGCTATTTATAAATCATATTTAAAATCTCATTAAATATTGACAAAATTTTAATTCATGAAAACTGAATCTTTATAATATACATTGTGACACGTTAAAGGATTAAATTATTAGTTTGGAGAGCATAGAAAGGAAAAGTGTATTATATTCTTTGCTACATATATATTGGTGTTATAAACACTTACATTATTAAACCAAGAAAACCCTACAGAATCTATCCCTCTCTCTCTCCTAATTTACAAACAGAATCTTTTCATATCCTTCATTGAATATAGAATATGGCACTTAATTAAATAATTATTAAATTCTTTGGGTCCCCGTTTTTAATTATTATTATATTTTTTTTTTTGCACGTGAAATTAATAAATTCATTTATACAAAAATAATACCAATCCGAATATAAACCTACATTATTTAGATTTTCAATATCTATTAAATTTATATTCTAAGACTGTTAATATAATTCTTTTACTCGTGGTAGATTTTTTTTTTTTTACTTATTTAAGAATAGTTATTTTTGAATAATTTACCTATAACTGAGAAAAAAAACAATAAATCAGTGTGAATTATTAAATAATTAGAGACAGACAAAGAATTTAATCATTTATGGAGTTATAATGGGATGTTCTGCTTCCTTAATTCTATACTTTTGTTGTTGGTTCTCTTAAATTCCTTGTATTAATAATAAAATAATTTATGCAATCATCCGTAATAAGATAGATGGTGCATTAATTAATTAATTAATAGTTAAAGGGAATGTTAAAATGCATTCTATTCTTGGAATGTAGTATTTGGTGGTGCAAGACAAGGAAACACTCTCAACCGTTGGAATTGCTTTCTTTTTTTTTTTAATTTTTTATTATTATTATTATTATTATTTCTTCCTATTTTTTGTTGTCTCCACGTGGTCTCTATGAAGTGAAAAGTTTTTTTTTTCTTAAAAAAAAAAGAAAAAAGAAAAAACCCATTTAGATTCTTAACTAAGGAAGAGCCTAATAATTGAGTAACCTAGAGGCATATGTTTTGTGTTTTTTATTTTTATTATAATTAAAATAAACCAGAATAATCTGAGAAAAAAAGTGTTAAGAGTTAATTTTAAATTATTAATATATATACACACTTTTGGCGTCTTTAAATACTTTTATTATTTTATTTTTAAAATCATTTCGAAGAAAAAGAGGAATTCAATCGGTACACGATAAGCTAATAAATCTAAAGAATAAATATTTTAATCGAAGATATAATGTTTTTGTTAATTGAGATATTATAGTAATTGATATAAATGCATAAACTTGTAATACCATGTTATGTGCAAAGCATGTGGTATATTTTTAATATTTTAAATTATTATTTTTAAAATAAAAACATTTGTTTTTGGATGTACAAGCACATCAACCACTTCCAACGACTATGGGCCACGCTCCATTACTTGAAACGAAAAGATGGGCCTTCTCCGGCCCAAACGTTGGGAGTTTCTATTGGGCTTCGCTTGAATCCAAGGCCCACTCGTTTCTTACAATGGGCCGTCTCAGCTTCTATCATAGTCTACAACTTGTGCTATAAACGCCGCACAGCTTTAAAAGCAAAGCTCCTCCACGGAAGCCTCATTTTCTTTCACTTTCCCGCTATTTTATCGCTCGTTTTCTTTCGCTGAGATTTTGCTGCTGCAGTTAAGGTATGGAAGAGATGATTCTAGGTTCTTTCTATGTTCTTCTTTTTGTTTTTCCTTTTTCTGTTTCTTAGTAATTAGTTTTTTCAGACGTGGATGAGATCAATGATGATTTTGATTTTGTTTGAGTGTTCGTTTTCTTCTTGTTTCTATGTTTCTCTCTTTGCAGAATGAGTTTTACTTGATCGACTGTTTTATTTTACGATCTCCTGGTTGCTTCGACTGGATTGCGAACGGATCTTACGGTGTAGGTTGTTTTCGCATTCTCTTTGTCTGCAGGTTCTTCAGCCGTACAACAATGGAGACCGAAACTTCTTGCTTTCATCAGCGCTTGCCGCTAACGTGCGCCGGAGGCATTTGAGCCTCGCTGCTTTGCCTTATGACCATGGCCGAGTTGCTTGCTTAATCTCATGTGAAGCTACCGCTCTTTGTTCTTTCAACTTCGTTGACAATCGTGTTTAGTACAGTGATTCTGTTTCCATAAATTTTCTTCTAGTTCTGTTATGATTTTTTTTTTTTTTTTTTTTTGCTTTCAAAATGTTAGAAACCTAAAATGATTTTAAATCACAATAATTCCTTGTGTTTTTTACTCGTTGAATTGTTTTTACAATAGGAAAAACGACATGTCGTGATTATTATAATTATTATAATGCAAATGATTAGAAACTGAAATCATATCTCGCCTTCTTTAAGCTCTAGTTTCTTCGACCCTGTCAGTTCACGAAAGATGAGATGAGATTCAACATTCACCAGGTTTTTGGTCATCAAATATTTAGATTATTTTTTTTTTTTCTTAAATGCTTTTGCAAACGTTTTTCTTTTCTCCATCATCCTTTTCATCCTTCTTCACTTTCCCGCTCGTTTTCTTTCATCCCTTCCTCAGAACTTCTCGCCCCGATCGCTGAGCTTTTGCTGCTGCACTTCTTGTTGGAAGAGATGATTTTAGGTTCTCTCTATGTTATTCTTCTTGTTCTTTTTTGTGTCTTACTAGTTAGGTTGTCGGATCTGGAAGAAGAGGTGAATGACGATTCTAGGTTTCCGATTTTTCCTGAGTGTTTGTTTCCTTCTTGTTTCTTTGTTTTTCTCTTTGGAGAATGAGTTTTACGAGCTTGACCGTTTACTTTTTCGATCTCATGGTTGCTTCGACTTGATTGCGAACAGATCTAACTGTCTAGGTTATTTTCGTGTCTCTTTGTATGCAGGTTCTTCGGAACGTCCAAAATGGAAACCGAAGCTTCTTCTGTTCATCAGCGCTCGTTGCATTTCAGGTGAAGCTAACACTCTTTGTTTTTGTGTCCATAGCCGAGTAGCTTGCTTCACCATCTCAGGTGAACCTTGTTTGATAAAAGAATAGTGAAAGAGATAAGAACAGATAGAATAGATAGAATAGATAGGACTTGATGCTTAGAGGTACATAATTACCGTATTTATAGCTTAATACACGGACAGTAAATCATCTAAATTTAGAAAACTTCAAATCTACTAATCATCTCTTAAAATTTATAGTTTGAATATTTAAATCATATCTGAACCAACTGCTCTTTCCTTCTTTCAAATTCTTTAGAGATCATGTTTTTAACGGTGATTCTGTTTCCATAAAATTTCTTCTAATTCTTTTATGGACTTTCGAATTTTAAAAAAAAAACGTTGGAACCTAAAATGATTTTGAATCATAGTAACTCCTTTTGTCTTTTACATGTTGAATTGTTTTTATAATATGTCAAACGACATCTCGTGATTATTTTGAATTTTATAATGCTAATGATTGCCGTCGGAAATCATTTCTTGTCTTATTTTTAAATTCTAGTTTCTTCGACCCTGTAGTTTCACGAAAGATGGGATTCAACATTTACCAGATTTCCTTTTTGTCATCTGATATTTAGCTTTTTTTTTTTCTCATTTTTTAAATGCTTTTGCAAACGTTTTTCTTTCTTTCTAATCTGAAAAGCTTTAAATTTATATATTATCTTATTTTTGGCTACTAATTTTGTGTCATTTTTCAATTGTCTGTACGATAGGAGAAATAAATTATTATGTTTTTTTTTAAAGTTGAATCATGCCAAAAATTCTTTATAAATTTTGCAACCTAAGAGTAAATAATTCTAAATTCACCTATCAGTCTACTATATGCTATAACTAATTGAAATGATGTTTAAATTATTTTTATGTAATTTTGTAATAGTAAATATTTTTACTGCATTTTAGGTAGCAATCGCTGGTAAAGTGTAGCAAGTTTTATTTATTAAACAAACATGTCTACTTAATCAAATTAAAATATGGAGTATTTTCAAATAAGTTATTAAGTTCTATATATATATATCTATATAGTATTGTATTGTATTGTTATTTTATCATTTAATTTTGATATATATATATATATATAGTATTGTTATTTTGTCATTTAATGACGTATAAAGATGGGTAGGTCTTGATTGATAAAAAAAGTTAATCCGTAAAATATTACATTGATTTTTTAAATTAATAAAATTGATAAGTATCACAAACATTAGAATATCTCTAACCTGCTTGGAGAAAGAAAACAATCCCTCATTTATATTTAACACATTGTAGTTGTAATTTTTAGAACCTATGTGAATTTTTTTTATAGATTTATTATCACAATGCATTCCTTTTTAATAACAACTTAAGTGAATCTAGGCATAACGTGAATCCCGATGTCATTTATATGCAACCTAACCAATAAATTATAGTTAGTTAGCTTTCAACTTAAAACTAAAATGAGAATCTTTTGAATTTGTTCAATCATAATAGGCGCACACATTATCCTTGGCATATGTATTGATTTTATTAAACGATCATGATATTAGTGATGGTGTTGCTGTTTTTTTTTCCCTATCTATAATTTGTGACCCAACACTTCATCCCTTTGCCAATCGAATCGCATATAGGCATAATGCGCCGTTTCTGGAGCTTTATTTGTTTCTTAATTAATTTTTGTCAATTTCTTTTTTGTTTTTTTTTTTTTGTTCTTACCAAGAATTCAAAATTGAATTTTGCCCTTGATTTTTTTTTCCTTCATTTTTTTTCCCTTTCATATTGTGGGGCTTACTTTTCAACCGGCATATTTTATCTTAGTTCATATATTCTTTTTGTATATCATACATTTAATAATGAAGATTAATCTCATGTTCTAGCATATTTTATCATCACTCATATAATCTTTTAGTAGATCATACTTTTAATAATAAGGATTAAATCTATGTTTCAGTATATTTTGTCTTCCTTCATACTTTTTAGTAGATCATTTAACATAAAATTACTTCAAGCTAAACATTCATATTTTGTCTTCATTCATATACTAGGTCATTTAACATACTTCAAGCCAAACATTTAATTTTGACTAGTTCAATTTGAGTTTAATATGTTTAGACCCTTTTCTTCCTTTTCTTCTAATTTCAAAGAATTACTTTTAGCTCATAGTTTAAATTATTTATGTATAGAGCTGGTTTAACATTTTTGAGTCAGTTTAAGCTTATCTAGTTTAAATTATTGAGTAAATTTAAATTATTTAATGTAAAATTAGGTAGTTTAAATTATTAAGAGTAAGTTTAAATTATTTTATGTAAAATTAGTTTGAGCTAGGTTAAATGATTAGGAGTAGGTTTAAATTATTTTATACAAAATTAGGTGAGTCAATTTCCATAGTTCTAATTTATGATGGTTGAATTCCTCATGTAGAATTAAATTTTAGAGGATAGTTTTAAGTAGTGTTAGCATCAAAAGGAGTTGTAGTATCTTCAACCTAGGTCAACCAAATAAATGGTACTTAATGCTAGCATCAAGAAGTTGTAGTAACTTCGGCCTAGACCAATCAAATGACTTTACTATCGATATGGTTAGAAATTGATGTATGATGACATGTGTCACACCAGCATCAAAGAGTTTTAGTACCTTCGACTTAGGCCAACCAAGTTTCGGTATGGTTACAAATTGATGTTGCATGATGAAATGTGCCTCATGATTATGAAATGTTTAGGAAATTATGTGAATATGGTATGATATAACTGAAAGGTTTATGAAAATGATGACTGTGATATGTTTATGAAAATGATATGATTGTGATATGTTTATGAAAATGATATGACTGTGATATGTTTATGAAATGTTGACTGTAATATGTTTATGAAATGATGATTATGAAATGTTTAGGAAATGATATGAATATGAAATGATATGACTATGATATGTTTATGAAAATGATATGACTATGATATGTTTATGAAAATGATATGACTACGATATGTTTATGAAAATGATATGACTACGATATGTTTATGAAAATGATATGACTACGATATGTTTATAAAAATGATATGACTACGATATGTTTATGAAAATGATATGACTACGATATGTTTATGAAAATGATATGACTATGATATGTTTATGAAAATGATATGTTTATGAAAATGATGACTATGATATGTTTATGAAAATGATATGACTATGATATGTTTATGAAATGATATGACTATGATATGTTTATAAAAATGATATGACTATGATATGTTTATAAAAATGATATGACTGATATGTTTATGAAATGATATGACTGTAATATGTTTATGAAATGATGATTATGAAATGTTTAGGAAATGACGTGAATATGATATGATATAACTGATATGTTTATGAAATGAGATGACTGATATGTTTATGAAATGATATAATTATGATATGTTAATGAAATGATGTGAATATGATATGATATAACTGATATGTTTATGAAATGATATAATTATGAAATATCCATGAAATGATATGATTATGATATGTTTATGTTTATGAAATGATATATGATATGTTTATGAAATAATGACTGTAATATGTTTATGAAATTATATGATTATGATATGCTCTTATGAAAAGTTAGAATAATGATATGTTTGTGATATGACATATTAATGTTATAATGTGATGTGTTGATTATATGATATATGTTATGCTGTAATACGTTTGACAATATAATACATGTTGTGACGTGTTTTATGATATGATATGTCAAAAGATATGCATGATATGATATGTCAAAAGATATGCATGAAATGAATGATACAATATTCAACTCCAATACATGCCTTTAAAAAATGACATGATATGAGGAGAATATAAGAGGACCTCATGCATCGAAAAATATCTTTTTTTACGATGATACAGATGCATACATTACTAGAAAGAAAAATGGTAAAAAGATGATATCACCAAAGGAGGAAGAGATGACGGCAATGATGACCACCGTGGTGGAAGTGAGAACAGTGGCGATGGTGGTGGTGATAAAGATAAGGATGATGGTGGGAGTGATAAGAAGGATGAAGATAATAAAGATTATAAGTAATCGTGGAAGAAGATGGAGAGGAAGACACCTTTGAAGGACTGGAAGAAGAATAAATCTCTGCCCTTCCACTACCAAAAAAGACAAAGAAGTAAAAGAGTGATCAAGAAAATATGCTAATTTATCGAATAGTTGTTATCAATTAGTGTTCAGTAAAATCTAGTTATTAAGTGGAGGGATGATTCAAACCAATAAAATCATGACAACATACGGGATGAGCAAATTTAAAGACCAATTACTACAGATATTTGAAAGACGTCCCCACAGCCCATCTCCTCCATGTGCACCCTTTTTTTTTTTTTTTAAAAAGATCCGAAAATACTATTGGCTAATATGATGGAATAATAAAAGTTATCCTAAACCTAAACATGTTGAGGGATGTACACCTTTTGGAAGTCTTCATATTTACAGGTCGAAAGCTGATTGTATTGAGTAGTTCCAAATCCTCTTCTATTTCTCATGCTATCTCCATATACCTGATGTGATACAAAATATTACATGGACCATAAAGAGTTAAAGAAATAATAAAACAAAGGGCTTAATGCTCCCAGCCTTGGACCTAATGCAAAAATACTATTCCTTTTCCTTGTCTTTCTGTTTCACTTTGTTTTCTTTGTTGCAAAAGTGTTGATATCTTGAGATTTATTGCAAGTACAATGACAAAATTTTGAATATTTAAAAGTATATAAACTAAAATTGAATATTTGAAAGCAAAAATTAGGTCAGACTTAAAAGTACAAAAACCAAACTGGTATTTTGATCTCAAAAGTGCAACATCAAGCAACATCGTATTTTGTATCCACATTGAACTGCAAGGCTACTATAAACAAGACAATTCATATGGGTATTTTTCAAATCATAATCCAAAAAATAGAAACAGCATTGGACTAAGAAATTTGGGGCATGCTCATGAGAAAAACAAACAGCTTGAGATGAGTTAAATTGGGTGTTTCTATTTAAATGAGTTGTAATAGCATCACTGACTGGTGGCAACTTTTAAAAATTAGAAAACAGTCTTAGTTTAGTTACCATTAAATTACTGTTTGGTGGCATCCGTGATCATTGCTCGAGTCCAATGCTCAATATTTTCAGATTGAGATGGTGGTGGAGGAAGCGTTGGATGCTCTATGAGGTCCCATTCCTCAATGGTGCAATCATTCTTTCCAGCATCAGAAAACTCGGTGGCATAAAGATAACTTGGAAGGTTACTCTCACAATTGGTTTTCTGCATTAAGACACAAAAATTGATATAACAAAACCAAGTCCTTCATGCAGATATGAAAAAAAAAATAGTAGAATCGCTTGTTAAATACGTGCAGCATAGATAGTCCCCAGAGAACGAAAAATAAAGGGAATGCAAAACCACCTTTTCAATTTATCCAGGTAATCTTCCCACTTCTACTTTCTATTATCAACTTCTTTTTTATTTTTTCCAAAAAAGGAATTATTATAGGGAAAGCAAAACCATTTCATTAAACACATGGAATTACAAAAACACTTTTAGTTGGAAGTCGAATAATAAATATAGAATAGCTAACGAAAGCATATGAAGAGAGGGAACTCCAAGATGAAGCCACCAAACCTTTACAGTCCCAAATGTCTTACCTTACCACGATCTCTTAGCACGTAAATTTTTTCTGTTTCCCTCCAGATCATCTAAAGAAGGGTCCTATTCTGCCTATTCCTATCAAGCGAACCCATCACCATTCTTTCCTTGCTTAACTTTTCCTCCGTTCATTACTTTTCTTCCAACCTCCCCCAATCCCCTTGCATTGATTCAAACTAATGTATCAACAATGCTACAAAAGGAAAAAAAAAAAAAAAAAAATCGGAGTTGCACTTCACCTACACTAAGGGTGTAAAATTTTCCTTGGATCTTTTACCCTTGTGCTTATCTAAGGGTGCAAACTTTTCCACCAAGTTTGTTCATTCTCTCTATTTTTTATTCATGGGTTTCGTTGATTTTGCATTTGGGAAAAGAATAAAGGAACAGAAATAAGAGTATGAATAACCAAGGATGACGAGACAGAGTAGAAGACACAACAATATAGAAGAAATAACAATGAAGTCTTGGAGTGCGGGATAATTTTGTTATGCAACTCCAGTTAATCTGAGAAAGCTTTATTACCCTTTAACATGATGGATCAATTATGATGGTAACTAACAAAATTCAAAGAAAAATCAAATGAGTCATCTAAAAAGTAGGGAGACAATAATGGTAGTTTTCCATTTATTTAAAATTCCATAAATTCTTTAATAACAGATGGGGAAAAACCCAATAACTTATTGATGCAAGCAACACACTAAAACAACGTCAAGTTAAAAATTCATACCATTATTTGTGAATGTGCACTCTCGAACAGCATGCTGGATGAAATCGAATTAACAGTCCATGCAGACTTGTTCAGTTTCTGAACGTGCTTAGGGGGCCTTGAGTTTAGAAGATATAACCATGCGTATCAGTCAGGGTAAGCTGTGTAGCTAAAAATAATTATCTACATAACATTTTTCCATTTCTTGTTTAATAAACAGAACATGGTGAAGCAAGTTCAAATACCAGCAAGAACCTTAAAAGTGAAAAATGGGACGGAAATACCTGGAAGAAGCCATTTTGAGGGAAAAAACAGAACGCACTTCCTTGGATGAAGAAAGAGTAGCCAATAATTTAGCAAATGCTTCAAAAGTAGAAGCTTCAGAAGGAACATCTGAAGAGAGAGAGTTATAGCAGTATGAGGTGACACATGCTACACTTTTCTTGAGGAGGGCAATCCCTTTCTGCAAATTCTTGTGCGTTTCTATAGAATGTGGAGGAGCGGACGGATAACTGAAGCTACTACTTTCTAGTGAACTTAAATGTGATTTCCTCTCCGATTCCAAGGAAGCAACACCGAAGCTGCTAGAGCATTTATCAGACCATGAATTTTCCCCACTTGTTGAACTATAGGTTTGACGTGGTATAAAAAGTGGATACTCATTGCTGTAAAATTCATAACCTTCAATCAAAAAGTTAAGAAATAAGATTTGGTGATCAGGTTGCAAATTCAACCGACTTACCTTCGGGAAGATGGACGAGCTTTCCAATATGAATCCCTTTGCCATATGCGTGAACAAGAACCCTGCAATATTAAGCATGGGTGAATGAAAATAAAAGGAGATGTGTCACAACTAACATACAAGAATGAAAACCAGAATATGTTTAATTTAAATTTGAATGACATATAGATGAAACCATTTCTTCTCATATAATGTAAGTTTACTAAACCCGTTATAGCTCCAGACACATAAAGAAGAGTTTTGTAGCCATCATTATCAGTTATCCTTACCCACAACTCCTATGTTCAATAAAATCATCATCAAAATTATCAATAAAAGTTTACTAACCTTAACCAACCCGTGATTAAAAAACACAAAGAAGTTGCAAAATAATTTCAGTGACTTTTGATAAACCTCAACTTTTTTTTTTTTGTCAAATATTTTGATAGAGCCATCATAGAGAGAAATCCAGCAAGATGTACGTACTGCAAAACCCGAGTGGTGAAGTGCAGGAGCAGCCAGATATTGAACGACAAGATTCAGAAGTTGCACCATGTATCTACCAGTTAAGCCAAAGAGACTTCAATTAGATGGAAAAAAACATTCAATTATAATTGAAGGCAGAAAGAAGCCCTTAACGGTTGAGTGTTAGGACTTCAGAAGATGAGACAGCAAATCCCAATAGTAAGAATATAAGGTAGCATAATTATATTAAAACCTGTGTGGCAACGTAGAGATAAAACCATAAATATGCACAAGTCAACCATCATACAGAGAAGAAGTTACCCCAAAGAAACTGAAAGCTCGTGTGGCTCAACAGAATGCGGATCCAGTCCTCTTGGTAAGCTCACATAACAGATTTGATCAAATTGCTCGCTTGGTCCCTCTTTGTTCTCTCCATGAACTAAAACCTACGATAAATAGATTGAATGTAGACAAATTTGGGAGAACACCAAAGCATTCATCAGCAAACAAAAATTATTCTTGTCCTGATGAAAATATTTCTTAAATTAATGGACTGAGAAACTAAAAAAATGAATATTTTTTAATTGATCATGCATACTACTGCCCAAAATGTTTACCCCAATCTATTTTACAATTTTATCAATAAATAGATGTGACTGATAATTATAAGGTCTTAGGCCATGGCTTAAACAAACTAAACTTCTAGCTTTAAATATGTGGCAGAGGGCTAAAGGAGACTATTATTTCATATGCAAGCAGAATATTTCAATCCCTTGTTATGCAGAACTTAGGAATTGTAGTTTTTCCTATAAGAATCCTCTCAGATTCCTTCGAAATGAAGCACTGCATTAATTCAAGGAATGGTGTATTAACAGTTTCAACTTTCCATACTCATAATAGAGGAAAAGTTAAACTTCCAATGTGAAAAGAAAAGAAAAGCAGAAAGATTCGAGTATGCAGACCTGATAATTTCTGAATAATTTCAAAAGTATTTCTTTTGACATTGAAATAATATATTAAAATATTTGGATAATTAGGTTTCTTTCGTAGAACATATGATCGAGTTACAGAAAAAAGATGGTTCATTAGGAACCAACATCAGTAGGTAGCATGTAATAAGCACTCAGAAATTGTACTTGCTGATAAGAGCGTACCTGACGTTGTGGAAACAATTTGCACATTTGTTTTACAACCAAGGATTGTTTGTGAAGGCGTTCAGAGGTAATTGCCATCTGTCTCCATAAAACACTTTTGCATTAAGCATTAAGTCATGTGCAAAAGAGGTCCAACTAAAGAATGAAAAGTACTTGGACAACATTGATCTCCAGTATAAAAGCATGGTTGAATGTGAAAAAAAACAGAAAACCGTGTTATGTACCAAGTATAGTTTCATAAGGTCATTTGTCATGTATGCCTACATTTATATACGTTCAAACATGCAATTTTTTTTTTTTTAACCTAAAAAGTGGCACATGTACACAAGTATATTATGCAAATATATATGAAAAGAATCGGCCATCAAAAAATAGGCTGAAAAAGAATGTCCATATAAAAAAGGGAATATAGGTTATACATGTCCCAGATTCTTGGTGCTAATAAGGTCGGGATAGGCTTTCTCCAGTTGTTCAACTCGTTGTTTTTCCAACTGCAACAGAAATTCCAGAAAGAACCATGCTTATGGGATATTTAAATCGAAGGGAGAAAGGAAATACAACTAGTGTGAACTGAAAATAAATAAACGGAGTACCACAGAACGAGCTGATTCAAGCATCGCATATTTCAATTTGAGATCATAGGACGTCAACTCAATCTCTGTCTTTCCTGTGTTCATAAAATAATTTATTGGATTTGATAAGCACTTGCTCATTACATAATTTGGCAAACATCTGAGTGACTACGTTGCTTTTAAAAAGTTCTTATGGAAGTTCAGAAACCTTGCTCGAGTTTCTCTCTACTGCGCCGGAGTTTCTCCCTTAACCTAGTAAGTTTCTCATTCCGAGTAACTCTCCAATTTAATTGATCGTCTGCCTTCCCCTGAGAACAATAGTTCATATTAAATTTCTCGACAAAAGCAATTTGCTCCACAAGTACATTGTATAGATAAATAATACTATTCACTACAACAGCACAGAACCAGCAATAATCGAACAACATGAAGCCGAAGTAAATTCAAATGATCAAATGCTTTGTAAAATAGGTGAAATAACAAAATAACTATTCGGTAAACAAAGGCATCGGTAATCTCGTCATCAGTTTACAGCAATCGCAACTTCACCAAGGTGCTTTCGTCGGTTATTTGGCACATCAGTTTCAGAAAACGAATTTACGATAGTTGAACCTCAAACAAGAAGAAAATCAAAGAGAGCGACAAACAAGCAAGAACGGCATCAAACCTTTGCCACAAGTACGTCGCTCAACCTCGAATACAACAAATCGCGCCGAGCTTTCAATAATTTTAACGCAGAGTTGTAGTCATTCAATCTGCCGGAAATCGAAACCGAAAAGATGAATACAGAAAACGTCTCTTCTATTCAAGCAGGGAGCTAAATTACAGTCTAAAAGAACGTCCATACCTGTGATTGACGCAAACGGTGCAAATGGAAGCTTGACTAGAATTCTCACAGATAGCGCAATTGCAGAATTTCCGATTCATCGTCGATCAGTTGTAATCATGCTAATGAATCGGATGATGATCCTCCAGGTTTGGAACGATAATTTCAAATTTGAAAGGAGAAGTCAAGCCAGACGGAGGGAAGCTTAAACCGCGGGAGATGATCGTCTGGAAACTGGAATGTAGCTTCGAATAGATAAATAATGGGTTAGATTAGAGGGTTTTCCCCGCGGGTTTCTTTTTTTTTTTTTTAATATTCTTTTTTATGTTATATTTCAACGAAATAATATTTTCACCAATTTAGCTATGCCAGGAGGTTAGCAAGATGATCTATTTAATTATCACACACACATATATATATATATATTTTAATCCTAACTTTATCGTGCAAGCTTTTAATTGACGAGATCGTCCATCAAAATATTAAGTAATAAATATAATCTTACAAGTTCAAAGAAACACCCATATAATTTGATCTAAATAATTTCAGTTGCCATTTTAATTATTTTTACAAAATATCACAATTAATTTTGATGAATATTTAAGAAAAACAGAGTTTAGCCTTCGGATACACATTTATTTTAAATCCTAATATATTGATAAAATATAAAAGGAATTGAATCTTTTGAGTAACCATCACGAGATCATTTGTTTTTAATTATATAGATTAAGATGTAAAAAAAAAAACAAATACCAAAGGTTGTATCTTCCATCAAATTTTAATATATAGTTTTGGAAATCATAAGAGATAAGCCCAAAGAAAAGAAATGGTCGATAGAATTTAATTACGAATCCTTTACTCTTTGCTCAATTATAATTGGTTCTTGATATAATAGTCAATATAGCAACATTAATTCATAAAAACTCGGTCCCAATTTTTTTCAATTAGATCTTTAATTTCACTTATTTTAGTTTAGTTCTATATAAAATCAAAGTCAATCCATAAATTGATTTATAAATCATTAAAAATTATAAGTTTAATCTCTTAAATTTTTTAATTTTTTAAAATTCACAAATTTATTACAAGATTTAAGGCTATAAGTTTTCATTACACAAAAAATTCAAGATCAATAAAATAATTTTTAAAAATTTCAAAATTTGCAGAATCTAATAGACATAGATTGTCTATAAATTTACCTCACATAAATTTTTTTTCAACGAGATGTTTCAATTCCTCAAGTTTTACGATGACCTGTGAGTTCATAAGGTCTCTGGCTTCCTTTATGAGGGTGCCTTCCCGGCTGAAATGATAAGCATCCAGCACTGTCATCATCCACGCGTGAAGCTTCTCTGGAGTCCTACAAGTGTTTTAAGAAGGAAAAAAAAAACAATGGCAGGGAGTGTTAAATCACTGATAATAAATTAAAACTATATTTAGCACGAACGCCTCCGTAACCAACGAACTCAATGAATTACTTCTAAACAAATCATTTTCACTAAAATCACTGTTTTTAATACATCCTTAATTGGCACAGATCCAACAAGTAAACTTTGAGTATAATAGATGAGAAAATAGCCCTGTAAGGGTTGGAACATGGAGCCTTTGAACCCCCTAATCTGCTATCATATTGGGTTTACGCTCATAGATTATGGCATGCTAAATATTTCAATATATTCTTAACAATGAGGTGAGAAAGCATACGTGTATAAGCAGTCCACATCTTGTCCTTGAAGTTCTTCGCCAGGGGTAAATGCATCCTTCAGGGCACTTAGCTTCTCCTCAGGATCCTTGATTGTAAGAAGATGCTTCAGAATCCTGATTTCTGTTGGCACTAATCTTTGAAGGTTACCGCTTGCAGTCACGTACAAGTGGTATAGTATGTCTTTCACCTGCGCCAATAAAAGTAACACCAACACTTCCACCATTGAAAAGTAAATATGAAACGACAATACATCGATTAAACGTGCCCTTTTTTGCTGAATGCTCATACGACATGACTCATGGGACCAAATTGGTATTTTTCTCTCTTTGGTGTCTTAAGCTATCATCGTTTCATTCTAACAGAAAACACTATTTGAAAGCGTTATCGGTAGTTTCAGTAATTACAAACTTTGTGGTTATTGGAATTTCTAAAATGGAGAAAATAAGACCATGAAACCACAATTTTGCATCAAAGGAAAACAGCAATGGTAGCAAATGCATTACCTCGTCTTTCATCATGTTCGACTCCTTTGCAGCAGACCAAGCTTTTGTAATCATCAATACTAATGCAGAATCAAGCTGGTTTTTCTCCGCCAGACTGTCTATCTTTCTGCAAGCGGTATCTAAATTTGGAGAATTGATGATATCCTGGAATTTCAACTCTGCGGCATCTAATGCTTCAATGTTTTCAGTTGCGGCATCATATTCTTGTACAGCACCCAGGCAGGAGTTCCCAAGCCTCGCCAGAGCTTATCAATTGAAATATAAGCGAAAAAATATCACTTCAAGCATATCAGTACCATATATTATAGGAAAAAGAACGCATTTTGCAAACGAAAGAAGACGACATTCAAAAACTTAAAAATAAAGAGAAGATTCCAATAATTTTTTTAGGGAGAGGAACTAATTAGAAATGTATAAAAACCTTAAACAATCAAGCTACGCTTAGGTTGCGGATCATTCCCTGAATTAGGCTTCCCCCAACCACTTAGGCAACTATTTATTCACTACTATCAACAAGAAAAGTTCATAAGTAGTTTGCAGACTAAAAAGTACGCAGTAATACCATCTTGCTCAGTCGGATCATCATAATAAGATTCAGTCACTGTGTGAAGATGAACAAAGAATTCTTTTGTAAAATCTTTCCGACGCCTCGAAATAATTTCACCAAGTTCTGATGGTGCTGCTCCTCTGAGCACCTCAAGAAGTTCGTTGTGTCTCTGTACATCTTCATCAATCTGTGAAAATTTTTAAAGGGGAAAAAAAACATGATAAATAACTCACATACTGCATCACATAAAATAATCACGTACGAAACACTTCATTTTGATTATTCCCTGAGGAACACATCCTTTGTGGCTCTACACCCATAGAACTGATGATTGACCTTGTTGGCACACGAAATGTTAGCTTACACTCGTCTTATTTGCGGATTTTTTTTTTTTATATCGAAACAAGGTCATTTAAACAAGAGTTTTTTTACCTTTTTCTAAGATCCCAAGACTGACCTCTTTCAGCTTTCTTCCTAGCCGGAGTAGCTTATGCTGCATCCCAGGATCATCCTCAGAGGCAGCTCGATCTCGGCACCTTCTAAAGAAATGGGGTCGGATACTGTCCCATTCCTTGCTGAAAGCAATTAACCGTCTCCAATCTGTTGGAGTTGGCTTGTCGACCAGAAAGACGTCAATGAGCTTGTCACACACTTTGGTCATTTTATGCTGATCCAAGCATTCCACGCCATCTTTTGCATTTGGAACATTTCCCATTGGCCCATTGCGAGTTGGAGTTGGATTCGAAGAATCAATAGTTTCTGGACTGCAATCACTAGGTACTCCACTCTCTCCTCTGACGACGGCAGAACAGGATGATTTCATCAGTCTAACTCGAGAAACCAATGAGCGGAACTCTGGTATTCAACAAAATTATTAATATTTCACTCTATGTTGATAAAAAAAAAAACGTTGTTACAATTTAAACTAGCAAGATATAAATTATTAATACTTCACCCGATCATATTTTCTAATATAAGATAAACTAGCAAAGCAACAAATTTCTACAATTTAAAACAATTCATACTACCTTCGCATTCACTTTGTGACTGCTAAGTCAATGTGAAGCTTGATAAGATGTTGGGACACAAAATATCAGGAATCAATAATTTGAAACAATAGATATTCGACATCTAGACCAATGCACAGCTATACACGCACAAGACAGACAAAACAAAATTTAAGGCCATTTTTCCAAATCCAATTTTGTGTTCGAGAAAATCTTAGGATTATTTTCTAAGTCGTGAATAATTCAACAATGAATAAAGATAGCAATCTCATGGTCTTATCCTCGCAACTCGTCGGAAAGTTCGACAAAAACAGAGTTCGTTACCTCTGGTGTTAGAACCCATAGAAAAATTTCGAGCTGGAATTCTTGAAAGTGAGGACGAAGAAGGAGAGCAGGCGACGGCAGCGGAGGCGTCTCCATGAGCAAGAATGCTATCTCTGATAGAGAAAGAGAATGATGTGTGGAGAAATGCGCAATGGAGCTCCATCATCGAATGTGGAAGCAGAAGCTAGAACTGAACCAAACACACACGACACACCTTCGCTTCCTCTCTGGCCCCGCATGGGATTTTATTAGGGTTTAAAAGGCCAAATTGCCCGACTTGGTTAGAAATTATAATATTTTTTTTGTTTATATATATAGAACAAAATATTAATCTTAATGCCTAACATTTAAATAATTCTTTAAAATTTTAAAATATTTTATTTAATATATATATATATATATATATATATATATATATATATATCCAACAAAATAGATCATAGTTTTGATATTTGTATTTGTTAAATTTTTAAGGGATTATTTTTTTATTTATTTTATATTTAATAAGTTTATAAATTTTTATATTTTATTTTTAATCTAATTTAAACAAATTTAAAATTAATTTATCCATTCAATATAAATTTGAATTTTATATAACCCTACAAAATTAATTTTATATCCAGTGAAAAATGTAACATTTTTGCTATTATTTAGTTTGTAATCTTTTTCTTATAATATCTTAGGGAATGAGTTTTTTTTTTTAATTGAGAATCAATACCATGTCATTTTACACATTTAATTTTAAACAAAATTTTTATAGGATAATAATTAATTTTAAAATTTTGTAAGTAAATTTGAGATTGATTTTAAATATGAAAAAAAAGGATTTTAACTATTTTAAAATCATTCTCAAATATGTCTTTAAAACTAATTTAGTTAATGAAATGCTTTCATGTTTTATTTAAGGGATATAACTAGGGAAAACTAGAATTCTAGTTAGATTGATTGTACAATAAATTAGGTCGGAATATTAAATTAGGGCTAAAACCGGGGACAATTTTTATTTTCTAGTTTTTAACTAATTTAAATGTTTAATTCTTTAAAATACAGCTTACCAGATATTAAATTCACCAAAAAAAAAAATTAATGTTTATTCCTTTTGGAGTTGGTATAAATATTTTAAGGTTAATTATGGAGGCAAACTTTCTCTTTAGCGCCAATTGCAACCTACTCTCTCGGGTTGGTTACATGGTCCATCAATATTAAAATCTTGATGACTAAAGTTAAATAAAAACATCACAAATATAAATTAATCCTCCGGGACTTCCTCTCAAATAAGACTTGACTCCTTTCTTTAGAGCTTGTCTACTTTGATATTATGTTAGTAATCACAATTTACCACAATAGTATGATAACTCTCATGACTTTGCTTGGGGCTTCCATAAAACGCCTCAAACCAATGTAGTATTTCTCACTTATAAACTCATGATCTTTCTCTAAATTAACAACGTGAGACTTACTCCCAATAATTCTCAACAAGGACTAAAAAAGTCAAAAGACCAATATAATTATAATTTAAAATATTTAAAAACTCTGGCAGATAGAGTAATTACAAAAATGGAAAAATGAAGTATGAATTTAGCCCAAATACACTATATTAGTCAACACAATTAATAAAAATGAAAATTTTTATTTTTGATCCTTCAATTTTTAGTAATATATTTATTTGGTTTTTAAAGTTTGAAAACATAAGGTTTTAGTCGGAATTAAATTAATAAAAAATATATTACTTTCCAAAAATGTTAAACCTATTTCTCAAATTTCGATGATTAAACGGGTATATTTTCAAACTCTAGCAGTCGCTTAAGCTTATTTCTTAAAATTTTTTTTAAATTGAGAGGCCAAAGGAACCTATGCTGTAAGGGCTGAACGGCAAACAACCTGAAATCTGAAGGACCAAAAATGTAATTTTCTAAAAAAATTATTAAAAAAATAAGACCGGTTTATTGTCCATTTTTCTATTTTCAGCCCACGGGCTTCCCGCTCCTATCCCTTTGTTTTTTTTTTTTTTTTTTTTTTTTTTTTTTTTTTTTTTTTTTTTTTTTTTTT
>NW_019272028.1:201100-237102 GCF_002738345.1 Cucurbita maxima
TTTTTTTTTTTTTTTTTTTTTTTTTTTTTTTTTGCTTGCGAACTCCTTACCGCGGTTTCTATTCAACTTCATATGTCTGAAGAATTTTTTATGAATTAATTCCCACTTGTAACCTCCAATCCTCTTCATTTTGATCCGTTTCTTCTTATTTCCTACTATGTTTCTGCAGTTTCTTCTTATTTTCTACTACGTTTCTGCAGTTTCTTCTCAAGTCAAACGCCTTTAGATCTTCGTCTTTCGAGGTTGTTCATCACTCCGTTATCGTCAAGAAAGATCTCTTGCGGGATGCTGGATTCCTTTTTGTCATCCTAGACGGTGTTGTGGTGTTCTGAATTTGCATCCTCATCGATCGCGTATGCAGTTTCCTCTTCTCTTTGTTTTCTTTTAGTTGCTGTTTGTTTGACTGTTTGGAAATCAACGATGGTTTTTTTAACATGATTCAATTCGGAGATGGAGATTTGAGGATATGGAAGTGGATGAGTTTGATATTTTGTTATGTGTGGAGAGTGATGATGCTTGTGAGAGAAACTCACTTTGACTTACTCGCGTTTTTATGCCAAGGCGTTGATGGCGCTGTTGTTTATGGCGTTGAGATGTTATGTTTCTGTAATTTGAACAGAATTGAAATTTAGGAATGCTATTTGTTGCACTTCCACTGATTTCTTCTGCTAAATATCTGGTTCGACAACTTCTATGCTTTCTTTTTTATTTTGCATCATGTCAAACGTTTTGCAGGCTCTTGAATGCTAAATCTGAAAGGTGCCGAGAGAGTACGGATACACTTTCTTTACTAGGTACGACTGAAACTGAAAAGAACCGATGGCAACTTCACCGACTGCTAAAAGGGATGAGGAACATGGCCTTCCTAAACAGAAAGATGGAGGAGAGTCTACAGTTGAGATTGAACAGTCCTTGTCAGTTAGTGAGGATAGCACTACACAAAAAGGACTTGATGAAGTAGCAAAGGATAAGAACATCGATTTAAAATGTGAGGCTCAAGATGAAGTGGTGGAGAGGGAGAACGTTGAAGGTGATTTTAAACTCGAGGCGGAAGCCAAGTTAGATTTGCAGTCTAAATCTGTAGTTGAAAAGTCGGACCAGATTATTAGAAGCGATGACTCTAATGAAAAGCTAGAAGAGGATAAGAATGCAGAATCTAAATCGTCATCAGATGATTCAAACAATGATGGTGAAGGTTTAGATTCTAAGGCTCAAATGGGGGCAAACGAACCAAATGGAGAAGTTATTGATGAGGAGAAAGCTCCAGAGCCAGTCTTTGATGGGACTGAGGTTCCTGGGATCGAAGGTAGTGGTAGTTTGTCAAACCGTTCCATGGATAGTGATTCAGAGAGCCGAAGTGTTGTTGATAGGGCTTTGACACTGAAAAACTTTGTTAAGGAAAAGGGTGTAGTTGCAGTCTCTAGTGTTTTACGTCGTTTGTCAGGAAAAAAAGATGAAGAATGTCCGGATATTCCGAATGACGAGACTAAGGATGAGTCCATTTCCAGTAAAGAAAATGAAGTCAATAAAATCCCTGAAAAACCTTCGGAAAGATCTGCTGCATGGAATCCTCTCAACTATATTAAGATGTCGCGTGATGCTGATGCACAAACCAAAACTGAGCAGTTGGAGGATGTTGGTGGTGAATCAAAATTAGATGCTGTAATGAAAGGCAGAATTCTTCTATACACACGGTTAGGCTGTCGAGAATGCAAAGAGGCTCGACTGTTTTTGTTTTGGAAGAGACTTAGATACGTTGAGATCAATATTGATGTTTATCCGGGTAGAAAGTTGGAGCTAGAGAATATTGCTGGGTCTTCTGCCGTTCCGAAGGTATTTTTTAATTCAATCCTTATTGGAGGCTTGAACGAACTGAGAGAATTGGATGAGTCGAGCAAGCTTGATGAGAAAATTGATTATCTGAAAGCTGAAGCACCATCACTTGAAGCCCCTTTACCACCTCTTCCTGGTGAAGATGATGTCTCCAATAGTGGGACTGTTGATGAATCGGCTATGATTGTTCGAAAAATGAAAGAATCTATTGTTGTTAAGGACCGGTTCTACAAAATGCGACGATTCACCAACTGTTTCCTAGGCTCAGAAGCTGTGGACTTCTTGTCAGAGGATCAATATTTGGAAAGGGAAGAGGTGAGTTGGACTTTGTACCTTTGTTGTCTTTTTAGAAGATGAGACTTCTCTTTGAAATAACATGTTTCATAACTTCTCTCTCACTCTCAAGTGCACAATGCAGTTAGGTACTAAGGCATGGTAGTTTTTCCTGCAGAAACTTAAATCTTTTGTTGAATCACTTGAAATATTATTTCTATGAAGCTTAGTAGTTTTCCCAGATTCTTGGTGTTTAGGCACATTCGTATTATTATTTGATATATTGGAGTTATCTATAATGAATGCATTCACAACCAAGAAATACATACGGATCATTCATGTTCAAAATTTTCCAACCGTCGAAGAAAATTACCTTTTGATATGCGGAGACTTTCATTCCAATTTTCTTGTAAATTTATTCCTTACGAGAGTGGGGCTTTAAAATACTATCCTTTTCCGTTTATTGAACGAAGAAATTAGCTAATACGGATATTGTATATTTTTCTAGTAGCCATGATACTGGTGTAAATCCGATTTTCTTTTTCCTGCAAAATAATGTGTTAATTAACTGCATAGCTTCGATCTTTATTTTGATGTTTTTCTAATCTGTAGCTCTGCTCTTTAATTGATCCTTGATGTGTCTTTGATTTTTTTTTTCTTTTAAATTTATCATTTTGGTGCATTGATCAGGCTATTGAATTTGGACGAAAGCTCGCAAGTGAACTTTTCTTCCAACATGTTCTCGAGTAAGTTACTTTGACTTCTCCTTTCAGTGCCGTGGCTGCTACTCATTTTATTTGTCATTAATAATTCTGTTTACAGGGAAAATCTATTTGAAGATGGTGGCCACTTATACCGGTTCTTGGAGGATGATCCCGTTGTTGCAAATCAGTGTCACAACGTTGCAAGAAGTATTATTGAGGTGAAGCCAAAGCCGATAACAGATATTGCATCAAGATTGAGATTTTTATCCTTTGCCATTTTTGAAGCCTATGTATCAGAGGATGGAAAGCATGTAGATTACATAAGTATTCATGGGAGCGAGGAATTTGCTAGGTTCGTTCGTTGAATAAATTGAGATAGAAGCACATTCAAGTTTTTTGCTGTATATATAGTTTTTTTTTTCTGCATGCAAGGATTTTGATTTAAGGGTAATATTTTGACAGGTATTTGAGAATTGTTCAGGAGCTCCAAAGAGTTGAACTACAAAATTTGGCACGGGAGGAGAAGCTTGCTTTCTTTATTAATCTCTACAATATGATGGCCATCCACGCAATATTGGTATGTGGTCTTCCTGTTGGGGCGCTGGAAAGAAGGAAACTGTTTGGAGACTTCAAATATGTTATTGGAGGGGCCACCTACTCCCTTTCAGCTATTCAAAATGGAATTTTGAGGGGCAATCAGAGACCGCCTTACAATCTCATGAAACCATTTGGTGCAAAAGATAAACGTTCTAAAGTGAGACCATCCCCCTTCTGATCTTTAATACTAATTTTATATTGAATGGAATTCTGACGTAAAAATATTCATAGTATAATTTATATATCGTTTTATTGTATGTGCCAATTATCCATGAAAGTCTGAAGCTACGTTTGATGTGCTTGAATCTTTTTTTGTTAAGATTTTGAGACCACGCCCTTTATTTGCAGACAAGTTGTAACTCAAGTACAATCATCTGGTTCTTTTGTGATGGTTGATCATAGGCTCAAACTGGATAATTCTTATCAGTTTCTCTTCCTGTTTATCTTACAAGTGGGACAATTGTCGCTAGGAGCTTTAGGTCCCATATTGTTTCTTCAGAAGAGTTTTTTATAGTCTGGCTTTATTGTTTCTATTTTTTTTTTTTGTAGGTTTCTCTTCCGTATGTGGAGCCTTTAATTCATTTTGCACTAGTTTTTGGTACCCGATCTGGGCCTGCTCTTCGATGCTATTCTCCTGGGAACGTAGATCAAGAGTTGATGGAAGCAGCTCGAAGTTTCTTAAGAGACGGAGGACTTGTCCTCGATTTGAATAACAATGTGGCATCAGTTAATATGATTCTTAAATGGTAAGAAAGAAATAGTTCCTCAGAAACCACCTGTTTTCTTGCAAACATTTACTAATATTTTAGTTTCCATCATTGCGTTATAGAATTTGCGTTTAGCACCCCTACTTTAGGTGGACTTACTTCCTTCCCTTAGTTACACAGACAGTCATCATTTCTTTCGTGGCGAAAATTTTGAAGGTATATATTATATATCTTGGAAGAACTCTCTTGGATATTTATAGGAAACCTGGTAGTACGTAGATCGTTGGGCATTGAACAGTATTGTACCGAGGCCTTGGTTTAATCTTTTGGATGGAAATCTATAAAACAGTACTCTTTGACATCTCATGGAGCTTGCATTGGAGATGTACAACTTCCCATGAATCATACCCCCTAATATCATGGATAATTGAAATTGTTTTAGCCATATGTTTATGATAACTTGAGCTTTCCCAACTTTACTTGGCCTTACAGAAATCAGCTCGTAGTTCTTTTAAATACTGTTCAAAACGCAGTTTATTGTTTTCATGTAAGCCAGAGTTTAGGAATCAACCATACGTGTTGGTGGAATATATTTAAAACATTACATCCAAGGCATTAGACAGTTTAGTGATGTTTTTTTTTTTTAATTTTTTTATTGTTATAATATTTTTCTTTGCTCAGGTTTAGCACCGACTTTGGAAAGAACGAGCAAGAAGTCATGAAGCATGTAGCAAACTACTTGAAACCAGATGATTCACAAGCGCTGCTTGAATTGCTTGACAGTTCTCAGTTGAAGGTATTTTATCAAGCATACGATTGGGGTTTGAACTTTTAACATTGCAGGTAAGGCAATAAACTGTTTTGTCTACAAGGTAAAACCAACATTCTACAGTTTACTTCATTCGGAATTCCTTGAAAGCATCTGTTGGTGTTTTCCTTAGTACCATGTAATTGTGCATCCAATTGTAATGTGCATTTCTTTTTAGTTCAATACCATTTGGGAATAGCGAGACATTTGTACCATTGACCTATTGGCCAAAAATGCATGTCAATTACTGCTATATTGTGCAAATTGTACTTGATTATAGATCTCTTTCAGTTTTTTTTGTTCAACACATATTTTCTAAGTATAAGATCTCGTGATAATTAGTCGAGTTTGTTAGAGTAGGTTGTGCACATTACCATTCAATTTTCTAAATATAAGACCTCATGATAATTTGTCAAGTTCGTTAGGGTAGATTTTGTTCATTTCATTATTTGGATTTGATATCTTCTGACAGTTTGATTGGATTTAGTTATTATTACTATTATTATTTTGTTTATCTATATATATATTTATAATTAAACCACAATTTGAATTAAGGACAATAATTATAAAAATAACTTCAAATGTAAATCCGGTGGTATTATTAGAGGCATGTAAATTTGTTAATCCGTCTACATTTATTGTGATGGTCGTCTGAATCTACTAAAAACCAGGAAATTGTCGGAGCCATTTCCAAATACAGTCGGTGAGTTTTTCGAGGCTTTCAAACTCGGCTGTCCAACCTCATTTAACAAATTACAGTCGGCAAGTTTTCTAAATCAATAAATGCTTGATCGAGAACCTGAGCCTAAAACCGTATAATATCAATGATTTATTCAAGGGATAGCAGATAGAAGCCCAACCTTTTCAACACAAACAATTTAGAACTGAATCAAAGGGCAATCCACCGCCTTATTAATCATAATACACAATCGTAAATCCTTAACAGTGACAGCATTTTTTTTGGCTAAAGAGCCTGCAGAGATTGCTACCCCCAAACTATGACTGGACGACAAAAACAAAGCCGAGATAGCAACAGTGATACAACTCCATAGACCACCTTCAGCACGGTTTGAGTGGGCACAACAAGCAGGCAAGATTGAATCATCTTCATAATACCTCATTTCATTCCTCACACTGTTTTCTCAAGAACTACACACCAGTTTGATTTGTCATAAAATCGATCGACCACTACCGCGTCGTCCATACCAGACACCAACCTACAAATGCACCCAAGATGATCAAGCAGTAACAGAACAAATCATTATGTAGAAATGTAGATATCTCTTAATCTTAGTCAAAAGGCCAAGAAAGATGTATGTAGAAATGTTGTCGTGAAGTGCATGATATATACCGTGTTCCCTATTTCTACATAGTCATGGTATCTCGAGTCAAAAGATGAAATGTTGCAAGCTCGGGAACGACCATGGTCATCACTTTTCACATTATCACACATTAATGGAACTAGAAGTAGTTGAAAGGTTACTGCTAATAGAGACACACTTCAACACATAGATCTAGAACAGCCTAGTCACAACTAAAGAACAGCCTCCCCCCCATATCCAATAAGTAAAAGAAGCCAAGAAAGAAGAAACCATACAAGAGAAATGAGAGAGAGGAATACCTTTCAAGCTCGCCTTCACTGAAAACATGATAGTATCTGTTATACACAACAGCAGCTTTCTTATCATCCTTCTTTGCCAAACCACTAGCAAGGGCACTGGCAGACGACCCACTGACTTCTGCACGATGATAAGGTAAGTGCCATGGGACAAAATATTCTTGCTGGATCTTCAATAAGTTTTCATCATTACAATTCATAAAATCATTTCCACTCCGAGAGGGTAGAGGTTTATTTTCTGGCTTGCTTCCAGTGAAGTTTTCCTTGGAATCCTTTAGGGAAACACCTGAATGATTTTCATTCATTTCAGGAATGCTTTCAAGTGCCAACGACGATGGACTACGAACACGTGGACTACCTGGTCCAACCCACTCATCAACATACTTCTCTGAAAGTGGCATCCATTTCGTCAATAAAGATTTATCCTCTTGTTCAACAGCCCAGACTGTTATTAAAACTAGGCCACCTTTTTTGACAACACGTATTAATTCTTCGATTGCTTTCCTCCTCCTGTTTTCAGTACTTAGATGATGTAATACAGCTATAGAGATCGCTGCATCGCCAAAACCAGTTCTGTAAGGAAGATTTACTGCATCAGCCACCAAAACTTCATGTCCCCTCTCATCACAAATTTTGATAAGTTGGGCACTAATATCACATCCAATGAAAAAGCAGTTGGGATTAAAACCCAAGTACTTTCCATTACCACAGCCAGCATCCAGGACGAGGGACCCTAGAGGTAACGATGATAAAAAGGATGCAACTTTTGGCCACTTTGCAAACCGAGTTGAACTAAAATGGGGAGCAATGGCATCATAAACACGATGCACATATTTCTTTTCAATTTCAGGGGTGCACTGCACATTTGATGATGAACAGCTCTGATTTGCAGAAGTCAATTGCTGTGCATGTGTTTCATCATTCAACAGATCAGGATCTGCATTAGAACCACTTCTGACTTTAATCTCTTTCATAGCACTGGAAAGTCTAGAATGATGCCCACTACCACTTACAACAGAGGATAAACCAAAGACTTTAATCTCTTTGCTCACTCCTGTAGCACAGCCAAAAGCTTGAGCCAAGAAAATCAATTAGGCATACCCTGCAAGAAACCATGGCTCTCCAAGGACTAAATTTCTTGCAGTTCTTTCACTGTATAGAAGTCTATTATACAAACACTCGTACACAAAGACATACACGAAACATGATAGCGTCAAGAGATTCCTACATTCAAGGAGTAGGATAAAAAAATGTGAAGGTCATTTTGAATTCTAAGTTCTTTAGAAAATATGATAGCCAAGAGGATATTTTTCATTCATTCATTTACTGCTAGAACACGGCAAAGATTGGAGCTCTTCTCAGTTCCTTAACAATTTCCCCAAACAGTTCCCTCTAAAATCAAAGGTCTGATTCTTCTTGCTTCATAGTTTAGCCTTGTCCAGGAGGAAAACCAATCTCATTTAGACAGGTCTAGTCAACTACTACTTGTGGAAAATACTCACAAAGACAAATAGAAAACATCGGAGGATTGGGAAAAGGACAGCGCAATAATGAGGAGAGTTAACATTAATGTCGCTACTTGGCCGTATTATCATAGCAAATATCATTGTATTCATAATTGAATCTCCACAGATTTCCACGGGAGCGAAAAAATGAGAAACAAATCCATTATCCAAGAACAAGGTAACAACCAAACACATCCAAGCGATTGAAATGTAAGAAACTAACACAGAAGCAGCAGCAACAACTAGAGAAAACATCGTGCAAAAAACAAAATAGAAATCTTGATTTAAATAGATCCAGGAAAAGATGGAGAAACTCACGAAACTCATGTACGGCGTGTCTGCATGATTGTGCAGAAAGATTGGAGAAAAAACAGTGGAATCTAGTTCATGATTGGAAGAAAGAAAGAAAAAGAGAGGAAAGAAGAAGAGAAAATGAAGGCACCAATCTCGCAATGGCAGCTTCAAGTAGGCTGGTGGTCTTCGTCGTGGAGTGAAGGGGAAGAGAGTGCCCTAGCACACTGTACATTGATCTGCAGAGTTGTCAGAATCAAAAACCACTAAATTATTTCATTAAAACAAAACAGTAAATAGTAATAATAACATAATTAATAAAAACCTCTTTATTAAAAAGTCTTGATTTAATTTCTTAAATACGAAAATTAGTTGAATTAACAAAGTTAAACATATACTAAAACTTTGTTTTGGCAGTGTCTTTTAAACATATTAAATTAAATAAAAAAAGAAAAAAATAAATTAAAATGGGGTGGGGTGGAAGGTAGTTTGATTAAGTTGTCGGTCGGTAATAAATTTAAAAAATAAATTAATTTCATATCAATGTGTGTTGAATTGATTTTATGTGGTTCCGATCATATGATCTGAGCTTCCCTTTCTATTTTTATTTCTTTTAATTTTCATATATATATATATATATATATATATATATATATATATATATAGTAAAACTTATGAAAAAAAAGAAAAGGAGAGAAAAAAAAAAAGGTGAAATTTAAGAGGGGAATAAAGGAGGCGCGGGAAGAAGAGGTGGCGCGCCCAAGTAGCGGCGCCAAATCCAGACCTCATTCATAATCGCAACGCAAAGCCCAAGCAAATCAGTTCCCACTGCCACTTCCACTTCCACTTCCACTTCCTTCCCACACCCGTGTGCGCACCAAACTCTAGCGGCGATCTTATCCGGTGAGCCACCACCCCCTGATTCCAAATTCCCCGCTTCCACTTCCTGCCTCTTTGCTCACTATTTTCACAAACCCTTCTGTAATTCCCCTCCTCTCTTCCATGGAGGAAGGCCTCCAACGCCCCAATTTCGCCCCCTTTTAGTCGCCTTCTCGCTTACTCGCATTCCTTTTTTCAGGTATATTTCGTTTCTTCTTCTACCTTGTCTGTGCTGTTGAGCTCTGGAATTGTAGTTTTATGGGGGACATAATTTGCTTGTGATTCTTCTTACATTTTTCTTCTTGCTTTTAATCATATGTTTTCTCGTACTTTGTTTTGTTCCCTTTTCTTTAACCATTAGCCCATTACACAGATTAGGCTGCATTGTTCTACGTCGTTTCTGCAAAAAATCCAAATCAATGGCTGGTACTTTCAATCCACATATTTTGGTGGACAAGCTAGCCAGGCTCAACAACTCACAGGCGAGCATCGAGAGTATCCTTTTTGAAATTTTTACTCTGTTTTGTCCAAGTTATGCTATATGATTACTCTTCTTTTGGCTAAATTACTTTTCTTTTTCCTTATGTCATGAATGTTGATAGGTTTAATACCCTTGTTTTATTTATCAAAATTGGTTCCATCCTTAATGTGATTAAGCTTTGTCCCATTGGTGTATATTTCACATGAACAAAGCCAAGCAAGTTGTAGAAACATGGGATAAACAGTTTCATTTTTCTCCACGCGACCAGAGATTGGCCTATCTGTATCTTGCAAATGACATTCTGCAGAACAGTAGGCGAAAGGGCTCGGAGTTTGTTGGTGAATTTTGGAAAGTCCTTCCTGATGCCCTTCGTGATGTAATTGAGAATGGGGATGATTTTGGAACAAACGCTGCCCTACGACTGGTACATCAATGCTTACTATGCATCCTTATCCTTTGTCAAAATTTCTTACTCATGCTTAAATTTTATCTTGTATATTACTGTCCCTAAGAAAATATTTAATTAGATACTTGGCATTCGAGATTTTTGAGTTATATGGAATCCCTACATGTATTACAAAAGGCATGCTCATCCAATGTTAGCGCTGTTTCTTAGATGTTTAAATTAATTTCCATATTTTATTTTGTACCCCTATCAAAGCCCTGAGAAGCGCTTGTGATGCAAAAATCTTTTGTGAGTTTTTTCGACATGGATTATGTTTTAGGGTGAAGATTGGTTGCATATGTGCTGAAAGAAGTCAAAAGTTATTAATTGTTATGAACCTAGAATTCTATCATTGAGCTGAGCCAAACTGGAATACAAAATCCTCAGAGTAGAATGCCTTCATCCCTTATTATGAGTGTCGGTCATTAAAAATTCTTCGGGCCTATTTGATCGAGCTTCTTTTTGACCCTCCTTTGTTTTTTATTATCAACAATTGTAATGTCGTCTTGTAGTTTTTCTGTTGGAGCTCTTTGTTTGATTGCAGCCTTAAACTTTTTTAATTGTCATTCCTCTTAACCTTGTGTATTTAACGCTGACTCCTTTGTTTTTTTTCTAGACTCTGCTAGCATACGTATATGTGTTTTATTTAGACCCATTTTAATATTACTCATAGATTGGCATTTGGGAGGAGAGAAAAGTTTTTGGATCTCGAGGGGAGAGTCTTAAGGAAGAGATGATGGGAAAGCATACGGAAACTGGTAACCGAAATGGGAAGCAAGTCAGCGTTAAACTGGTAAAAATATTGCTCTTCCATCATGAATTCCGAGTTATGTTCATAAATAGTCTGGCCGAGTAGTCACCTATTTCATTATTCTTTTCAACAGAAACAATCAGCCAGCGAGTCATTGGATAAAATAGTTTCTGGTTACCAAGTTGTTTTCGGAAGTGAGGTAAATGAAGATGTATTACTAAGCAGATGCAGCAATTCTATTAACTATCTTGAGAAACTGGACAAACAAATTGGCGCTGATGTCAATTCAGGTACTTCAGCTTGTACATTGTCGATTATTTTAGGTTATTTGTTCTTAATTATTTTTACTGCATATTCTGTATTGTATGATTTCTCTCCTGTTATGTTGTACAACTTTTTGGATTGGGAAACAATTCGTTCTGAAGTTGAGGAACTAAATAACCTTTGGTGCACTGTTTTCATGTTTTCCCCTCCACCTCCACCTCCACCTCCACCTCCACCTGACATCCGACCACCCCAGACTCAGATCGCCAAAAAAGAAAAAAGGTTTTTGGAAAAAAAGAATGAAAAATTTGGTTTTTGAAGAACTAAGCACGTGAATTATCGGAAAAAGGTTTTAGTGCCTTCTTATCACAGGGGCCTACAAATTGTTGAACATTCTTTTCTCTTATGTGGTTTTACTCCTTAGTTATGATGCAAATTTCGTGTGTTGTGTATTCCCAAGAGATCCTTGTTCTCAATTATGTTGAGACGTTTTTGGAGGAGCTTTATAGTTTTTTTTAACTACACAGGGCAATACCATGGAACTTCAATTGCCGAGGATCTGCGGGGACATCATACCATTTTGAGGGACTGCGTTGAACAACTAAGAGCAATTGAAACATCAAGGGCGAGTCTCGTGTCTCATCTGAGAGAGGCTCTTCAAGAACAGGTATTTTGACATCTTTGTTGGAGAAAAATTAAGGTCACAATTATTCGAAGTAAACCTTAAAACTGTATCTTTAAATATAAATTTCTTATGTTCAGGAATTCAAATTGGAGCGAGTCAGAAATCAACTTCAGGTTTGCATTTCTGTTTCACAATTCCTTGGAGTATGGACTCGCAGTTTCTTTTTTGTTTTTCTGATTAATTGCTTTAGATTGACCCTATAATATGAAAGCTCCGTTGTTTTGTGGGTTTGGTTCAATTTTTACATGTCATCCCCGGTCATTCGTTTCCGTTTTAAAATTCATAAACCAAACCTTGATAAAGCTAGGGAATGTGATCCCATGGCATGGGCTTTTCATATTTGTGTCGGATGAACCATATTCAACATGAGCGAGTTGATGTAAATTATGTAGGGATTCCTTGTATGTACCTTCCCAAGATTGCATGAATTTAGTTATGAAGCCTCTATTTTACTGCATTAGAGTTGATGAAGATCCTGCTAATTGATTCATTCCCTGTTTAATGGATTGGAGAGCAACTGTGTAAGTGTTACAAAGAGCCTTATGCTTAGCTTAAAGAAGAAGAAAAATAAAAAGGAGAAGTTAGTTTCTCATAGGATGATAATGAGTCAAGAAATCTGTTAATATATTTATTTTATATAGTTTTTTAAAAAAGAATTGAATTAGTTACCAAACAACTCTGTTTTTCAAAAATTAAGAAACCAATCGTATAATTCTGGTTTTTTGTTTTTAGCTGAAATAGTCAAGCTAACCCATGACGTGTCATTGGCTTAATGTATATTAATTGTTGGAAAATTAATATACATTAAGCCAATGAGAGCAACTTTCAGAAGTATTCGGACAACACAATTATTTTTTGCGTTAATGAGAACAAAATGTTGGAAAATTTGCGAAAGCTCTGTTGATCTTTCTTTAAAACCTTTCGGACTCGCTGTATGTCTGTCTAAATTAGCTCTCGTTGTCCTAAACATGGACCAAGAGGATGTCTCGGCCCAGGCATACTCCTTGAGATGAAAGGGTGAGGTTGCAACAAATTAGAATATTGCAAAATTGAACCATATTCCTTCCCTCCAAATCAACTTGCTTCATTAGTTTCTCTGTTTGTCCAAAGCTATGTTGGTGCCTTTAGTTGAACATATCTGGGAAGGAAAAGTGGAAAGAAGGTAACTTTATTTGGTTGGTAGGTTTCACATAGAAGCTCTGACATTCATGGAAAAGCTCTAAAGTTCGAAATGCTTACTGTATGTGGCGTAAAAAAGAGAAAAGTGTTCGACCTTTGGTTCCTGCATTGTAATATTTCTGTTAGAGTTTGGTCCTTTCTGCTGGAAACTTTTAATATTGGATGGAAAGAAATCATGGGTTTTCCAAGATAAAGTTAAACCCATCGAATCCTTTTGTGAATTAGCACTGTATAGTGCCTTCACTTAGGGTGCGCCCCACAGTATGTGTTTTGTAATCACGATTTCCTTTTTTTAAAAAATGGATTGGAGTTCCTTTTTTAATAGTCTTTTCCCAGCAACTGGATCTTCTGATATTTGTGTTTCTGAACATGTTAGTTGAGTAGTTAAGAAGTCTGGCAAGCATGGGTTGGTTTTGGGTACCATAGCCCAAATACCCTTGGTAACAGCCATAGCCTACCACTAGTAGATATTGTCTTCTTTGGGCTTTCTCTTTCGGGCTTCCCCTTAAGGTTTTTAAAGCATGTTTGCTAGAGAGAGGTTTCTACACCCTTATAAAGAATGTTTCATTCTCTTCTCCAACCAATGAGATCTACTTTTGAAAATAGGCTAGTAAACAATTTCTTCTGCAGATGCCAACGTTCTTGATGACTTACCTTTTTCCCCCCTCCAATCATCCTACAGTACAGCTGCCAAATTGATGCCGTTGAATCAGAGTTTTCGAACCGAAATAAAACATCCAATGCATCAAGGTTTGAAGTAGTTATTGTTGTTATTTTTGGGTGTGGGGAAAAAACTGAGTTTAAGTGAAGTAATGAAATGGGAATTAGACAAAGCTCCACTGAATATCCTTTTTAGCTCGACTTTCCATTTTTCTTATGTATTTGGTAGGTCAACATCTCTGTTGCCAGGTGAAACCTAAGAATTAGTAGCATTGCCAGACATGTTTCAAGTCATCTCTTCTTACTTGTATGTATTTTGACAGGCTTCCCAGTCCCGGTCGGAACAAACTCAGAATCTCTGCCCTCAATTTCTAAACGGTGAAAGTGTGCAACCTATGACTGAGGGGGCCTCCAAAGATGCTCAGTCCTCAATAGCACCACACGGCCTTGTACCGAGGGAGATAGAACAATCAGCGCCAGTAATGTATGCAGCCTCATTACCTTTTCCTGCAAAACCTGCACCTATTGAGGAAGATCCCCGCAAGTCTGCTGCTGCTGCAGTGGCAGCAAAGCTAACTGCATCGACATCCTCGGTTCAGATGCTCTCTTACGTCCTATCTTCCCTGGCATCGGAGGGTGTAATTGGAAATCCAAATAAAGAGTTATCTTGTGATTATCCATCTGAGAAGAGGGCCAAACTTGAAAATGACCAGTCACCCTACGTATTGCCTCCGAATCCACAGCAGCCACCCGTCGATTCCTTCCCACACCCGGAGTCTCTCCAACGTAATGCCTCATCGACCAGTCAACAATACCCTCCTCCTCCCCCATCATCATCTCCCCCGCCCATCCCTCCGTTACCTCCTGCAGTGCAGTTCACACAGAATGTTGGGTCAGTAAGTAGCATGCCTTTCAGTTACAGTATGACACAATCATTGCCACCACTGGCGAAACCTGGCTATCCGAATGTAGGTGCCCCAGTGACTGGGATGTCTCCTTTTACAATACCCACAAATTCTTACCAGAGTTTTCAGGGTTCAGATGCCAATTTCTATAATCAGTCTTCATCAATGCCGATGGCACCAGTTTCTAGGCCATAGAGCTGTGTAATACTAGTCTTACTTCACCTATTTGTGCTAACAAATCTTCAAGGAAGTTATGCTTCCCATTAAGGCCTATGAGGAAATCTTGCATCCTCGTGTGCTCCTTAAGTTCTGACGACACAACTAAATGGATTTTGCACATAGTAATAGTTTGTAATTTAACTTCATTTATTAATGTAATGCTTAGAGTCTGGAAAACTAACTCATCTGGTTGAATCAAGTCTGATTGTTTATATTGTTATTGGTTGGATTTGTTCTGTATTAGACTGAACAAATGTGCTGGTGGATGAGGGACTTGATTGGTCAACAGGTATCTTGTTATAATAGGGTGCTCATCTCTGACTTGTTATGAACAGGTTAGCCCTGTGGTAGAAGATGGCGAGTGGCACACTGTTGCCGATATAGTTTTATATGAGGATAGGGTTTTGACATGACGTAATAGGCTACCACCCACTTGGGTCGAGTGACTTTAGTTTTAGTTTCATTGGGTTGAGCTACGAGTTAGCTGGGTGTCAACTGGCTTTGGTCACATAGCCATACAACTCACTTAGGTGAACTTGTTTGGGCTAAACCCACCTAGGCTGGTTCACTTTTTGGTCTCTCTTGATTAGGAAGGAGGTTTAATGATATAATAGGCTGGTTCACTTAGGTAGACGGTAGTTATGTAGCCTGTTTATATATGTTAAAACTATATACAGTAGATAGTTATATATAGCAGATGGTTATATATGTTAAAACTATATATATATATGTATTCTTTCGTACATACGTGAAGTTTTTTCTTACATTTTCTCTATCCTGTTATTTGTGTTTATCTAGATCGAGTGTGCATTGTTGTGCAATCCTAACATTCTTCTAAAGAGATTTGCTCGTATTTTATGAACGTATCTTTCTTATTTAATCTAGTTTTCATCGGAGATGGATCATTTTTTCGACTAAGTTATCTCGAGTATCTATTGTAAACCTTATATTCATTTTATTGTCAAATCTTCAATCTCTATAGGAAAAGCTCTAGAGCGGTTTGACCTCTTCTTTATCTATTAGATTTAAGTACCATTGTCTGGTGTAGCACAATAATCCTTTGCGTTGCTCATCTCTTACGACATTATTTATCATATACTTCATCTTCTCCATTTGGTGGTCCGTCCATCGCCTAAGCTAGCAGCCAAATTTGAAAACTGGGGGCATGACGCATGAGATGGAGACCCATCAAATTGTGTTTTATAACTACTTGCTTTGCTACTTGTTCTGATTTTTTTTAATGCATCAAACAAAGATTTATAGCCACCCTTTTAAGAACTTGATACAAATTTGATATTGATGATTAAAAATATCTGTATCATAAAATAGTCATTTTTTTAGGAGCATAAATTATATATATTAAATAATCAGAAAATGATAGCCTTTCCATCTCTGGCGCACACTCCCTTTTGTTCCCACTTCCGCAAAATGCCAAAACCAATTCATATGTTTCGTCACGACCCACGCATCCACCTTGGCTTCCTTTTTCTTTCTTTTTTAAGAAAATTGAAAAATCATTTCATTTTAGTTTGTTTGCTTTCAATTGTTCTAATTTACTCTATAAAATAATTATAAGCATAGTTGAATGAAAGTCAGACTTTGAAACCATAATCATATCTCTTACATGTAATGTTAATCCATTCCTTTTCAGCCCTCAACATGTTTTTATTTTAATGAAATTGGCATCCCAAAGTTTCTTTTTCCTGGAACAAAGATTATAACTTATCTTGTAATAATATAGTGTTAATCCATAAATGTGCAATTAGAATATATATCTTTTAAAAAGGGTGGAAACAGTCAAAGATTTGGAGTGAAAAGATAAATGTGTTTCCCCCAATTTTTAATTGTCCAAAATTCCAAATCAATCCTCAAATCATCGCTGCTTTGGCGTCTGTTTCATATTCCATTTCCAAGTCAACGCTTTTCTGCATCATCATCACCATTTTCGTCGCTTTCTCTTCCCTTCCCCACCACCATCTTATTTCCATAACACTCTTCCCGTTTCCACTGCCATGGCCCCACCATTAACAGCCTGTCTAATGCCCTAATTTAAGGAATTGGCGGTAGAATCTTCATAAATACCCGAACCAATTGCCAGATCCACTATCTTCACCTTCATCCCTTTCACTCTCAGATGGATCGGAACGGGAGAGAGAGAGGTTTCGAGGAGGAGGAGGCGGAGGAGAAGTACGGCGAGTTGGATCCAAACCAGAAGGCCAAGAGAGATAGAGGTGATGAAGGATTAATGGCGGAGGAATTGATGTCGGTGGAGAAGATTTTCGAAGCGCAAGAAGTTCCGTCGTGGCGCAAACAGCTGACGGTGAGAGCGTTCGTTGTGAGCTTTGTACTGAGCGTCTTGTTCACTTTCATCGTCATGAAGCTTAACTTGACCACCGGTATTATTCCTTCGCTCAGTGTCTCCGCCGGACTTCTCGGCTTCTTCTTCGTGAAGACATGGACCAAATTTCTGGAGAAATCCGGTTTCCTGAAGCAGCCTTTCACTCGCCAGGAGAACACCGTGATTCAGACTTGTGTTGTCGCTTCCTCCGGCATCGCCTTCAGCGGTATGTACCTTCGATCTTACCTCCGCTTTTCTTTTTCCTACTCCTTAGGGTTTCGATTTGATCAACTTCTTGAACACAAATTGATTTCTTCTTTTTTTTTTTTTTTTCAGAAAAATTTCATAGTTATCTATCTTTATTTTTTGGAAATATTATTTAATACAACTTACTGTTTAATTAATTTTTTAAAAATTATTCTAAGTGCTTAAACGGCCAGTTGACTTCGACAATACAAATACAATTTTTTAAATAATCGTATTAAAAAAAATACCAAATCAGTAGTAATAAATTATTTTTTTTAAGGGCTAATGGAATTCATATTGAAATATTTATAGGATATTGACCTCCATTTTAATAATACCCCTCCGGTAACTACAAAAACGCTAAAAAAAAATATTAGCTTTAAAATTTAAATATTAAACCAAAAGAAAGTGACATGATCTCTCGTTTCAACATAGATGTTGACGATCTGATGTTAAAGGTCTTGAAATTAAAAAATTAAAAAATTAAAAAATTGTTTCCTTAATGTTTTGAATATGTTCTTTTGTTAGAAAAATGCAAATTACCATGTATTTATATTATCTATTTTTTACTACATATATATAATATCTATTATCAATTAATTTTGAAAAGATAGAAATTTTAAAATTAAAAATAAAAGAAAATCACACTAGAAAACAATTTTTACAGCCTGTATCTATGGTTGACGCTGAAGTGAGATTGAAGTCACACTTCAGATATTGTTAGCTTAGTCTATTACGAAAGTGAGATCTCACCATTCACCCTCCGATTTTGATACCATTTGTAATAGTACAAATCTATCTTCGGATGGTGTGAAAAATGAATTTAACCTTTTATTATTTATTTACGGAACCATAAGGACGTAACTGAAAAAAAAAAATCCATGAATTATTTTTGGGAAAGCTGCCTACCTCGTTTTGCGGAAACTCTGCAAAGTACTGCACGGTGTTCTTTATTTTTCTTTTTCTCTTGATATCTCGGGATTAGCTGAATACTTTTAACAGATAAAGCTGAAACCAGATAGATCAATGAACAGTTGGCTTGCTTTATATAAAATATTCTCTTTATAAAAGAATATTTTTGTTAGCTTTTTCCTGGAGGAATCTTCTAGTCATGGTGAGTAAGATATTGAAGCAGCAGCCGCGAAAAAAGACTTCTAGAAAGAAAAAAACAAGTTTTTCTTTTTCCTCTAAAGAAAATAGTCGAGCTGCCAAACATCACCCTATTCGGGTGGAACACATTTGCTGGCCTCAGCGGTACAAAAGGACGCAAATATTTAGGCCGTTTCTCTTGGCTTTACCTGTAACAACCAGGAAACTGAAGTGTATAAGAAACATCTGGAGCTTACAAAATCAATATTGATCCTTTTTAGTGCATTATTAAGCATTTGATATTAATGAATATTTCAAGAAGAATAGTGGAAAGTATGAACCTATTTGAATAGAGAATCTTAACATTATTAAGCATTTGATGCGAGTGTTGATGTGTATTTGATGTTGTTGGAGAATTGAACAGGAGGCTTTGGGAGCTATCTATTTGGACTGAGTCAGCGCATCAGCAACCTAGCATCGGCGGATGTGAATGACTTCAAGAACCCTTCATTAGGATGGATTGTTGGTTTCCTTTTCATCGTCAGCTTCATCGGCCTCTTCTCGGTGGTGCCTCTAAGAAAGGTATATTCAAATTTAAAAGAGAAGTTTTAGCATTCAGGGAGGACCCACATGGCTTGCTTTCATTTTTGAATGTTTCAGATAATGATCATAGATTTCAAGTTGACCTATCCAAGTGGTACAGCCACATCACATCTCATCAACAGTTTCCACACTCCTCGAGGAGCAAAGTTGGCCAAGTGAGACTCTTTACACTACTTTTGTATACCCAAGTGACACTCTTTTTGAACCAATCTTTTGTATGGTTTATAGCTTTTGGTGCATTCTGTGCGTTGCAGGAAGCAAGTGAGAATGCTTGGAAAGTTCTTCTCCTTCAGCTTCTTGTGGGGCTTCTTCCAATGGTTCTTCACTGCGGGAGATGACTGTGGTTTTGTCAATTTCCCAACATTTGGCCTCAAAGCTTACCAATACAGGTAGTACACCACTTATTATACATACCCCCTCCTATCTATCAATTCATACACCCTTCGACAGCTTTAATTAACATAATACACACATTTCTTGCTGCAGATTTTATTTCGATTTCTCTGCAACATATGTTGGAGTAGGAATGATTTGTCCGTACATCATTAACATATCTGTGTTGCTTGGAGGAATTCTTTCATGGGGATTAATGTGGCCTCTCATCGAGAAAAGAAAAGGAGATTGGTACAGTGCTGAGCTTTCCCCCAACAGCTTTCATGGCCTTCAAGGCTACAAGGTAAAAAAAATACTTCCAGCTGCCTTAGATTTCTGAAACCTCGTATAATTAATGTTCTTAGTAATTCTGTTTGTGGCTTTAGGTGTTTATCTCCATTGCCTTGATTCTGGGTGATGGGTGTTACAACTTTGTAAAGGTGTTGTCAACAACTCTTACAGGTTTGCACCGCCAGTTGAAAAAGAAAGATGTAATCCCAGTCTCGGATGCTTCCTCTCCTTCGACCTCCGACGTTACGTTCGATGACAAACGGAGGACTCAACTCTTCCTCAAAGATCAGATTCCCTCCTGGTTTTCCGTTGGAGGATATGCTGTGATTGCAGCCGTATCCATAGCCACATTGCCACATATCTTTTCTCAGCTGAAATGGTATTACATACTTGTCATCTACGTGATTGCACCAGTGCTAGCTTTCTGCAATGCTTATGGTACTGGGTTGACGGATTGGTCCCTTGCATCTACCTATGGAAAGCTTGCCATCTTCACGATCGGAGCATGGGCTGGTGCTTCGCATGGTGGAGTCGTTGCAGGCTTAGCAGCTTGCGGAGTAATGATGAACATTGTCTCTACAGCATCAGATCTGATGCAGGATTTCAAGACTGGATACATGACACTATCTTCACCACGGTCTATGTTCGTGAGCCAGGTAATAGGCACTGCCATGGGATGCGTCATATCTCCTTGTGTGTTTTGGCTGTTCTACAAGGCATTTGATGACCTTGGACAACCCGATAGTACTTATCCAGCGCCTTATGCAACAGTCTACCGTAACATGGCTCTTCTTGCAGTCGAGGGCTTCTCTAGCCTCCCAAAGAACTGTCTCACCCTATGCTATGGGTTTTTTGCAGCGGCCGTCGTGATAAATTTGATAAGAGACTTGTCAGGGAAGAAGATCAGACAGTTTATCCCGATACCAATGGCAATGGCGATTCCGTTCTATATAGGCTCATATTTCGCCATTGACATGTGCCTTGGAAGCCTGATATTGTTTGTGTGGGAAAAGATAAACAAGGCCAAGGCCGAGGCTTTGGCACCTGCGGTGGCATCGGGTCTGATATGTGGAGATGGAATATGGACACTGCCCAGCTCCATCCTTGCTCTGGCTGGAGTTAAGCCTCCTATTTGCATGAAGTTTCTTTCAAGGACTACAAATGGTAAGGTTGACGCGTTCTTAGCACACTGAAGCTTTGTTCACAGCTACAGTAGAAGGTTATTTTCTAAGTGTATTTAGTGTTTGTAGCTTCACGGTAGGGAACAACTCTCACATATGTTGCCAAAATATTTATTTACAGATAGTTCTTTACTGGTCTAAAGAGGATCTTGTTGCTTATAAACTAAGGATAAAAGATAAGTTAAAAACTTTAAGAACTGTGACCAAATCAATAATAAAAGCCTAATTAGAATTGTAATTTAACCAAAATTCAAATAACAAACAATCAGACACTGCACGACTGCAGATGTATCCAGTAATTTAATTTTGAAAAACAATGGAATAAAGAATATGTTACTTGAATTTTGTACATAAAATATGTAAAATTTCAAGGCTGGAAGTCCGCATGGTTAGAACAAATGAGCTGAGGTTTCTCCAAAGGGTACAAAAGGGAGAAGTTTGACCTGAAGTGTCCACCAACAATCAGAACTCAAATTTTGAACCTGAAAATGCAATTGAAGTTTAAATTAAAATGGTGAATATTCTTGTTTGAAGTGTATAATATTTTCAGAAGTTTCAACTCTCATCCTATATGTTGAACTAAAAAGAAACATTTCTTAAACATTTATTAATCTCAAGAGCTAACCTTTGTGATACCATGCCCATTAAATTTTTAACATTGACATTTAATTTAGTTCATAAAATTTGGTTGAACTAGGAAAGTGATGTGGATTTTGCAACCAATTATTGAAACTGCAAGTTTATTTTACAAGTACGATCATGAATGTGAATCGGGATATTGAATGTTAAGATCATGATTGAGAGAGTTGAAATCAATAGGCTGAAGACTTTGATGTACCTTAAGATAGGATGACAAGACTGAGGTAGATAGATGCACATAGGAAGATAAATGATATCATTCCCCTGCAAAAATGATCATTCAAATCAGGAGATAGACGAGTAGGGAACTATAAGCAATCTCGAGGCATGTTGACATACTAATCTTTCATAATGATATGATCCAAAATAAAAAAACAATACTATTAAACTCAAAAAATACTTTTTTAGAAAATATCCCATTTCCCATCATTTCTTGTGCATATTTAGGTATCTAGGTCTGTGAATGTTATCCATAAAAGATTGAGATGTTACCAAATGACTCCCCATCCAATTCCATTACAAGGGCATGGACATAGTTCTGCAAACTTCTCAGCATCGCTCGAATTGACTCTCCGTGAAATCAAATCATCATAAATATCTGCATGGTTTACGATAAATCATATGATTTTTAAGCACTAAAATTTTAGCTTTCTAGTAATGTTGTTATATTGATAGAGAGATTTTGATGTACCGTAAACCGAAAACAAACTGTTCATCACACCTACAAAACATCAATGCAAAAGTAAGCAGCCCTTCTATATCCAGTAAGGAAAAGACATGCAGCTTGATAAATGATAAATAATAATTCATTCACAGAAATAAAACGGCTATCACAGGAAAGATATATACCAATGAAAAGTATGACATAACGAAGTATGCGAACTGTAGTCGTTTCTTGTAGAACCCAAACCACCGCAAGGAAAATAATAAACCCTGAGGTATTTAATTGGTGAATGTCAATATTGAGAGCAACGAAAGTGATCTGATATAAACTTTAGTTCCTACGTAAAGATCATTGGAACACTTACCAACGCATAGTCCTCTAAGCGTCCACTGTCAAAAGTACAACATGGAAGTTAGAAATTGAAATTCACTAATAGAAATTGATAATGATAAATAATATATGGCAAAATTATTTCTCACTCATTTTTTTTCCTTACATTTTTTGCAATGAAGAGTACAACAAGAAGGGCTAAACCCAAACAACCCGCTGCAATTCTTGCAGTGAGAAGATTGGTTGATGCGAGAATCATAGCCATGCCCCAAAATGATGATCCAAGATCTAGGTTGAAGTGAAAGAATAATAAATAAAAAAAAATTAGTGGTTCCACAAAAAATAAATTTTACACTGGAAAAAATAACGCGAACTATGGAAAAGCGTATATGATAACACTTACTAGTTCCCATAGTTACAAATTAAAATTTTGATACGACGTTACATGCTGAATTAATGGATGAATGCATGCACACTCAATTTTAAAACACGATCCGCTGATAATCTTATTGCCTATCAAGGAATAGAAAAGAAGTAAAATAAGAGAATTACATCCTGCAGGCAAAATCAGCCAATATGCACCACCACGTGTTTGAGTTAACCCTCCCTCATTTGCATGAACCTGGATTCCTTCCACCTGCATATAAACTGGTTATATCGGCTTCCTCTGGGTGCATTAATCCCAAGCCATGGATATCTTTAAAGGGATAGCATAATGACTTCAAAAATTGAACTTAACAGCAGCAGATCACTATTTAAGGGTTTCATGAACTACCAAGATATCTACACGAGGGTAATTGATAGAATAGATAACTTTGGCATAGCAATGAGCATAGAACACAATTTAGCAGTGAAGAGGCCTTGTATTTAAGGTAAGAAAATGACATCAAAGATCCTCAAACCCAAAAAATTACAGACGCAAGAAAAGACTGAAAAAGCAGATAAAAAAGATTGGAATGCACGGATATCCCAGTGGTCCTGATAACAGACTCATATCGTACATTAGAGGCGGCAGAAGAATCTTATTGATAAAGAACACCAGATACATATCTTTATGAGTCTTACCCTTAGCCTTCCATATAGTGAAACTAAACACAATTCGATGGGAATAACTAACACACGAAGCACGTATAATGTTACAAAAGAGAGTAATGTCCGTTAATAAACTACTTTTAAAGATTGATTGATAAAACACAACTCTCGTGGATAGCTTATGGATCTTAGATCATTAACATACCCAGTCTTACTATCACAAAACATATATATATATATATATATATATATTCTACAAGGAGGGGGGAGGGAAGATTGTAGGCTTGCAGCATAATTTTCACTTGAGATTACAGGGAAGAGATCTAACAAATAAATCTAGGACTGGGTTTCGAAATGGTCCAGAAAATGTAGTTTTTACAGCAACCCTAATTTCAGCAGCCTTCGTAAGGAAGCTAAAAAATAAACCACATCGGTAAACTCAATAAGAAATATGCAGAGAACATCGTGTTTTTTTCAATATGTCCTTCAAGTATTACCGTAAAGGCGTACACAGTTGGAAAAACCTTCAATTGGAGTAGAAATATGATATTGCTTATAATATAAGAAAATATAATAATGCAAAAGCAAGATGTTCTTTTCAATTACCACAGAAAATAGAAGTGAAGCAAAAACTTATACCTCACCACAGGTAAGCTTGCAAGCTATTGCATGGCTTGCTTCGTGCAGGAAAACAGTAATGAGCTTGAAAGGAGTGATTATAAATGTCCTCCATAGCTGTCACATTCAAAGGGGCAAAATCAATATTCGTTGAGCAAATAATAAAGGCAAAAGTAAAGCTTGCTCAGCTGATGCACAATAAGGATTCCACCTCAAGTATATTCAAGAAAACCTCTCTACTTTTTCTTATCAGAATCCAAAAGCTACAATTTTTAGACACAGCCTACACTCATAGGAAGCTCGATCAAGTTCCTATGCTCTTCAACTAAGTCAGATATCTATTTTCATTTAAAGAAAAAGAAGTTGAGAGGTTGGAATATGTCAAACAACGACTATAGTAAAACATGAAGGAAATTGAGTTCTTCGGAAATTTAATCTCTGCACTGAGTTCAAGTCTATTGTTCCGATCTGTCCGCAGTCGGCTGGGAAAGCTGAGAATACCGATAGAGATATAATGAGAACCTAAGATCTCTCTCTTTCTCTTTCCATCCCCAATTTTAACTCATCAAATACTTGACTACCTACATAATTGTACCATGCTGTTTGAGAAGAGTAACAAGAAATATCTAAGTTCAAATAGATTTTAGATCAGAGGAAAACGCAATTTCAAGGGCGATTAGATAACAGGGAAGAGGCATCATGAATTTCATAAATTACGAACTTAAAGCCCTATCCTAATTCCAAGAATCATAGAAACCTAGAACTGAAAAACAAGCTGAAAAAAAAAAAAAGATAAAACGCAACGAAGCTTACCGCGAGGATCACAACGGTGAACACCCCAAGCGTAACTAAGAACACAACCTGCTCATGCTGACAGCAATTCCTCAGCTCCCAATTCGGCATGCTCATTCTATCGCTCAGCCTTTTGCTCGATCAAGCAGAAGCTCTTCCACAGGACAAATGCTGGAGCTCCTCAGGCAAAGAAACGATTCAAAACCGTAGGAGGAGGAACGTTGGCGTCCACTTTGTTCAGGAAGATCGTTGAAACGTCAAAGAACCAATGGCGAGAGAATTCGGAAGATATTTGGAAAGGATGAAGAAAGTTTTGAAAATTGGAAGTTGGCTGGGCGACGAAGGAGACTCTGTGATTGGTCAATTGAGTTTTTGGAGAATCCTTGTCCTTGTCTACTGTATAATCCCGAGTGGTTTAACCACCAAGACGCGGCCAATTCAAAAACGAATTATTCTTTTCTATTTATTTTTTATTTTTTAAGAAAAATAAAAAACCTGTTGGGCTGGGATTCAAAACCAAGCCATACTTTAGGCCCATTAGATTTGGGCTTGTGTTTTTAGGCCCACGAAACCAAAAATATTTAATTAAAAAGAAAATAGGAAGAGAGAGAGAGAGAGGGGGATGGAAGTTGTTTGAAGTTCACGCCTCCTCACCAATTTCTTTTTCCTTTGGTCCATTATTTGGCTTTAATTAAAAAAGATGTGTTTGGGGCCTTCATATCATTTCAATGCCCTTTAGGATTAATTGTGACACCCAACACCCAAATGAAAGAGGCTACGTTCGAATGAGAGTGCTCCTAGCGATAGAATGATCAAGAAACCACATATATCAATAATGTACACCTCCATTTTCATTTTCAGTGACTCAATCGTAGAAACGGTACAGTAATATTAAATATAATGTAAATAATTATTTATAAAAATAAATCGGAGAGTGAACGTTAAGGCGTACCGGAAATTTCTCCATTGCCCGAAAGTGTGTTTTTGGGTGCCGACATAGCTGTCGCCATATGCTTTATCCGACGGAATTTCTGATATTTCGTTTTCAAACAAATACTCGTTATTTATTTATTTATTATTATTATCATCTTTTAATAATGTATGAAAAGTCACAATTATTTTCAATTATTTTCAATTGTTTTGGTTTGAAAGGAAAATATGGTGTGAAATTAAAGGGGTGGCTTTGGGACAAAAAGTGGTAACATTAAAAGAAAAAGAAAAAGAAAAAAAAAAGCATTTGTGCTGTTGAAGGGTCCATTCTCACACATATATTTAATCTAACCGAGGTTATATAGATATGTATCAATTATTAGAGATTATACTAAGAATCGACAAATACTTGAAAAAAAATGAAACTCACGACTTTCCAATTCAATTATATCACATTAATTTCAAACAACCAAGTTGATATCTAACGTAACTTTAATTAAAAATATATATATGGTGGATGTGATATTAATATTTTGAAACATATGATTGAGTAGTAAATATAATTGAATAGAGCATCATCCAACCCACTAACCATGATTTAACCATGATTTAACTCTATCAAGTGACTTCCGGAAACCCTTTTCTAAGAAAAAATACATCGCATCATGGACATAGGTCAACTTTAGATCTTATACTTTATGTTAAATTATTTATTTATTTGAAAATGATATTTTCCATTTAATTTCTTGGTTGGAGAAATTCCTCCATGGCTGGTTCTTATTAAACTCCAATCAGCCCTCTGAATCTCTTAAATTGGTCGGTTTTCAATGCTCTTCATCTTCTCTCCTCTTTCTCACAATCCATTTATTCTTCTTCTTCTTCTTCACGCATTCTTCGTTTATGCTCCATTCCCATTTCCATGGCGATCGAGGCCGTTTCTCCTGACATTCCCGTTGTCGCATTGAGCCCTAGAATTTCATTCTCTCACGATTTCATCCATGCCGAAGCCATTCCCGTTGAACAGCGCTCTAATTCTCGATCCAGTTCCTCTGCTTTCAATTCCAGCTTCGATTTCGATTTTTGCATTCGTGAATGCTCCCATCAGGAATCCTCCTCCGCGGATGAGATTTTCTCTCACGGAAAAATTTTGCCCCTCGAAATCAAGAAGAAGTCGGAAGAGCCACATCTGCGTGTCGATCAGTCTTCTTTCTCTAATCATTCTCCTCCATTGACGCGAGCGAAATCGCTCGATTCTAATGCGGAGAAATGTTTGAAGAAAGATCGCTCGCCCAAGGAAATCAAGGAGGCCGTCAGTAGTGATTCTGAAGAGAAGCAAAGCTCGAATTTCAAATCATTTTGGGGTTTCAAGAGAAGCAGTAGCTGTGGCTCTGGTTACACTCGCAGCTTATGTCCATTACCGCTTCTATCACGAAGCAACTCCACCGGCTCTGCGCCGAATATTAAGCGAACGACATTATCAAAGGACGGTGTAACTCAAAAACAGAGCTCTCATAGAAACGCGCCAAAAAATTCACAACACTGTTCGTCTTCGATGGGATATCAGAAACCTCCATTGAAGAAGGTACATGGTTCGTACAGTAATGTAGTCCAAGTAAACCCTATTCTAAATGTTCATTCGGGGAATCTTTTCGGTTTGGGCTCAATATTCTCCTCTGGCAAGGATAGAAGCAAGAAAAAGTGAATGATTCCGTTTCATTTTTCTTTGTTTTTTTTCTCTGGATAACCATCTGATTGTCTGATTTGCAAAAAGCTTGTGGAATCTGTAATTCTCTGTCTCCTTTCCTCCCCCCGCTTTCAATTTCGAATATGATTCTTAAAACATAAAATAAAAGTTGGAAGAGATGCTTTTCTGGTGTGATCCACTGATTGATTGACGTTAAACAGAAACTCTGTTGCTAATCGAACAAAGTCAAAGCAAAACCCATGTTGAACACTAAAAAAATGGGGTGATGGAGTTGAATTATTTAGATAGGAAGAGGGATGAAGAAGATGAAGATGGATAATGAATGGTAGGAGACGAGAGAGCGGTGGCATAATTGAAGGCACATGCAGGCTTCGGAATAAGAAAGGACAGGTTAGGCATTGCTGCTTTTCATTGTTTGTCCATTGCTCTTCACTTTCTGCTTTTGGTATTTTCTAACACTCAGACACATAAATCTGAATTTGGGTTCTGTCATTTCTCTCTCTCTCTCACATACAAATCAGAAACAGTCTTCTTTTTGTGTCCGAAGTGTTTGTATTTTGGCTTTGAAGGAATATCAATGACGGTAGAGTGGATCCATTATTCCCATCTTTTTCATTTTTCATTTACTTTCATATATTACGTAAAAGATAAAACTATGTTCAAACAATTACTGAAATTTGAACTTTTTTTTTTCTTCTTTGGGTTAAAAATTGCTGGAAAAGTAATGAAGAAATAACTAATATATTTTTCAAATATTTAAAAGTTTTAAAATCAAATCCCTATAAATATAGGAAGTGATTAATCAAAATAAAATTTAGGTTAAAATGGTATTTTGGTAGTGGTTGAATTCTCAATAACGATTAAAAATGGTTGGTTCTAAAGTTTTTTCTTATTTATTTATTGAAATTAGTTAAAGAACAAGAATTTTCAGGTAAGAAAATACATAATGTGATCATATTTTAAAAAATTATAAAATAAATGCTAATAGAATATTTAATTTAAGCAGTATATGAATCAAAGATTAAACATTTGAAACATTTGAAGGTTAATAACTAAAATGGATAGAAACCTTGTGACAAAATTTTAAAATCATTTGAATTTTATGCTTATTACAATATTTAGTCCATATATTGAGAAATTACAGTGAGAGATGAGATTTTTTTCAAATTTGTCAAACGACAAAAAGAAGAAAAAAAAAGAGACCAATAATATAACTAAAAAATTGAAAAATATTGACTGTAACCCAATTTTTTCACCGGGCTTCCCATCATCGGATATGAGATTATTGCAAGTTTTAGGGTGTTATGGACATATATTTATGACTTAAAATTTTATAACGTGAGGAAGAAGCTTTTTCAGACTTACCAATGGGGCTCCCTCGAGAAACGATGAAAAGTTATTCATCGGGGGATTTCTTACTGTTTTTTGATGTTAGATTTTTATATTTATGACTAAAAGTTTGAAATCATCTAGAATGAGAAAAGAGTTAACAAAAAAGTGGTCATAAGTGACATAAAAGGGATGAAAATAGAATCTCCCAACTTACTTTAACAAGAAACATTCAAGTGTCTTGTAATTATTTATGCCTCATATTAAGGTAACACATAAACCCAATGACGCCGCGTTTACTGGAAGTGGAACATACCTTCTTCTCTTATTCTTTTTTGTTGGGTTTCAGGTATTCAAAGCTTAAGAAAGGGTAAATTTGTGAGAAATGACCAAATCAATATGTTGTCGGTACCATTTTATTTCATCTTGTTTAGTTCCTCATTTCCTTTTGTCATTCTATCCATTGTGGTATGTCAAATCAAACCAACAATTGTGCATTCAACATGTCAAGCTCATCACCATTTTAACACAAAAAAGCTATGCTACCTAAAATCAGACTTGGATAGTTCAGAAAAGTACCTTTTGAGTCCCCCCTATCCTTCAAGTTCCATAGGCACTTGGCAGCTGCACTTCATCTACGGGTATACATTTTCTTTACATGTTTGCCTTCCTTTCCCATGGTTCCTTGGTGTCAAGCCTGGCGATGTATAAACATCAGAGAAATATATAGAAGGCATACGAGACCACAGATAAAGTCATCTCTATTTTCCATCCCAATTCTCTTCTCTTTGAATAACAAAAAAATAACAAAATTTCATTAGCAGCCAGTTCACAAATTGCACGCCCAAGAGGTGGGGAGATGGGACATATTTCCTACCATATAGCTAAAAAACATTCCCCCCGTAACAGCTCAAGCTCACCGCTAGCCAACCGATATTGTCCTCTTTGGGCTTTCCCTCAAAATTTTTAAAACGCGTCTACTAGGAAGAGCTTTCTACATCCTTAAAAAGCATGTTTCGTTCTCCTCCCCAATCGAGTGTTCAGCTAGGTTCCCATCAGTTTGGATACTACAGACACACTCATATATGGGTATATATATTATATATTTAGATATTCAATAGCAAGCATGTTGATATTTATCATAACATCTCATACCCCCAATGTAACTTGTGTAGCTTTTTGGATGGAAGTGTAGTTTTCGTGTTGTCTCGCTGAACATGGGAGTTCTTTTCCCCAAAGTCGATATCAGAACTGGAAAGTCTCGAGTGTTCATCTTCATTAACTTCATCAATGGTATTCAGATCCTTGATTTGAGATTTTCCAGTCAAACCTATTTTTCCAACAAGGACTTCAATATTAAAACATATGCTTTCAACAAGAAACTACATTACAATGCAATAAATTAGAAAAACCTTTCGTATTCTTTCTTATCTTTGACCTTGATTTTATCTGAAGTCGTCTCCTGTGAAGCTCCTGTCGTATTAAATTGATAATATAAGGAGTAATGAATATGAATAGAGAGAGTATATTTAGGGGCAAGAACATATCAATAAAGAAAAACAGTAACCAAAGAGAGCAGCCATTAAAACGTCACTGAGAAATTGATATTCATTTTTTACAGGGCCATACAAATATTGACAGAGAAAACTTTAACTGAATTCTGATTCCGGAACTCCAGTCAAGTGAAAACTACCGTTTCTATTCAACTAATAATCTAGCCTAATAATATTTACCATTACTATTCCAACTACCATATGTATAGAAGTATCTTTCATAATTCCATTTCCAAGAAGCTTCTCTCCTCTTGGCAACAATTATTTCTTTTTTGAAAAAAGGTAGTTTCAAAATTCTTTGGTGACAAAAGCCACTTAAAACAATGATCTTAACTCCTATCTTATATGCCTGATGGTACAAACCAAATTAAGTTCAGCTCCTCCCATAGAAATGGGGCCGAAAGCTAGCAAACTCAATTGCCAACAGAGATATTCAAAGAGGGTCGGAAGCACGAAGGAAATTGTCCCAAATAATTCAACTGCAAGAATAATGGATTAACAAAATAACCAATGCCTTCAACCACCCATTTTACATAAACCACATCCTTGAATTAAGATGAAGAGAACACATCAGATCATGCATTCTATCAACAGTTTGTAGGTTTCTAAGAAGAAAAATACCAAATAGAAAATGAATGTTATTTAGGGAGATAATTCCAGAGAAATTACAACTTTCTATGGGAAGAGCGGTTTTCTAACCCTACGAATGCAACAACAAATTTTTCTAAATCAATGAATTTAAGAGAAAGACTTAAGATTGAAAACTAGAATATTCTCGTTAGTTGCACAGAAAATTATCGGAAGCAAAAGAAGCGAAGTGAAGTATTAAAAACCAAAAGGCAGCAAATGAAGAAGTAAATTCAATAGGAAAAGAACAATGAAGTCATAATCTGTAGGAAATCAAGGGGGGAAAAAACCTGAAATTTAGAGAGCTGCTCATGAGTGACTCCTTTAGGTTTAGGTTTAAAATTAAGTTGTAGCGACGGAGTTGACGCAATTTCTGGGGCTATCCCCTCGCCTTCCTCATCCGCCATTTTCACTCTACCGTCGCTCCTTCGAAATTATAATTTGATCGCAGTTCCGATTTTTGTTCTCTCTTCCGACGAGCGACAACGGCCCGCGTTCTTTTCTTGAATGTCTTCTGTTCTCTCTTGGTCGTTAAAATATTCGACTTTTATGTATTAATATATATATATTTTTTATTTAGTCCAAATCATTAGGAATTATTAAAATTACTCTAAATTTTATATTTTGTTTTTAAAAAAAATATTTTTTTTAATAATATATTTAAAGTTAAAAAAAAATGAAACCATCTATTCAATGTAGGATAAGATAAGAGTAAATGAGAGATATATAAATGAATCAAGACGACATCCGAATAAAATATATATTATTTTTTTTCATAACTTACAAACTTCAAGGTTTTAGTAGCTTACAAATTTTTGAACATGTTTTGTTTTAAGCAATTTTATGTAAGGTAACTTTAAATTCGTGTTAGTCTATGGAAATCGTTCACTTTTAAGCAGTAAGACAAGGTTACAGAGGATGTGAGAGATGTCGGAGCCATATGGTACTGAAAATGGATTGCAGAATCTTGAGCCTATTTGTTTATTACACTAAAACTAATCATTTGGTTTAAGATAATGCAATTATAAAATTCCCAAAACAAACCTTTTCCATTAATTCCATCATTGCTACCTTCATTTAATATTTAACGGTAACGGTTTTCTTTTGATTTAATCGTTAAAATGTTTATCAACGTCCCTGACGCACCTTCGGCGCGCGTTATCAAAATACGGCGCTACCGCCAATACTTGATTAATTACTTAGTCTTAGTCTTAATAATAACTTCTAATTGTAATTTACATCAATCGTTTTTTTTATTTTTATTTTTATTTTATTTACATTGCTTCCCTTCTACTGCTCGACGCGGAATTTTTAGGAAAAATTTGTAATGAAAAATCAAAAAAGAAAAAATAATTGAGGCAAAAATATGGAATTTCTTCGTACAGATTTTACCAGAGAGGAGCATCTTCTACTCCGGAATCGCGACGAGCACAGGCCGCCAAGCTCGCCGGAGGAATCTGTATCGAAATGTAGTCGATATCGGTCTCAGGGACCGGCGAGTGGTGGAGGTCGTACCGATTCCGGCAGCGCTGGTGTTAATCGCCGTTAACAGTCCCTCCTGTTCTTCGATTCGCCTATCGGAAACCGTATCCTCGAGCGGCGGCGACGAGACGAACAAATCCTTGAGTTTCCGCCTGGCTCGTACCTCCTTATCGTTCTTCTCTGGAATCATATTCTCATCGTCGTCATCGTCGTCGACATCTTGAGGATCGGCGGAGGCGTCTTGATAAGGAAATCGACGGCGATCGGTACGATTGAGGAGCATTCTTAGGGTTTTGCGGCGGCGGCGGCGAAGGTGAATGACGGGGCTAGCGGTGGGACTTCGGGTAGGGCTTCCAGTGACGGCACATTGGGAGGCTAAGAGCTTGAATTTATGCAAGGTAGCCATGGGAGATGAAGATTTAAGAGATTCGTTGCTTAATTTGTGGTCTGTGAAATTGGAAATCAGAAATCGGAATCAAATTCGGCAGAGATCTGAATTGGGGATGAGAAGTGAGGAGTTAGATGCGAATTGCCGAATGGATCCTTTACTCTTTGGAGTTGGAGAGAATAATATTATTATTTATTTTTATAAAATATTTATTATGTTGTTTGTAGGGTTATGCTCAACACGTGGCGGGCCTTAGGAACTTGCTTACACATCCTTCCAAATTTTGTATTTAATTTAATTTATTTAATATGTCAAATTTGTTGAGGATATGTATTAAATATAAAATAAATAAAAAAGATGTGAGACTTATTATATAGTTTCAAAGTCCAATGGCTAACTGAGCACAGTAATTTAGTCAATTTTAGCAACTAGGGAAGCTTTAAATGGGCATGAAATCGTCTAGTGTAGTTGCAAACTAGTGAAGCTTCAAGAATGAAGTAGACATCCTAGCAGACATCCTAGCTGCTCATTGAGACGATATCGAGCGAACTTATATTGTACGGTATGGTATTGCATGGTTGTCTATTGTGTAATATAATTACATTTTAATGACGGAAGAGATCCTCACAAGGGTTACACCAAGTTTGGAGACGGTGTGAATTGGGCATGAGTAATGATCCATTGGCAAGGGATTTGAGGAGCCACGAGAGTGGTCCATTTCTATTCCAACTACACTATTTACAACTCAAAAGCATAGAAAAGTAAATTATGGGTTCCCAGACTTTACAATTGCGATATAATTCACATAATCATTTCCAACCCATTATCAATGGAGAGAGAGAGGGTTACAAATTTGGAGGTCCTCGATCCATTACCCACCTTTTGTAGAGAGAGAAAATATAAATTAGAGAGAGATACATAAATGTGTGGTGGATCCTTGATGAAATTGATGAGACCCCTACAGCAAAAGATAATTTAATTTAGAAAATGACAGATCAGAAGGCCAAACTGCTGGCTTTACTTCACAATATCGTTCAACTTTCTCTCCAAAATTTCTGAGCAGATCTGACCCATCATATGGTAGAATGACATGAGATCAGACAATTGCTCTATTGTCATCTTCCCCATCACATTCTTTGCTGTTCTTTCTCTCTCTTCATTTACCTTCAGCTTCTCTATGTACGACCCTCCATTTCTCACCGTTGCACCCATTTGCTTCAGCCTGTTCTTTTGCTGCACGCTCAGAGCAGTGTTCGACTGCAAAAACAAAACAAAACAGTTCAAAACAGTTAGCTTAGTGATCTAATAAGGCTTCTGCATTTGAGGTTTGACACTTGATTGATGAATGATGAATTTGATTATACCTCTAGGAACTCTGCTCCTACTTCGAGCTCAGCCTCTCGCTCGAGCTGGGCGTCGCGGCCGGTCGTGTATAAGTTCTTGGCAAGGGAGAAGCTTCGGACTATGATCTTCCTTTTCTTCTCCATTTCGTTGTCCAGCTTTAAAGCCTTTTTGGGTGCTGATAATGTGCTGCTGTTTAACTTCTTTTGGTATGCAACCACTGCCTTCACAAATTGCTGCACCAAATCCCAAATGAACAACTTCAGCTAACCTCCAGTTACCATTATCAACATTCTCACAATTTAAAATATTTGACATAAGAACTGACTTCATTTCTGTTTCAAAAGCTGTATAAACATCATGACTTGATACGGTACCAATGCTTGGTTCCTGCCTAAATCATAAGCGTTTCCTAAAATCAGTTGCAAAAATTTGCCTTTTCAGATGTCTTTTGCTTGGGGTCAAAGGAAAGAGGGTGGGCCTGGAGTCAGAGTTTTCAAACGGACGTAAGATTCATGTTAATTAAATAGTTCATGTACAGAAGTTAAGAAACCGACCAGAGATTTGGGTCAATAAAACAGTTCTTACAGAAGGCTTTAGAACTAAAAGAACCAACCTCTAATAGAACAACACAACTTGATAGATAAGACACCTGATGAACTTCATAAAGAACAAATATGAATCAAAATAACATTCAAACCCCTATATAATAAATACTTAAATCTCATCACTTACAAAAGAATCGAATCTTATTTTAGTGTTTATTTTACTTCAAATCCTTATCTTTAGATACAGGACACTTTTAGATAAGCTCTGTTTTGTTGGATAAATATTTGAAACCACAGAAACAGAGTTGTATTTGATTAAAAGGTGAGTGAAAAGGTACCTGATAAGCGGCAGGGCATCCAGGATAATCAAATTCGTCAGAATCAGGGCGTCTCATTCTTTCAGGATGAAATTGAAGTCCCATAATGAACTTTCCCTCTTCAGGATTATAGGCATCTGGATCATAAAACCCTTCAATCAATCCATCAGGAGCAAAAGCCATGGGCACAAATCTCTGAGCCAACACCTTAACTCCTTGATGATGATAACTGTTCACCATAATCTCCATCTTCTTTTCATCCAATGAATCTCTGAACCAATTATGCAATGGCGTATTCTCCACAACATTAACCCTATGCCTATGCCCATCGTAATTATCGTAATCCATATGAACCACTTTTTCCCCTGCCGGACACTTCTTCCGAATCTCACTATCAACGTCCTGATAAAGCGTACCTCCGCATGCGACATTGAGGACCTGTGATCCTCTGCAAATCCCTAGGTACGGAATGTTCCTCTCGAGGCAAAGCTTCGCCAATCGTAACTCGATTGTATCTTTCTCTTTATCAATGGCGGTGTCGCTGGTGTGTAACCGCCTGATTTCATCGAGATCCTCTTGAGAGAGGCCGGCAGTATCGGTCTCGTAAAGAGACGGATCGATGTCCTCACCTTCGCAGAGGAGAACTCCATGGATCGGCTCGAAGCTTTCTAAAAGCATGTGAACGCCGGAGACTCTAGGGACTATTACCGGTACTGCGCCATATCCAACGATGAGATCGAGATGGTACTCCCCTGAAATGAAAAAAAAAAAAAAAAAAAAAAA
>NW_019272028.1:237435-247879 GCF_002738345.1 Cucurbita maxima
AAAAAAAAAAAAAAAAAAAAAAAAAAATCAAAGAAAGGATCAATCCATATTCATCAACAATCCGATCGTTTGATTGAAATGCATGATAATGAATGAAATCTAAAAACTCACCGACAAAATCGACGAATTTGTTCTTACGAACGCAGCGGCGAGAAACGACGAGAACGCGGGGGAGAATGACGGAGAGATCAGAAGCGGCCATGAAAAAGGGAAGAGAGCAGTAATTTTGTTGTATTGGTTTCTGATTTTTGTGAAGAATGGTGGGAGGAAATCATCTTTATAGAAAGAAGATTTTGATGGCTTTTGAATTTATGGAAATAGTTTGTTTAAGAAAAAATAGGAAAAAAAAGGAAATTGATTAACAGCTCATTAAAACATATTCATTTTAATTAATTATATAAACGATAATAATAATAATAATTATAAATAACAAAAATAGGTCTAGAGAAAAGGGATAGAGTGCCGCCCCCGCGTAGGCTTGGGAAGTTCTACCGGTGGTTCTGTCGCACGCGTGGTGGCTGCCCTGTCTGTCTTAAACATTTGAAACGTTTTCTTATTTATTTATTTATTTATTATTAAAATGTCATAAGATTTCAAATTTCAAATTTCTAACTCAGATTTGGTAGAATCCTCCCAAGATATTCTCCTAATTATACTTATTTAATTGATTTTTTTATTTGGTATTTAAGTTTTAAAATATTATATTTTTATATTTAACTTTCTTTTAATTCCATTTTTTAATCTACAACTTTCAAAATTTTATTATTCGTGTTAATTTGTAGTTAATTAAATAATTATATTTAAATTAATTAATTTTCATAAAAAGGAGGGGAGAGGAGTACACGTGTAAAATGGGGAAAGAAAAGAGGCGGCAGGGTGTGATGTGGTGGAGTTATTATCTAATATCTAATATTTTATCTGGTGGAGGTTCATTTATGTATTTATTCATTTTTATTTTTATTTTTACTTGCGTAGATACGCGTGTCTTTCTTTACGGTTTTTTATTATTCCAATTTTATTTATTTACTCCATTTTAATCAAAATTACAATATTTATTTATTTATTTATTCCATTTTAATCCCTCTAATGATCTGGGACTTATTTACTCTAAAAAAGTTATTTTCTTGTTTGAAATTTTAAAAATATAATTTTGAAAATTATTTAAAATAATTTCTCAATGGGTGGATCATATATTATTAACTATAAAGTTTTTGCTTAAATAATGGACTTATACTTTAATATATGGGATATTATTTGAGATTACTGTTGGTCCACTTTTTTCTATTTTACAATATTTCAGGCAAAGAAAGGAGGGTTTGACTTCATGAGAACCAAAAATCAAATAGGATAGAAAATGGTATTAATTAATTGGGACACTCAAAATCGATTTTGAGTTAATTACAAGAAACTCCCCATTATTTTTTATTACTTCAATTCAAATCAAAATTGGATTATTTAATTATGTGTAACATTGTCAAGTCCTTATCCATATTCCTCATATGGAATGATTTGAATTATTTAGTTAAGTTCTTATCCTTTGAAATCTTTTAATATGGTCAACATACACATATCTATCCTATCAACAAATATATAAAAACAATAATAAAAATAAAAAATAAATGGTTGTTGGATCCTATATAAGTTGACCTATTCCAGGCTGATGTTAAGGTCAACTTCAATACATACATTAGTTGATTCTTCTAATAAAATATTGGAGTACGTTTTATTTTTAGGAATAGATAGTTAGTGTTAATAACGTTGTTGTAGATCTCTTTTACGGGTCGAGGAGCTACAAATAATAGGTTTATGGACATTTTGTGTCATATGATATGCAAGTTAGTAGAAAATTATTGCTAAGTAATATGTTAGTTTTGAAGGTTTTTAGACGGGTGTGTGACATGTCAATTAGTTTTATTGGATTATTCATTTAAACTAATATCTAGACACGTTTGATATTAATATTATTATTAACATGTTGTTGTAATTTAATTATAAATATATTATTGTTGTTAATACTATTATTATTATTATCCGAAAACATAAGTCAATGCATACGCGGAGTACTGAAAATTTTATCGATAAAATATTTAAAATATTTGACTTAATTTTGGAGATGTTGATAAGTTTGCTGTCACGTGGAATATGCTCCTATATTTGACTCAATTTTGGAGATGTTGATAAGTCTGTTCTCACGTGGAATGGAATATGCTTATTACCTAAATGTTGATAAGTCTGTTCTCACGTATGTTTATTACCTAAATGTTGATAGTCTATTCTCACGTGGAATATGCTTATTACCTAAATGTTGATAAGTCTGTTACGTGGAATATGATAATGTTCTCACGTGGAATATGCTTATTATCTTACCATATAATATAGTCAATAAAATATATATAAATGCATTTTATTCATGAATAAATTGATAGATAGTTGAATATTAATGTCCATTTTCCTGTAAAATGCTTTCATGCTCTAAATTATAAATTAATAGGAATGTAAACGGACTAAGGCAGGTGGGTAATTAGCATTGCAGTATTATACAGAAATTGTGTAATTCTGTCCCACTCCAAAAAGTCGATTAGCCACCACTCCAAAAGTCGATACACCACCAATCAAAATGAGAATATATAAGGATCCAGATCCAGTCAGCCGAAAGTTAAACATCTTATAATAAAATTATGGCTCACATCCACATGTCCAAGATTCGAACAAAAAAAACTTGGACACGTCCAAGATTCAAACCACATGTCCAAGATTCAAAAAAAAAAAAAAACTATTAGTCTGAAATTACACAGCTTTGTTTTGTTTTGTACATTGCAAACAACCAATCAACACCACAATCTATTAGTCTGAAATGATCAAAGCTGAGGACTAAAAGGATAAAGTGATGGTGGTTGCTGTAGAATTGACAAAGCCAACATGGACCAGTGAGACACCCTTCGCTCTCACACTGGAAGCAAAGGCCATCATCCCTTCACTTTGAACTATTTTTGAAGAATATGCAAATGTTGGCCTAATCCTCCTTGATCTTCCTTAATCAAAATAAGTGCTGAGAGCACTGAGGTCCAAATAACTCATTTGAACTTTGATAAGCATCCATCCTTATCATTGATCAACTCTCATCCAGTCTTTTGTATTCATTCAGTTTATAGGCAAGCTGTGCACAGTATCAGGACATAACATGTAAACAGAAGGATCATCGAGTTCACTATCAAGTCAAATGGGAAAAACTGAAAGTAAAACCACATCGAATTACTTGTCATCGTAAATTACTTGTTAGCATGAAGGCAATGACAATTATAAGTTTGATGATATTGGGTATAGCAAGGAGAAGAGCTGATTATAAGGTAATAAGGAGATCCTCACTTCTTAGGATAGTGTTGTTTCCTTCTTCCTTTTACTACTGAGATTAAGAAACAAAAGAGAGAAGGTAAAAAGAATAATTTGAATGAAAGAATGTAACCTTATTAGACATGGTAATATCATTTCATGTAAGACAAAAAGGTTGTTCGCTATTGACTATACTAAGGAAAGGAAAATACGTGCCTGAATGGCGCCTGGTAGAAGTCTGTCCAATATCATAGGATCTGGGAATCGTCCTGACTTTTAACTTTGCCTCGGAGCATGTCTGTGAAACTTCCTCGCATAATTCGCCTGAACCTAGTGTCCTCGGCTGCTGGTGGTGGCACAGGATTTGGTGGCTCAACTGGTTTGGTTGGAGATAGCTCCAAAGGTTCTTTCTTTCCCAGCCCACCATCACCACCAAAGAAACTGCTCACTGATGAAGCAATTCCAAGGTGTGAACCCATCACCTTACTGATGGTTTCAAAAGTTCCTCCCGATCTCTCCCTCATTATGATTTCAAGAGCTTCCTTGTGTGCTGGATCCAAAGCATCTAAATCTTTTAAAAGGTTTTGCATGGTAGGAAGGAATAGCTCCCGTATGCTGGTTGCCGATAGGTCTAAGACAAGCAAGCATATAATTGTACATGATTAAATTGTAAAAGTTTCACTTGTAAGTGGTGAGTTAATAAAATCATCAACAAAAGAAAGCTTGTGGGCATCCGATTTACAAGGCTCACAAAATGAGACAAACCTGTACCATCCAAAGCACGAATTGCCTCACAAAATGCATCAGCTCTCTCACGGCGACGCATCAATGCACTTGATGAAGGGGGTGCGGCTGAGAGTTGAAAGATCTTGGATAAAAGATGTAGCATGTTAAAGAAACAAACAGACTATATTGTAGGCCTAATTTATAAAATCTCCGGAGAAAGGTTAAACAGTCATAAATACTCATAGAATAACATTCAGAAATCAGAACAATGGCCAAGGATATATTCTCTAAGTCTTTCTGTTGTATGAGGAACAGCCACCACCAATGCACGGACCACAGCTATTGTGGCCTCATGGGATCCATCTTCGAGAAAAGCATCCATTTGAACCCTTATCTTATCCACTATCTATGAGGTTAAAATATTTTTTAATCAGCTACGCCTCAGAAAGTGCTCTAGAAGGTCCAACTGTATGGAAAATTTTAACTAAGCAAAGATACATACAATGTCATTCTTAAAATGTTGTGCAACAGCCCCAAACGCATCTATGCTTGCATACTTCACCTTGAAGTTCGGGTCTGATCCCAAAGTAACCAGAGCAGGCAAAATGTGAGCAGAAGCAACTTTTGAATCAGTGTACGGTACCTTTCAATAAATTATAATTGATTTAGCTTTAAACATTGTGTGGAATTAAACAAATAATAAATCCAGAACAGTTAAGCTTACAATAACTTTGAGCAACTTGGCTGCACTGATCTTCATATTTATGTGAGAGCTAACAACCATCTCCCACAGAATATTAAAAATCATACTATGGTGCCGTTCAAATGTACTGCACAATGGAAAGAAACCTCAGAAGAGAAACTACAAAATTTAACTATACATATGTATTTATTTAGGCACAAACCAAAAGAAGCGGACTGCATCAACAATTTCGTTATATCGATTTGCTGACGGATTCTCCTCCTTAGTGCCTTCGACTAATAGTTTCCTCAAAAACTGCACTAAATCTTCGTGTTTACTAGGAGCACCCAAAACACCAGCTAGAAGAAGTGGCAAAACACAAATTGTTGCAAGTCTCTCGCTCAAAATTGTTTTTGGTTTAAGACCTTCAATAAATAAACCACATTAAGACGGTTTAAGACCTATATGTACAATACTTGGGATTTTTTTAAAATTTATTTTCAAGCCAAGCCAATTTTGACCTTAAACAAATTGAGCCCTAAGCTAAAGGGGGCTGAAACTAATGTCCTAAATAAAACCAAATTAAAAAACTGCCTATGAACTAACCAATAAATCACACAAATTCAATAATAATAACAATAAAACCCAAAATCAAGTTATAAAAAATGTCCAAACCCAACTACAAAAGTAATCAAAATCTAACCACAACATTAAGCCGCTAAAAAAAACTCAAACTCAATGCCAAAACATTAAAACCGAGCAAGAAAGCACATCAACACAACCGCAAGAACCAATACGTACAATAACAGTCTCATCCATCTACTAAAATACCCATAAAAATTGGAACTCAAATTACGGAAAATACTACTTCCACCCCTTGTATAAATTTTGGTTCATTTGATAAAGTTAAGACCTTAGGTTAAATTTAACTCAGTCAGCTAGGCACCCAGGTAAATTGTTCCTCAATAACTGTATGATGAATTTGGCAATTTACCTTTAATTCTTGAATGAACAGTTGAAGGAAAAAATGCCAAATCTGCACTTTCCCCAACTGCTACCAAAAATACAGGCAGCATAATATGTGTCAAATAAGAATCACCAAAACGTTCAGATACAGCCAATAGAAACTGCATAGTCCAAACATGAAAATACAGTAAAGGAAAATGATGCACCAAAAAACAAAATTAAAGTTGAAAAGCGTCATAGAGAATGATGAGGCACCCTGGTAACTCGATTTCTTAGGCTGTCTTCTTTCTGAGGTAAAAAACAAGCCAGCTGAATTAGATCAGGAAAGCAGTCTACATGAATCCATTCAAATGCTGGCCATTCAATGCATCCCCTAGGCCAATAGTATCACAAGAGTCAAATTAATGTGAACTCTTTGAAATGTTAGTGGTAATGTTAGAGAAAGGATCATACAAATGTCTACAAAATGAAGAAAAAACAATTATGAGAAAAGAGCAGAATTTACCCTGCATACAGTTCAAGCAGAGAAGTTGAAATCATTGTTCCTGTAGTTTGTGTTACGGAAGAAAATGGGCAAGTTTCTATTGCTTTATGGTGCACGAATGGAAGCAATTCAGCCAGCATTCTTAGTAAAACATCAACATTCCAGCGTTCCCGTTCACCGAAAAAACGAAGATGAGACTCAACTGATCCTTCAACACCGGAAAGAGGTGGGCACCGCTTCAATATTTAGCAGATAAATTAGTGATGAATAAGAAAGTTCTCAACACTGACAGAAAAGATGGTGAAATACAACCACACCTGAGCAGAGCTCAAAATATGAGATAATAATACTCTTAAGACATGGTCTAACTTGTTTCCCCACTTCACAACAGCAGGAACCAGATCCTTCATTGAAGTTTCCACAACCACACCAGCCGGATCACAGACCAACTGAAACATCATCTCCTCTACCTGTAAACAAACAAATTTAATAATTACGTAAAGAAACCCTTGTGTCCTAATGCTTCTTTTTCCCTCTTGTGAGTCATCCTATCAATGGCAAGGGAAAACGGCTCCACTCCCCAGACCATGCGTTATCAACCTGTTCTAGAGCTTACACTGTAGCAAATTCTCTCAAGTCAGAATTCTTCTCCATGATTGCCTCGTAGCATGTTTAGTGAGGCTGACCTTGTAATATTTGTCAATGTTTGGAAAGAGGGGAAGCAGCATAGCAAGATTATGAACAGCAGCCTCCCGCACAACAGTTGCAGAATCTTCAATCAGTTGTTGCACAATAGACAGGATAAGAGAATCACGAATCTCCGGCCGGACAAATTCTGCTAGCTCCCCACATGATTGAGCAACCAGTAGTCTACGCTCCTCATACATGTGATTTATCTGAAATCAAATTGAAAACATAAATAAAAAATTTCTTCAAAAAAGTACACAAAGGTACAAATGATATCTCCTACGAAGTAGACTGCAAAACTCACTTGTTCCCAGCACTGAGGGAGTAACTCCGTTTCTGTTCTCATCTCTCCAACACTCTTAGCAAGGGAAACACATGCCTAAATAGTAGATGAAAACTTCAGTATGAATAAAACAAAAAAAGCAACCTACAAACACAGAGTTGAAAACAATAAGAAAAATCCCACATCCATGATGATACGTCTTTGCTGTTCATCTGGACGTTTGATTAAATTAAACAGAGTGTGAGTTAAGGAATCCCGGGTGTAACTATCCGGATGACGCTCAATTGCACACATTATAAGGGGAAGAAGCTCCTGAAAGTCAAAACAAACATCAAATCAGTATATTGAAATAAGAGACAGTTCTTTAATATGACATAGAGAGACTGAAAAGAACCTCACGATGATTGATCAAAACATAAGGAACTATCTTTGGCAAGGCATCTGCAAGTATCTGAATGGTCCCCAAACCCTGTCAAACAGTTACCATAGTTCATATATCTAAGTTTCAAAGATGGATGTGGAGATTTAGCGAAGATGAACATAAAAGATTTTTGGATTGGCATTAGAGTTGCAGCCAGACCCAAGTAGAAAAAAATACATGCACCTTAATCCTGTACTAGTATCATAAAAGCCCGATTCATATGTGAACTGGGAAAGGAACTAATTAATTACCTTTTCAAGAACAGTTTCATCATATGGGTTGTTTGCTTTTACGGGTATCACATTGTCTTCTGCCAGTTGCTGACCCTTCTGGTTGGAGACACTTTCTTTATTTTCCATGCATTTAACACTATTTGATGAAAGTACTGAAAGTTCATGGATAAACTCCTCGGATTTGCTCATGTTGTTACCAGAAGTTTGCATAGCCACTGGCGGAGCATCTCCATTATCTACAGCTATATTCCCTGCATCTGACACATGAGCTAAAATGTTTTTATCTTCATGTATCTCAACAATTTTGTCTTCTTCCTTCACAGACACTTCCTTGGAAACAATTGGTTCTACAGGATCTGAAGCATTCATATTTTTTGCTTTTAAATTCTCAATTTCAATTTGCAGTAACTTTATTTCCTCCTTGTAAGTTTCAGAGGACTGCAGTTGGCCAGGATCCACATCATTGGCAGCTGAGTACAAATTAGAACGAGATCCTTCAATGTGCATTTTTAGTGCAGCAATTTCAGCTCTACAGTCACTGAGTTCCTTTCTCTGGTGCTCCCAGGATTTCTTTAAATCTTGTACCTAAAGACAAGTGCACACATTTTAAGAATTAAGAGCAAAATTAGGAAGCACCTCCAAAGTGTAATGAGGGGAAAATACCAGGCTCTCTTTATCTTTAATTTCCTTCTGCATAGTTTCCAAAGACTTTGTTAATGTGCCTATCTGACTCTCGGCAAAATCTTTGTTTCTTAGAAAGCTTTCCTTTTCATGATTTAATTCCTTGTTTCCTTCAAGTAAAGACAAGTTTTGTCGATTCATTGCATTTTTTCCCTGTAAAGCAGACGCATGGTATTTACACAAAATTGGAATTCAGAAAACAAGAAAATCCAAAATTAATTTAGCACTGCATGTTAGCCTAAAGTGACCAAAAACAGATCTTCCGTTTCTTTCTTTCTTTTTTCTAATAAATAAAACATATTTCATTAAGACTAATGAAGAATAAAAAAGATTGTAACCCAAAGCCCAACGCACATGGAAATTACAAAATATATGTATATGTACAGAAAGGAGCCCCAGCTCTTGGTATCATACAAAGATGATAATTATTGAAAAGTTTAAAAGAGTGAACCCAATGAGAGACATTTAAATGTGCCTGACCCTAGCTGATGGCTTCAAGAAAGCAGCAACAAATTGAAGTTTCTCCTATTGAGTGCCAAGATGTTCAGGATAAAATTGTTTTCTTCTACAACGAGAGTGGTGTTCTTGAAAATTGGAGGTCCTCTTTAATACTTTCCAACAAGCCTTGGTTCAAACTATCAAATTATCCAAGACTTCTTTAACAAGGATTGAGATTGTAGAGAAGGAAGGGAAAATATAGGCATAGACTCTTGGTTGCAAATTATTTAGGCCTCTTTGAGGGAAGACACCAATAGGCAAGCAGCTTTTAAGAACCTATAATGGATTGGATTGGATTAAATTGTCCAGGAATGAAATTTCCAGTGTCAAAAGGAGGTATATTAACTTTGGCACATGCAGTTTTATCTAAAACTCGAAACTACTGCTTTCTTTTTGAATCACAAGCTAAGGTTGCTCACAATATGAAAAGAACCTTGTGGAATTCCATCTGAAAAGGAGCGGTGAAGACAAAGGGTGCCATCTTGTCGATTGGAATTGGGTCTCTACCTCTCTCCCTTGGAGGTATTGGTCAGCAATTTGAGAAGCTTAATTGGACCCTCTTGATAGAAAAGATCAGTAGGAGAGCTGAGGCACAAATGAAGTTGGTGTTGTCTGGAAGTTGGACAGCCAGGCACATTTTCTTATAAACCAGCACACTTCAAGTTGACAGCCAATACTCCTTTCCTCCCACAAAATTATTTGGTCTATAAAGACTCCCGAGAAGGGTAAAAGACTTTTAAGGTTGATTAGGCTTCACACAGAAGACAGAGTTCGGAGAAAAAAAACTCTATAAAATTCCCCTTAGATGAACCATCTGTTTATACTTTATCCTTAGCAATTTGGCAGTGAAAAGATGGCCGATTCTTTTCCCAAAATTTGGGATGGTCTGTGGTGTCAAAAGAGGCATCATAGATCAGGAGATCCTTTATGATTGGAAGTTAACAAACAAGGCAACATTTTTGTAACGGCCCAAGCCCACCACTAGCAAATATTGTCCTCTTTGGGTTTTCCCTTTCGAGCTTCCCCTCAAGGTTTATAAAACGCGTCTGCTAGGGAGAGGTTTCCACACCCTTATAAAGGGTGTTCGTTCTCCTCCCCAACCAATGTGGGATATCACAATTTTAAAGTTGCGTGACTAAAGTGCCCTTATGGTATTTTTTTAGAATGATAATGAAGCTTTTTAGCGACTAACAAAAATCTTTTGATTCCTTTTCGAGACATTATACGAGTCACCAGCTCCAATCAGAGTGCATTCCACCAGCCTTATAGAAGAATTCATTGATAAACCTTGACTAGGGGTATTTTATATAGTACCTTTTAGGGCAGGTCTACTCCACCCCTGACCATTTGTTGTTAGTTTTCTTTGGTTGGAACGAAATGCTCATTTCTCTTCCATAATTTTTTTTTTACCACCTATCAGAACCCAAAAAAAAAAAAAAAAAAAAAAAAAAAA
>NW_019272028.1:248398-258835 GCF_002738345.1 Cucurbita maxima
AAAAAAAAAAAAAAAAAAAAAAAAAAAAAATCCAAACAACCAATAGGGAAAAAAAAAGCTTACTAATACAATGGGGTATTAATATTTTTCGGTAGGTCTAACTTCAATTATTTCTTTGATGGAGCAATATTAATATTTATCAGAACCGTCTTTAAAATGAACATGAGAGCAACTTGCACACACTTGTACCAGGAACTACCTCAGCAGCTTCCGTGGTGGAGGATAAATATTGATAATAGTAGTGACGCAGGGCATCTGATACAGATGCAGGTGAGTTAGGCCACACATCAAGGTTTTGATCTGTAACCTGCATAGAAAAAGCTTAATATATAATTTAAAACGCCAATTGATGCCTATGTGCAGTCTGAAGCACATTATATGCGACCATAAACCTTCTCTTTAAGGCAAACTCAACATTTTCTTTTTTTTTAAATCAAGTTAGGAAAACGGAAAAAAAAAACTAGTCCCCTGGAAGAAACGAAAATAAAGGTCAAGTACAGAAAACATACTAGAAATATGACAAAAAATTATAATACCCATACATTAATGATTGATTATGATAATCATCTCAATCAGCATTCAAGTCACAAACCAAAGATTGCCGTAAAAAGTTGGAATAAACAAAAAAAATTTAATCAACTTAGTTGGTTATTGATGAGTTTATTTTTAAATATATATATATACACACACACACTATTTTTGCAATTATTGACATGTTTTAAGAAAACGATGTGTTCATCCAACGAGATTTTCCTATAATTCTGGTAGAAACATGAATATTCCTTGCTTTCTACTCAAACCAGTTGTCTCTAACATTAAACAGCTTGAACCATCTTAGGAGTCATCTTCTCAAAGGTCATGAATTACCTATTAAGTCATTAAATTTAAGATCATCTTTTTTACAGACGGAAACCATAGATTTAAGATAATCTTTTTTATAGATGGAAACGAAATAAGGTTTCTGGCTCCTCTCTTCTAGGAAATTGGTGCATACTATACAACAATTAACTCAAAGAACAACACAACAACAAAAAGTCCATAATCTTCCATGGTGCATACCTCTTCATAAAATGTCATTGCAGTAAGTCGATAACCTGCTATAAGCAGATATTCCTTCACAGCACGATTAAGATCTTGACGTTCATTGCCTTTAAGTGGACCCAGATCAGAGAAGCCATCCCTCTTTTCTTCATAAGCCTCTTGCCGACCACTAATTGTAGAATCAGCCTTTGTATCTACTAAATCAATCGAGAGAAATAACTTCAGGAATCAGATAATAGAAGATAAGCATTGACCAATCAAATAATATCCACACATTGCAGACAAGAAATTATTCAAGTATTATGCTTATTGTCATATGGCCTATAAACATTTTGGCACGAGTTCTTTTCATGTTTCTGAAGAATCTTACTTTCCTTGATTGAAATCATAAAGCAAGGATTTGAGGCATCCACAAGGATACCAATCACCCCAGTTGATAAATAAGCCATGAGTGTGGAGTGAGAGCGACTAGAGTTTACTTCAGAAATAGAGATTTTTGATGTAGTTGCACATGTTTTTGCTCTTTTCATTGAGATTGGGTCAGTATTCAAAAACCTAATTCCTGTTGACACTGCAATTGTATCGAGCAAAGAAGGTGGGGCCATGACTGACTGCTGCACTAGCACTTTCTACCTTTACTTCCAAACCCACTAATCTTTTGGGAAGCAGACCTTCAATATCTGAAACGCTGAAAGTATTAGAATTCCAAAGATTATTTTAGATGGACACTGCAGTCTTTGCAACAATTTCCCCCATTGTTCAGCCGTTTTTCAGCCTTAATTTTAATAGAAATAATCAAATGCAATCAAATTGATGCAAATGTGTACATACATACATACATACATACATACATACATATATATATATATATAAAATACATATATATATTACCACTCAACACAACTGAACGGGCCTCCTTCCTTTTCTGCAATTCGATCTTCAACTTTGAAATGTCTTCTTGAGCTAAGCGCAGCTCATACTTGCTGATAGCTAACTTTTCTGCTATTGCTTCTTTCTCCTCCAACAAAGTTTGAGGCTCTGCAACTGCCCTCAAATAGGAAAGAGAGAAAAGGGACGTTACATCCAGGAACACGATTAAACAACAATATCATGATTCTCTACAAAAATTAGTCGTAGAATGTAAAGAAAGCAGAAAAGTTTAATTTCTTCTACAAATTTCTTCTAAAGCAAACATAAAGAAGAAAAATCGACGTTACTATATATATGTGTGTGTGATATATATATAACTTCATTAAATAAGCAAGACAACAAAAATATACTGGGAGACAAGGTCTCAACCCAAAAAGAAGTCGCAGGGATTACATAAAAATCCTCTAGTTGGCAATAAAGAAAAATAAGTAAAATTACCAAATGGTTTCTCAATTCTCAAACTCTTCTTTACGGTTATCCTTAAATATTACAAGATTAATTTCCAACTATAACGCCCAAAACGAAGACTTGTCCGATGGGAGGAATGTGTTGATCTGCGACCATTTCTCCATTGGCATATGAATTGGATTTTGAGTTGTCTAAGGTCATAATCGAATTATTGTATATTTGAGCTTATATTTTATGCTTCTATCTATCTTGCTATATTTTTCCAACTTCTACCGCATTATCCAACATCCGTGGGTATTCAACTAGTTTTCTCAGCCCTGATGTCTATCCACTAAGTTACATAGCAAGACAATTAGAACTCCTGTATCAAACCTTCAGCATAAGCTATAAGCGACACATGCGATCAAATTTAAGCAAGACAACGAAAGAAAAAAACTATTAACCACTAAAAAGACAGATAATTATATGGTCTTCTAGATAAAGGCCAATAGTTTCCTGATATTATTATGATTCATTTCCTCCGTTTACTGAAAATAAAAATCATGATGTCAGGTTTAAGGATAATGTAGAATCTTGTAAAAGCCTATTGTTCAGGCCAAAAGCTGCAATTGAAAATTGGGAAGATCCCGGCCACAATTTGTATCGGTTAAACAAATTATGGGAATTCAAAAAGCAAATAAAACCAATGTTTTACGTCAATGCAGGCTATGGAATTGAGATTGACGACACAGAAAGATTTGGAGCTGTGGAACTTAAGATTGAGAGCGAATTATAGAACCGCTCTACTTCAACAAAATTTGAAAATAGTAGAAATCAAGTACAAACCACATTCCCCTAATTTCTGTTCCCGGACGGAAAAAATAGAAGCATAATAAATGCATACGAGGCAAATTAGATATCACGAAATCAACATGATAGAGGAGGGGAAAATAAGAACCTCGAGGAGAATTGAAGCGAGAGATTTGATCAGGAGGGAAGTGAACAGGATCAGAGAAGAAGGCCTTGAGGCGAATGGCCTGCGCTTCCCGGCCATCGTCGAGAAGCTCGTGGAGGAGCTCAAATGCTGTCAACACATAGTTCTCCTCCAGCAAAAAGTTAACGACGCAATTGCACAACGACGATCTTTCCACGTCCATGGAAATGGTTTTGCAGAATCGGGTCACATACTATCTCAACTCAATGAGAAAACCATTGTTTATTCTCGAAGTCCATCTTCATTACGTCGAAAATGAAATGAATTGAATTGAAGAAGAGAGGAAAAAGCAGCGGCAAAGCTCTGCTGGATCTCAACTCTCCAGTCTGATTCAGTTTTTTGGATCTTCGTGGTTTCCCAAGAAATTAATATTTTCTCATGTGGAGACAAAACTGCACTTTTTTTTCTTTTATTTTTTTTTAATTCACTTTTATCATTACCTTTAATTTAACATAATCTAAACTTTTAGTACTTTAAATGCATAATAAATTTTATACTTGGTTGACTTTTTCTTTTAATCGTCAACAACTTTAAATTTATAGCTATTTATTTTTATTTCTATAGTTAAACAATAAATTTTTTTTTATTATTTTTTTTTCTACCATTAATTTTAGTATTTACACTTTTAAAAAAATCACTATTTTAATCCTAACTTTTTAAGAAAGTGTTGGTAAGTATATTTATATATATAAATCAAATAAGTTGAAGACATTAAATAAATGAGATTAGGTGATACAATAGAATATTTATATTTTCATGAATTTGAGATATGGTAATTTCTATTGATATCGACATTTAAAATCTCGATAAAATTATTTGTTTGGTAAAAGATTGTTATTTTTTAAAATACACATTGTCTTATACTCAACGATTTAAGTATGGGTCGTCCACTCCTCCGAAGAATCAAAATCAAGTCAAGAATGCAAAAAGACCCTAATATGTATTACGCACTTTCGGAATCACCAAAACTCCATAAAAAGAAAGAGCAGAGAAATAACAAAATTTGGGATATGGAGGGAATTGTAAGGGAGATGTTTGAAATTGGTCCATGCAAATCTGCATTTCTCTGATACAATGAAGAACAGATTGGAGAATGACCTTGTCCTTCGTGACCAGCTCCTTCCTTTTGCTCAAGCCAGCCCCAGTGTCACAGTCTCTCTTTATCCAAGCTCTCTCAACAATAACAAAGCCAAGTAACCGAGAGAGAGAGATTGTGTGAGATCCCATATCCGTTGGAGACGAGAACGAAACATTCTTTATAAGGGTGTGGAACACTCTCCCTAACAGACGTGTTTTAAAACCGTGAGGCTGACGGTGATACGTAATGTCGCCAAAGCAGACAATATTTGCTAGCAATGATACGTAATGTTGCCAAAGCAGACAGTATCTGCCAGCGATGGGTTTGGACATTTATCGAGAGAGAAATTAGTGTAAATCCAAGGGAGATTTTTTTTTAGATATTTTGCTTTTGGGATATCTCCCTTCTTGCTTATACATACGCAGGAGAGCTTCCGAGCTGCGCTTTTGGTTTTGATACTCATGGACAGGTAAAGCTTTCATACCATAGTCATCCATTCAATCTGCAGGAATTGAACATGGATAGATCTTAAAAATGAAGTAATGGCTTGGCAAGTTATGCTTCAAGGATTCAAACTCTCCATAGATATTGAAATATCGAAAACTGATACATAACATCTTTTCTAATGTTGACCAACTATTTTGATATTGAACACTAAAACATGACGTTTTTACGAATCTTTTAGGTATTTACCTTGAATTCAGTGCCTCAAACCAATGATGAGGTTGCAGCAGAGGCAATTGGATGAAACTTTATATCTCCCGGGATCCCTTTGAATCTACAAGCCTTGAGAATGCAATATTTGCAATGCCCTGCAACAATGTCTACTATTATAAATGTTCTAGCTTACGAGCGCAATTTTGAAATATGAAACAATGGGTTCAATTCTCTTTACAGAAAATTCGCTCAGCAGAGTATCCGTTGGGCACAGTTACAACCTGAAAGATGTTCAGACAAGAAGAATTGTGAATGTAGAAACAGCATCAAGGTTTAGATTTTCAGTCAAGGAGGTTGGGGCTACACCATTTTCTCCATGCAAATGTGTATACCCATCTTCAGATTAACCAGGTAAGGATATCAGGAAAATCCACCTATAAATCAATGGCAGCATGCAATTGCACAAGCCTGGCCTTCTCATAGAAACTAAGTTATATTCTTTAGCAGTAAAATTTCTCCTTGGAACCTTCTCTGTGACATTGAAATTTGAATTAGTAGATATATAACAGACCAAAAAGTGATCATATAAGATAAGGTTTTGAAACACAGGTACAAGACGAAAACTCCACAAGCAGGCAGAAACGAGCAGATGTCCAGCCAAAAGTATCAAAAAATGGTTTCCTGTCGATTCTTGGAGACTTGGATAACAAGAAGTATCCCATCTATATGACTGGTAAATATCAAGATGATTTAAGTTCCCTTGTCCTTCTAAACCTACAATTGAACATTTTCTTAATGTCTTCAGGCCCTACACTTTACACACTGGACAAACAAACTCTATCAATTATTCAAGGAAATCTGAAGGAAAATGTGACATCCCATGTCTTCTCCTTGCCTTTGGTGGAGCTGAAGAACCATAAGCACACTGCTGCCTCCATATGTTGCTAGTATTTAAGAACGTTAATTCTGAGCTCTTATGCTGGTTCATAAAGGCCCAACATATGACCGTCAATACATCGCATGGATGCAACCTGAAACAAGCAGTTGAAGCTTTAAAAGCCTTAATCATTTATGATTCAATAGAGTGGGGTGGCGAGTTTATACCTTTCCGTGTATTTCATACTTTATTGGACCATCTAGTTCAGCTCCCATTGCCATTAATTTGGTTACCGTGCTGTTAATATCTGTCACCGAGAATGATAGAAGCGAAGAATATCCTTTCTGTTGCAGAATATGGTCACTGTGACCCCGAGTTAGCAAATAAAGCATCCAATCAAGGCCAAAGCATCTAAATAGGTGAAATTAAAACCTCAAGTTTCTACATCAAACTAGGGGAACAAAATATTTATCACAGAATACGGCTCAAGTTGCTTGCTTTGATAATTCAAGCAAGCCCATGCAACGATTTAAACACTCAATACTTATGAGATCCCACATCAGTTGGAGAGAGGAATGAAACATTCCTTACAAGGGGGTGTAAACCTCTCCCTAGTAGACGCGCTTTAAAATCTTGAGGAAAGAAGAAAAAGCTTAAAGAGGACAATATTTATAAGCGGTGGGATAGACTGTTACAATACCTCTCAATCACGGCCAACTCTAAAGGGAAACAATTTAAGAACTACCCCGTCATGAGAAATCCCTTCAACAAACACCAAATTTTCATGAAATGTCCATCAATCCACGTGCAAAGAACCGAGTTAACAATGTAAGTTGTACTCACCATAAAATTCCAATATCCTCCAGAACCATAGAACCAACATAGAACTTCCTACCATTTCTCCATGGTTCATTCTTTCCTAAGAGTTAAGACCATATATCTTCTGTAATCAATTATATGAAATCGAACCATTTAAATACGAAGCTCATTACCCATTGCCGCGATGAACCTCTATACGAATACAACCACTTACAAACGACGCTTGGCTAATAGTATTCGACCGTTTTTCATTTTTTATTTCTCGCAGGCACTACATCAAACACATACAAGACACCTAACTATGGCACATTCGTTTTGGAGTAAACAGATCAACAGAACACATAAAATGCAAGGATTAATGATTTCGTAGAGAATCAAAAAATAGCGCAATTACTTGGATTGCATGAGAGCGAGTTTGAGAGGCCCCGACTGAAGCTCCGCCCAACGAAGAGTGCAGACATGAACAGTAAAGTCCAAGCCCTCTGAGTAGAATCTTGCGGCTCTGGGAACGTCCTTGTGTAGTTGAAGTATCCACTTAAAAGACGCTGCTGCCATAACTCTCTTTCGAGTTTTCAGTGCATCACTGGGTTAGCCGGCAAGAGGAAGACAAAAAAAATGTTACGCTTACGATTTGGAGCGGAGATTAACAGAAATAAGAACTGTACATATGGTGGAACTTACAGTAACGAAATGGCGAAAACAGAAGAAGAAGAGCCCGCCGATGGACCGGCGACGGAGGCTACGAATTTGATGAAATTAAGATGTGAACGCAATGAACAGTTGGGCGAGATCTACAAACAATTTAAGGGTAAATTACACGTGTCAACTGGCTGAATTTTTTAATTTTTTTTACATATTGTTACGTTTTAAGTATCTTCCCGTACGCTCCACCGATCTCACAAACCCAAATGGACCCACAGTCCCCGCCAAAACCCGCCATCACCGCCGCCTCCACGAAGCTCCGTTTGATGTGCAGCTACGGCGGCCATATAACCCCACGCCCCCGCACCAAGTCCCTCTCCTATTTGGGCGGCGAAACCCGCATTATCTCCGTCGACCCAACCACCGTCAACACCCTCTCCTCCTTCATTTCTCATCTCCTCACAATTCTCCCCATTAAACCGCCCTTTTCCCTCAAGTATCAGCTCCCTCACTCCGCCCTCGACTCTCTCATCTCCCTCTCCTCCGATGACGATCTTCAGCTCATGCTCTGCCGGCACCTCCACCTCTCCTCTTCCACTTCCTCTCGCATTAGGCTCTTCATCTTGTTCCCCGAGCCGGAGAAGACCCGTAATGTTATTCATCATCCCAAGACTGAGGCCTGGTTCGTCGATGCGCTTAAGAGCGCGAAGATTTCGCAGAAGGGGCGCGATTTCTTGGTGGGGTTTGATGGGGATGCGTTGATTCGAGAGAATGAAGCTAAGGTTGTTGCAGATTTGGGTAATGGCGGTGTTTCTTTGGCCGAATCCATGCTCTTGGAAACCAGTTCTTCTTTTGAATCATCGTCTTCTTCGGATTTTGGACCAAGTTCTCTGGATAATATTGTTAAGCTGCCGACAACTTCTGATTTCGTCGCAACCCTCGCGAGGTACCTTTGACTTTTGTTTTTGCTCATTTCAATTTAGTTAAACATCATCTCTACAATTTTTGGATATAGAATCTAAACCTTAATTTCTCCAAAAATCATACAGATCAGTTTCAAGATCATATTATCCTTTTATCTTGAGCTCTGCTATTGCAGTGTTCTAACTGCCAAAAGAATTTGTAATCTTTACCGCGAGAATCCAGTTCAGAGTAATTTTCATGACTCTGGAGTTTATCCCCAGAACCCCATTGCCTTTTTCAGGGTATGCACTAGCTTCCCGACCAAACTCTTTTCAGCAGCAGGCATTGCAGTTTGTTGAAGCAGCCACACTGGTAGATAGCTGCCAGCTTCCTGCCGTGTATCCAATGCCTTCTTACTATCCAGTCCAGCAGCCTCAGTTTGTGCATTACCAGCCGATGCCAAGCCATATATATCCTCTCTACATTTTACCTGTCGGGCAGACGCAGGTTTCAGCCCCTTCCAACCTGCCTGCGCAGTGGGACTTGCACAATGCTGCAACTGGGAGCTTAAGTCATCCTCTTCCTCAAGTAGCTTACAAGGAGGTGACGCCAGAGCCACGCACACAAGAGTTTGGAGCAATGGCTATGAAGTCTGCTGATGGAGTTCAGCAGCAGCCAGTAAACATTTCTAATGATGCTGCAGCCGCTGCATCTGGTGAAGTTGCTTGTACTCATAATGAATGCCGCGACAACGATGACGACGACAACGACAATCCAGAAAGAACCTTAATATACAAATCTCAGCCTCCTCCTCCACCTCCCCTGGTTCCTTCTCAGTTGCAAAGTAATGCTCAAGCCACGACGAACATTCTGTCCGATGCGATGTCGCAGCTGCAGATGATCCAAACCAAACCATAAATCGCATAGGTCAATTTGAGCATTACTGAGTGAATCATGCATTGAACTTCTTATCTATAATCGGAAGTGTGCAAGCATAGTCGTCATCAATTTGAGCATACTCAGTGGATCATACATTAATTACTCGATCTGGTTGAACTTCTAGTCTATAATGAAACTATGAAAATTTGCCCCTACGTTTCCTTGTTTCATATTAAAGTGCATTGATATTTAGTCTACATCAAATGTATGCATGTAGAGATTGAGCTTGAATTGGACTAAATTTCAGTTGGTCATTTCCTAAATTAAATATTGTGTCTTGTTCATGCACGACTTTGGTTTTTGCTTTCAAATTCACACCTGTACAACAATCTATAATTAATTTAATTCCAAGTTGACATGTTTTTTTAATAAAAAAAAAATGGTCGTGTTGGAAGAACATTCAATATCACATAAAGAAATGTTGTGAACAATTTAAGGGTGGTTTGATCGGATATAAACAATGCTATTGTAAATAAATATAGTGTTTTACTTAAAACTATTTTATGTTATGCGATCTTTTAAAAATTTTATTGACATGAAACTGAGTGAGGATGAAACATGTTGAGCTTGTGTTAGTATGTGGGGATAATCTTCACTCTTAAGAAACGAAGAATAAGTAATGTGATCATATCACATGAAAATGTCGAGATCATTAGATGCCGAATCTAAATTTCAAATCCTGAATATAAATTGTTACATTGATATTCTATTTTGTGCAAAAGACTGAATTAAAAAATATATATATATATAATGTTTAGGTAATACAATAATGTAAATACCAAATAGTTACGTATTAAAAACATTGTGGATAACGAACTGAGCGTACTTGGGACAACATAGGAAATCAATTTAACCAACTTCTAATTTGAACAATTTGTTTCTTTCTTGAAAAAGAGAAACAGAAATGGATTAACCTCATAAAAGTTAGGCACCACGTGGGTGTCTCTATAATAATTGGGGAAAGCTGAACGTCCCATCCATTGAACACAGTTAAGGTAATTTTGTTAGATGGAGGAGGAGACAGGCCAGAAAAAGGCCACAAAATATCTCTCCCCACCAGATCCAGTTCTTCAATCAAAAGCTTCGCGCATGTGATCAACTATTGAAACCCGTTAGTTTTTTTTTTTTTTTTTTTTTTTTTTTTTTTTTTTTTTTTTTTTTTTTTTTTTT
>NW_019272028.1:259453-266563 GCF_002738345.1 Cucurbita maxima
TTTTTTTTTTTTTTTTTTTTTTTTTTTTTTTTTTTTTTTTTTTTTTTTTTTTTTTTTTTTTTTTTTTTTTTTTTTTTTTTTTTTTTTTTTTTTTTTTTTGTTGAATCTTTTGCATAGTAAATTCGTCGTTTACTTTTCAGCCGGTTGTCGCCTTTCGAGGGGCCAGCGGCTTTCTTCTTCTTACCTCTTTCCTCGTGGGTATTTTCAAAGCCTTGGACTCTGATAAGAAAGGCGAGGCTTCTTCCTACGGTATAAAATATTTACTTCTTTGCTTTGTTTTGATGTGTGAGATCTTGTAACCACCTCTCATTTTGGGATTTCCCCTGCTTTTGATTTCGTTGATACAATGCCGTGGAGGAATGTTGTTGGATCTCTTTTTCGTTTTAAGATTTTCGGCGGCAGGTTTCAGGTTAGTGGGTTACCCAGTTGCTAAATTTCAAGGAAATTTTAATTGCTTTAACTCTGTGAATGATTGATCTGTCCAATGCGTTTTCATGTTGATTAGATTTGAAATTGAAATGTGTTCTTCTTTTTGGCATAGATTGAGATTTTTTCTTGAATTGTTTTGGGAAAAATGGTTTTTGTTCAGATGCTGAGCAACTGTTTGAATAAATGTCTGTGAGAGCTTTAGGAGCTGCAGAAGCTTTGTATGTATGATACCATTCACTTGGTTGTTAAGTTTTTCTTTGATTTGGATATAATGAAACGATGAAACGATGAATCGAAAGTAATGGGGTCTTGTTAGAGACTGGTTATGCTATCTTTTGGGATTCTAGCAAGATAACATATAGTTGTAGATATTCTGGAGCTTTTAATAATACTTTTCCCCTGAAGGGTTTGTTGGGGTTATTTAGGTTGTATCACAAAGAAGGCCACAACTTTCCTCCATAACTAGCGATTGCATTCCACCCATTAATTTCCCATTGATAGATTACCATAATCAAGAGCAGCAAAAGGTATCATCTTTTATGCTTTGTTCTTCTCTCTCCCTTTTTCTTTTGTTTCTTTGCATTAGATTACTGATATCTCATTAGTGATTTGATTAATGCTAGCTCGAGAATATTCGCTCATGATTCTTCTTCTTTCCATAATCATATTTTACAATGGAATGCACTACCATGCTATTGCTGCGAAGTAGAGGTGGAATCTGATATTGTCAAATCCCCGTTGGTTGGAGAGGGGAACGAAGCATCCCTTTATAAGGGTGTGGAAACCTCTCTCTAGTAAACGCGTTTTAAAAATGTGAGGTTGACTGTGATACGGGCCAAAGTGGACAATATCTGCTAGTGGTGAGCTTGGGCTGTTACAAATGGTATCAGAGCTAAGCACCGGGCGGTGTGTCAGCTAGGATGCTGGCCCCAAGGGGAGTGGATTGTGAGATCCAACATTGGTTGGAGAAGGAAATGAAACATTCTTTTATAAGGGTGTGGAAACCTCTCCGTAATAGACACGTTTTCAAATTGTGAGGCCGACGGCAATACGTAACGCCAAAGTAAACAATATTTGCAGCAGTGGGCTTGAGTTGTTATATTTATTTTTTTGTTCTAGTTTCATCGTTTTCGGTTTTTGTGCTTGCACAGAACAACAGAATGAGGGAAGTGCAGCTTGGTTCACACACGTTAAGGTCCGATGGAGTCACCGTTGCGAGGATACACATGCACGATTGGTTTATATTTCTTCTTCTTGTGCTGATTGAATTCATCCTAAATCTTTCCCATCCATTTTATCGCTATGTTGGGAAGGACATGATGACTGATCTCAAATTTCCCTTTAAAGATAATACTGTTCCTTTCTGGGCTGTACACGTAGGTTTGCTTGTGTTTTTCTTGTCTATGAAAACAGATATAAGCTGGAATGGACACTTATGTGAAGCCATTTCCTGTTCTTTTCTACATGTGGATGGTTAGATCTATGCAGTTCTTCTGCCAATAGTAGTTTTTCTGTTCGTATATTGGCGTAGAAAGGATGTCTATGATCTTCACCACGCCATACTAGGTGAGATACGTTCCTCATTATTTATTTCCTTTATCCACGTCGATTGGAGAGATGAACAAGTGCCAGCAAGGATGCTGGCCCCGAAGGGGGTAGATTGTGAGATCCCACATCACTTGAAGAGGGGAACGAAGCATTATGAGGGTGTGGAAACCTCTCCCCAGCCGATGCGTTTTAAAAACCTTGAGGGGAAGCCTGAAAAGGAAAGCTCAAAGAGGACAATATCTGCTAGCGGTAGGCTTGGGCTGTTACATAGCTGATGTAAACTAGCATTCCGTGCAGGTCTCTTATACTCTATCTTAGTAACAGCAGTCATTACCGATGCGATAAAAATTGCAGTGGGACGACCTCGACCGAACTTCTTTTGGCGTTGTTTTCCCGACGGGAAAGATGTGTGTTTCCTAAACTTCTGTTTCGATACACATCTTGCTTGGCTTGACATTGCATACTGATATCGTGTTTCTCAGGTTTATGATAAACTAGGCAATGTTGTATGTCATGGTGATGAGCATGTTATCAAGGAAGGGCATAAGAGCTTTCCAAGTGGGCATACTTCATGTAAGTTACAAAATGTTATTCTTTCCCTTCTAAGTTGAAAAGTAAGCCATCCCTTGCAAGATACAATAACGACGCGATTTTCGATACCGGGAACGGTATTCTTTCGACACGATGCAGTGTCTTTTGCTGGTCTCGGTTTCCTGTCATTGTATTTATCAGGGAAAATCAAAGCATTTGACCAGCGAGGCCACATTGCAAAACTCTGCATTGTTTTTCTTCCCTTGCTTTTCGCAGCTCTCGTTGGCATATCTCGGGTGGACGACTACTGGCACCATTGGCAGGATGTATTTGCTGGAGGTCTGCTTGGTACGTACTTTTTTCTTTGTCATCTCGTCACATTCGCATCATGTACATTACGATAAATAGTTATAAAAGAGCTCTACTTTTGCAGGGCTGGTCATATCTACCTTCTGCTACTTGCAGTTCTTTCCTCCTCCATACAACTCTCAAGGTATGGTTTTGACCCCAAAATCGATTATCTATGACGAATCAACGAGATGTGTGCCCGTTGCAGCTTGCTCGTTGGTCATATCTAAACCATGGAATGTTTTTACTGATTGTGGCTTGTAGGTTGGGGACCGTATGCATACTTTAGAGAGTTGGAGATGCTTGCTACTAATACTCGACCTCCAACGAATTGCACATTTGTGGTCAATCAAGAGGATGTCGAACGACAGACCGGGAACGAGGAGGACGACCGAAGCAACGGTAGATTTCTCTTACTGTCCACCGATTCAAATTCTTGTTTGTCAATGCAGGAAATTGAAAGTGAAACTGAGGGGAAATAAGTGCTTGCATATATGTATATTGTTGCTTTGGAGGCTTCCACGGCACAGCATTGCTTGTATGTGTGTGGTGCATTAAACAATACGGATCGTTTGTATAGCAGTGTCTTCTTTGAATACACTTTTTTTCTTTTTACTTCTGAACTCTTAGTCAACAATATATCTCACCTAATGGTTAGTTAGGTAAATAATACATAGACATGTCTAAGTCCACCAAGTCTACGAGTAGATATTGTCTATTTTGACCTGTTATATATCGCTGTCAGTTTCACGATTTCCAAAAATGTGTTTGCTAGAGAGAGGTTTTCATACCCAACCTCCCTTTATAAGGAATGTTTTGTTCCTCTCTTCAACCGATGTGAGATCTCAAATTCACTGCCATTAGGGTCAGCATCCTTGTTGGCACACCACTCAATGTGAATGTGTCTGTGGTTATGGGCCCACCACGTTTCTTTCTCTCCTCAACCGACCCCCCTAGGGTCCAACGTCCACATTGGGCGGGGTGCTAACAAGGACGTTGTGCCCCCAAAAGAGGATTGTGAGATCTCATATAGATTGGAGAGGAAAACAAAACATTTGTTATAAGAGTATGGAAATCTCTTCCTAGTATACACGTTTTAAAGTCTGAGGAGAAACGTAACGTAGAAGGGAAAACCCAAAGAGTAGAATATTTGTTAGAGGTGGGTTTGGGCTGTTACAAACTTGCAAAACTCGAGTCTAAACGGGGCATAGAATCTCCATCTAAACGAGTAAACGAGGAAAAAGATTTCTCCTTTTTGAGAGATTTATATATAAATAAATGAAATGAAAATGAGGAATAGAAGTATATTAGAATTGAAGAACATGCACCAACATATGAGGGCCATCCAAGTTAGTTAAAGTTGTGACAAATAAGCAAACCATTTGTCCCAACTTTGAATGATTATCACTACGCATCCAACCCTCTCTTCCTCTCCTTTCTTCATTCAGATTTAGATATTGAAACCAACGCCACAATCATTCAACATTTGCTTAATCAAACAAAAACCCTTACAGATATTACCAATCTTCTGATTAACAACTCCCATCTTCTCCAACTTCTCACATGCTTCAACGCCACGCCAAAACACCAAAACCCTTTTCCCTAACAACTCTCCCTTTACCATAACATATACATATACATATACATACACATATACATACACATACACACGTGTGGTGGGTTAGCTATATAAATCATGAACATTCTTGTCTAACTTCCATTGGGTTCCAATGGAAGACGACATGTGCCCGCCATTGCCGTCCAGTCTTTCTTCAACCGCCGAAGCCTCTCCAAACTCGCCGGAACCAGAGAATCTCTGCAGCCTGCATTTCGTTTCCATGTACCACTCCATTTTCCCTCCATTATTATCATCGTCATCTCTTTCATTCACGCCCTCGCCCTCCTCCTCCTCCTCCTCCTCCGCCGATGACGACTTCAACAACCCCTGCACCGCCACTCCCACTTCCACGACCGACGATCTCCTTTTCCAGGCCCGGCTTATATTGGAGCACCGTGAGCTTTGTCAACGCCATGATCTCTGCCTCCGCCGCCTCCGTCAAGTCACCGACGATGTAGATTGTCTTCAACGGGAGAATGCGCAGCTCCGGTTGGCCAACGCCGAGCTCATTAAGATTCTTTCGTCGAAGACCGCGGTTGATGATCTCCAATCTCTGATTGGAGGAGGGCAAAACGGGGAGGAAGTTGGTTATGAAATTATAAGTCCGACGAGTGTTATAAGAAAATACAACAGCCAGTTCGACGGAAGGAACAATCGCCGCCGGACCTCTCTTCCCAAAAGCATCTCCGTCCGCTCTGCAGCTGCCTCCGCCGCCGCCGCTCCACTCAACATCCAGTCGGTAGAATTTGTCAACTTTTATCTTTATTTGTTTTACATTATGTATTATTTGAAAACCTAATTAATAAGTAATTATTATTTTTTAATAATACCATCGGACAGCGGCGGGTGTGTGGTCCGGTGGAGTTGGAGGTGTACAAGCAGGGGATGGCGAAGACGGAGCTGTGCAAGAAATGGGAGGAGAGCGGGGGGTGCCCTTACGGGGAGCATTGCCGGTTTGCCCACGGGGTTGAAGAGCTGCGGCCGGTCATAAGACACCCACGTTACAAGACACAGATTTGTCGGATGGTACTGAGCGGTGAGAAGTGTTGTTATGGTCACCGCTGCCATTTTCGCCACTCTCTCACCCACCAGTAGGGGAAGCTGCTGCAAACTAATAAGAATGAAGAAACCACCAATAATGACGTTCCAAGAAATAAGGCCAAATTCTTTACTTGGCTTCTGTGTAGTGTACATAATAATGGCCTTCTTCTATTATTATTATCATTATTATTTTGATTTATTTGTGGAATGATTTAATAATCTTGTTTTGTTTTTTGCTCTTTGAAAAGTGGATCAATATTGTAATAATTGAAAAGGTATTCAAACCGAATGAAGTCTCGATCCAGCTTGGCAAAGATTTATCCTATATGGCATTAAGAATTCCTAAATGGAATAAGATTATATTTCTCGTCCTACCCAAATAACTATCCTATCTCTATATATAAAATGATTTTTTTTAAACAAAATATTTTTTAAAAAATATTAAAAAGAAAAAAAGAAATTGGAAAACCTGATGTAGCACGTCCTCCTCCGAAAACCCCACTCCAATTCCTGCAAAAATAAATTTGAGAAAGGAGATAGGACGAGGACGAAGTAGACCATGTCCTCTGTGAACATCTCTATTCATACACTGATCGAACATTCTTGAGTGGTTTTGGTTAACCAGAAGGAATTAGACCGCGTTAACGTTAGTACATAGTAATTTAGTTTATACACAAAAAAATATAAATATCTTTATGATAATATCAACTTAATTTTTATAATTTATAAACACAATTCATCAAACCAGGAAAGAAAAAGCAAGTGAAGAACATATAAAACGAAGTGGAGAAGATATAAACTAAAGGGGTCCAGAATTTGAAGGCAACGCAAGAAAACAGAGAAAAAGAAAGAGAAGGTGATGACAGAAGCATAGAGAGCACAAAGGAGTGAGATGCCATTAATTAATACCCAAATGCATTTCATCATCTGTGCTCTCTATCTTCTGTCAGCAACAACACATACCATACATACATATCACAAGCAAATCAATAAGCTCAGAAACAGATTATTACAGCACTTTCTTTGTATAGCGATGAATGAATGACTCAATGAATGAATGAATGAATGTCTCCATTTATAGGAAAAGGCTATGGCTTTGGACTCACCCTTTTGCAGCCGTAAAACCCTCTTCGTCCATCACTAAAGTGCCCAACACCCACTTTAAACACCACCATATATTCTGCTTACACACTTTTTTACCTCTTTTTTATGCCTTTCTCTGCCTATTTTTGGTTAGTTTCAAATTTGTGAACACATTCAAATTAAACTTCATTCCAAAAACTTCTCCATTATATTACGATTCTCATCTTTACTTTTTCCTTTTTTGGTGTTATAATCTTTCTTACTTTTTCTCGGTTCATTCTAACCTTTACTTTTATAGACATATCGGTTCGATATTTCTTTCTGATGAGTTGTAGGGACCCACATTTTCTATGCGGTGTGATGTTAGATATCGGTGATAGTATTGAATACAACAAAATACATTTGAATTCTATTGAGGATGATAAGAAGTGGACACTATACACAAACGATCTCATTTTCTTTCGTGAAATGATTCAAACTTCTAACTTTTTTTTTTTTTTTTTTTTTTTTAA
>NW_019272028.1:267095-287635 GCF_002738345.1 Cucurbita maxima
TTTTTTTTTTTTTTTTTTTTTTTTAAGAAAATGAAAAAAATCTAAACAATTATATATATATATATATATAAAAAATGTTGGATTTCAAATGATTTGAAATGTGGTTACAAAGGAAAGGAATCAATCATGGAGACAGGGAAGAGAAATTAGAAAATCCCCCACCACTAAAAGCTTATCCCATTCTTGATGACATTCAAAAAAATGGGTGGGGTATGTTTGACTCGTATTCCTTCCATTTCTCACTTCCCCTCCAGACGTTTTGTGTCATTGGGATATTGAGAATTGTTCCATTGTAGGAAAGACCACATAGAAATAGGCTAAACGGTGACATGAAGAACATAAGGATCAGCTTAGTTCATAAAATTTTAAAATTTAGGGTAAGGAAAGAAATGGGTTTGAGGGTAGAGCGATGAAGGACAAGAAGAAATGGAGCTTGTGTCATTGTCATGATGTGACCCCAAGTGGGTAGGGCAGGGTGTCCTTAGATATATCCCTTTTGGGTGTAGAATAACCTTTGGTTCAAAGTCAAAACTATTCCCCATTTGGGTAATGCCCCTCTTTTTCCCATATCATACATTAATCAACGAATATTTGAATTCCGGGTCTCAGATATTATACTCATCATATCGGTTGGAGAAAAAAACGAACCATTCCTTATAAAATATCAGCTAGCGATGAACTTTAGTAGTAACAAACTTTCAATTAAAGTAATTTTTGGATGTTCAAAAGTTGAAAAGGGCGAAAGAATAGATGATAAGAATCATTGTGAGTGCTGATTGAGTGTTCCTTATCCTTACCCTTAACACATTTTTGTTCTCTTAAAGCAAAGACTATCCTATTTCATATCATCCGTAGATTTAGACTTCTTTCTAGCTGCAATTTCAATAGTAACTTATTTCCCTCTTTTAAGGGATCTGTCCTTTCCTATCACTTTGTCACCCTCAAGTGAACGTCGGAATGGAAGCATAATCTAATTCATATCAAACTTATATCACAACTACTTAATTGGCTTCCACCCAATCAAAGAATGTGATTCTCAATCTTTTCTCTTTTCTCGACCATTTTCTAAAAAGCTTCCATCCATTATTAAGATAATCTCGCACCCATCAAAAGAAAAGATCTAAAATTGATAAATACTCCGTATGAAAACATATGCAATCATGATATCATTATCGTTGAAGCTCTGGAAATTTTTTATCTAATCAAGTAGTAATGATAGGTAGAATTACTGAGGGCTTCTATTATTGAAACTAATCACTCTTAAACTAGTCATCCTAAACGTAGTTTATGATTTAGATCTTAGTTAGCCGTCTACCTCACACAACTATAGAATAACTATAGAGTTTTGAATACTAGAAGAAGAAAAGTGACCGTTTGTTCCCATTCTTGACCTTAAGGAGTGGTAGTAACACCATATTCTGACAAATCCTATAAGATTCGGAATGTCGCGTTCTCTATGAAAGCATAATTCTTGTCTCCCTCATTGGAGATCGTCCATCCAAAGATGAAGACCTCAATAGAGTAAATACATGGGAAGAAACAATTGCACTAATCTTGAAAAATGTGATCAGATCAATCAATTAACTTAAAGCTACTTAACCAATTTGAATATATAGTCTAATAGCAAGTTCTCTAGTATATGGAGGAACTTGGACAATGAGTTAATTAAAATGTAGATTCCAAATTAATGTCTTGGGAGTCCTGCGTCTAAAATGAGAAGCAAAGACATTGCAGTAAAGACCAATTTTGGAAGTCATGTGTGCTCATTCATGCTATTCCAAGATATTGTTTGTGGAAGAATTTGAACGATACAATTCCTACCAAAAGCAATGTTTACGAAAAAGGGGATGGATACTGAAGTTATGTGCTGTTTTTGCAGGAAAAAAGGGAGACTACTACGAGCCATGTTATGTGGAATTGCAAGTTTGGTAAACAGGTCAGACTTGTCCATTTTCCTAGCTTAACTGGCCTGTTTGACTTGTGCAGGGGAAAGCTGAAAGCCTATCCACTACTGGGAATGGTTTGCTGACCACTGGGAGGACACAAATCAACAAAGACGTAACCATTCTTTGGAGAGCCCATGGGACAAACTGCAATCAACTAAATGTCACAAGGTGTATAGCAGATCCAAATTAGAATCAGATTCACAGAACTACCATATCTGGAGAAAGGCGGATTCCTTGTCGTCAATGCAACACGGTTCCACATATGAACATACTCCTATCTCACAGTTCTTCATGGCTTTCACTCTCTTCTAACACCACGGTGATTCGCTCACCACCATTGCTTATCTGACTTCTTAACTAATAGACCAAAAGTTGTTTAGCTATCAAAAAAGGACTTCAAAATAATGAATTTGGACCGTCCTTGTACAAGTACAAACCATAGAAATACAAGTCAAACTGAGTTGAAGACACGTTGAACACTGCATTCCAACCATCATATGCTCAAAAATATCTCAGCTTCTGGAGCTCAAAACCATCCAGAATCCAGCAATGATGATTTCTAAGAACAAGTGACGACCGTGACAGAAAATTTCCATGATTTAGTTGGGTGGAAGTTCCTTCAACAAAGCTAAATCTAAGGAATTTGTTCGTCTGAAGGATGTTCAGGAGAAGCGGGTAGTTGATCGTCACCGTCAGTTTCAGCCAATACAGGATCGTTAGGAGGAGGTTCCTCTCCACTATCATTGGTCTCAGGGTAAAAATTAATGGGAAATTTTGTAACCCTGGGTTTATCAGATAGAATGTTTCTCTGAACCCTATCGATCAAGACTTTGGCTGGAGGTTCTTCTCTGAGCTGCTCGTCATCATAATCATTGTTTACATAGTAACCAACGCGGATAAACTCCTGACCCATATATGAGCAGGTCAACAGAAGTACAGTTACGCCAATGATATCTTCTTCAGGAATTTTGGATGGGTCCGGAGGGTCGGCCTGGGAATGATCCATATGGGAGGGGATAGCGAGGTTATCTCTATGAACAAGATGGTGTATTAACAAAATACAGAAATTGGTCAAGGAAATTTACCTGCAATACAAAACGATAATTGCCAACATTGACAGGACCCACAAGAACACACTCCAAGAGTTGATCATAAGTCTCAACCTCAGCAGACCCTACGTAAATTAGCTTCCATTCCAAATCTGAAGCAGAAAGAGAAAACAGTCGGGACAGAAAGATTCAGTCAAAAGGGTACTACTGCAAGTCCAATGATCACCAATATAATTGACTAGACTTCTAAAAAAATGCATATAGATGCCACACGTAATATGATAAATTTTTACCCAGGGAAGTACAGAGTTCAATAATAAAACTAACTTTTTTTATAAACTAAAGTGCGTATCACACTTAAGAATAAACTAAATACTTGCACTCAAATTTCCTTCTAAATAACAGAGTGAACGTTTCCATTCATCAATTGGATATACTTTTCTCGAAGGTGTCATAGAAAAAACTGCAAATTCACACATCTTAAAGAAATATCCACGTCTCATCATACAATAGAATCTAGTTGCTCTTGCTTAACCAAATTTTCCCTTTTTTTAGGAAACAATTACATCCGACTGCAATAGGTCATGTGGTGCTTAAACATGTAGCGGGGGCTTTTTACTGTGAGGTATACGACACGATATAGTAGAAAAAGATATGGAATTATAAATAATACAATAATGAAAATATAAAGCTAGAATTTTGTGTAGAAAAGCTTGTAGAGATCTTTGGCTGCTTCAGAAAGAAAGAAACTCAAAAATATTCCAAGGTTGGATTTGACACACCATCAACCCGTAACTAGAGTCTAGAAGGATTCATTTCAATTACAAACTTTTCTAAGAAATCCTGCAAAACTGATGTTGGTATTTATGTCATGGCTAACATGAGCTTGATTCAAAGAAAATTTGGCCCTGTAATTCTATCTAAACTAGTCCCTATCTAGTTCCTGTTCTAATGGCCATGCTATAGAATTATACCTAGCCACAATCTTTCGAATAGTAACTTGTTAGCAAGGAAAACCTTAAGCTCCTGGATTGAAGCATGCATTGGGTGTTGACCAATCAAACATTGCCTGAACTTTATTTTTTGTTAGTCTGACATGATATGTCCTAAATATATTGGTTGTCTTTGCATAAATGCTCTCTCCATTTACTTAATATACTGTATACAACTTGTGTTTCTTAACAGGCACCCTAAAAATAAAAGCAAATCTGAATTTCTGTAAGAACATCTTCAATAAATCATTCATTGAAGCCGTAAAAACAGAGTGTGGGTTGGTCAAAGCAAAAAATGTGATTGATTTCATTGACCTTCAGTCATTATTCCATATCATACCACATAAAGTGATTGTGCTTCTGCTCCCTGCCATCCCGTTAACACCTACCACCAGAGTTCTATGCTACAACCATCAAGAATTTTCTTCAACATATACCACGAGTACCTCAAAGAGCCTAATCAATTATAGACCTTGCTGCTGGAGTATAGACTAAACAAAGGACACAGTCTCTTCTGAGATATCTAAAGTTCAACGTGAAGTAAAAAGTTGGAGAACTAAAATGGTGCCCTTTAAATATCCAATAACAAAACCATACCCACATCAAACAATTACTTTTTATGTTTCATCATAAACCTCTATCAAAATAATTTTTTAAATTGAAACCAAGAAAGCAACTGCAGCATATCTAATTTTGCTAGCATCACAAAAGTTAATCATACTCCGGATATGCCAAAATTATTTGTTGGATATGCTAATACGAAAATCCCATTGACCAAGATATATAAATAAACTCAGGTAAATATTCGGCTGACATCCATTACTCCGCTACAGATGCAATAAATTAAAATTTTGCAATATCCTATCCATCAACATATATCGGGCTAACAACATCAATTACCTATCTTCAATCTTTACATGGTGTGGCACCGAATGCAGAGGGAAAACATTAGGAATCTTGATATGATAATCAATGGAATACTGAATAATATACAATAAAACATACAAAACAAGAGTCCTACGCTTTCCAAATGTATTTCCAGGTACAGGTTCAGAAAGTATGCTCAGAATTTTGCAACCTTGTTAGTAAAAACTTGAACCGTGACGACAATAAGAGACTCTCACCTAAAAAAAGGTCAACTAAGTTAACCAGCCATCTTGCTGATATCAAATATTCAGTCCCAGAACATTGATAGTTTGCACCAAATGTTAAGGGTAAAGCCTAGAAATAATTACATCAGCTCCCTGTCTCACTAGAATGATATAAACTAGAGCGCCCATAAAGAGGTGACAAAAACTACAATATCCCAAACATCTTAGACAAATCAAATAGAGAGATCAAGAGAATATTATTCATTGTCGATCTAAAAACCAAGGAACAATTTCATAACCCAAAATTTTTAAGGCCATATACTCTCATAAATGACCTCTTGAACTGCCTTTTCCAATCAAACCACATTTTTAATTCCGTCAAGTAATTCGTCCGCTGTAAGTAGAAATTCCTTGGACACAAGACGCAACATTGAAAAATTTATATTCAGTTTAGCAACCACAAACTCGTTTGTAAGTTTAGCTTTTACCAGCTAACATTAGTACTTTTACCAGCTTGCATTCACAGTCAATTATACAAGAAGTTCGAAACAGATTAACCCTAGAAAGTAAGCCCTAATAGAAACTGAATAGAAATAGTATGAAAGGGAAATAATGATTGAACACAGAAAGGAAATAAAAAGCGACAAAAAGTAGATCGAGGGAATACCGTATTTGAGAGGAGACAAACACTCGTAGGAGATCTCAAACTGAAGAGGGGTAGAGAAGGGCGATGGGTTGTCGAGAACTGCAACGTTAGTGATATTCACCGCGCTCATTGTCGTTGATTTCGATAGAAACAGACAGCTCGCATGGAATTAGCGGAGAAATGAAATAGCTCAAGACTCTACTCGTCCAATTCGATGCGTGAATCGAACTCCGAAATGATGGAATCGGAAAGAGGTTGAAGAAGAAGGAAGTCTCGAAGTAACCAACGAAGAGAGATATTTGTTTACTGTTTTTTGTTCGAGAAAAAGAGTTTTGGGTCTGAGTTTATGTTTGTTCGACAAAAAGGGGAAGAATACCGAAAATGTGGAGCGGTCACCGGCGATAACCGGTAGCGGGATTTGGCGGGAGTCGATAGGGCACGAACATCATCGGTCAGCTGTGGTGGCGTTTGGCGAGCAGAGTTGACGTCGAATTTCAGGCAAATTTACGTTATCGTTCATTACAAATCTAACGGCTAAGAAGAGATAATGGATCAAATATGTTTAAGACGGAGAAGAATTCTTTTTTTTTTTCCTACTCATTTTTTATTATGAGACCAAGTCAATTAATTAATTAAAATATTTAATTAATTCTCTCAATTTTTTGTCGTCTAACTCCTGTAATTACCATTGATTCTTTGATAAACGACCTACTTACGACAAAATCATGAATTAACTCCTCTTGAATCACCGAGAGGATAAGGCTTCATGTCTAACGTAGAATATTATTTTACGAAAATACCAATAAATTTAAAAGTTAAATTGGACATGGGTTATTCATTTAAACGGGAGAAGAAGCTGCTTCATTTTCTACGTGTACTCATGCGCAGTGTCACAGTCGTACATTTTTTACCGTGTAACGTTATGATATGCTCATGACAAGCCTTAAAGAAAATCAAGCTCCATATACATATTCTGCCTGCCTTTGTAGCTTTGTCGGACCTTCGGTGAGATATGTCTTCGTCAACTGAATACAACTCATGCAGAATCTAAACTTGTTTGGCCACGCACGCCGCCCATGCGTGTTTCTCTTGGTAGTATGGTGGTGACATGCAACTGCTCTCTCCCCTATAGTGCCCCTCGTGGCACTTTCCTTATAATATCACTTGTATTCCAACGACATGACCACGTTATTTACTTGACTTGAACTACTTTTAAGAGCGAAGATCATCTCCGAAACTTATAATATGATACTGTAGTTTTTAACAACAAATTCATGATTGAAAAAGAAAAAAAAAAACAAATAATATCATAATTATGTAATAAAAAGAATTAAAAATATCCTCCTCAGCATCTCCATGCAGAAGCTGCAATAAGAGCCCTATCTTGCCACCCCAACAACAAGCAGCCCTTGTCCTCTGTCAACCTGTAACCATCACATGAATATAAACCAAGCAATATTTTGGACTGTGTCACTGCATTGCTACTCAATGCCACCCCTTTGAACCCCTTTGTTTCCATCAATTTCCTCCATTTCCCTAGCCTCTCGTGTCGTTCAATTCGCTCCGCTCCTTCGCATGCCACTATGTTCCTTATCTCCGGCGCGAATATGTACTGCTCCACCTTTGCCCGCTGTGCCGACTCCTGTGGGAACGTTGCGTCGAGAGAGTCGAAAATGGCGGAGTAGTAGTGTAGGGCTTCTAGGAACCTCCCTAGGAAGTAAGGACCATTATGGCTTGCTTCTTGTTCCACTAGGGTTACGATGTTCGGAGCCTGATCACGGATCATTGCTAGTAAGTTCCCGAGGCTCTTCCCTGGGACACGGTGGAGACGGTTCACGACGTTGACCGCTAAAGCCTCTCCGACACGGCGGTTGAACATATTCGGCTTTAGGGCTTCAAGTTGCTCACCAATTGCATGGAATTCAAAAGGGACGTTTAGAGAATGAGCGAGCTCGGTTAAGCAGCGGCCGGTTTCTTGCACGGCGTCTATGACCGGGCCAACTCCGGTGATGCGGAGGAACGGGGAGCCACCCGGGCGAGCTGCTAGGGCTTGCATGAAAGCTGGCCATTGATAACCTTGGAGAATATCAAGGTCTATAACATGGACGCGCTCTTCAGCTTCAAAAGCTTCAAAAATGGCTTGATTAGCGGTGAAATGAGCGAACTTTACATAAGGGCAAGCTTGGTAAACGATTTGGTAAATCTTGAGGATTTCGAGGGAGTTTTTGGGAAATGGAGGGATTGGAGAAATGGGTTTTGCAGTGGTGAAAGTTGCAGCCAGACGTGCACTTAGGGCTTCGGTGAAACAAGAAGCAACTCTTTGCATGGAATCGCCAATTGGTGTGACAACTCTGTTGAGATGATGAAGGTATCTTCTTGCTAACATGTAATCCTCTTTGGCTACTGCTTCTGCACATGCAAGAAGGAGGTGCACCAGTTGAAGTCCACTATCTTGTTCCTACGTTTTTCAATGCCAAAACACATAATAATTACTTCCATGAACTTATACTAATTTTGAAAGCAAGTCGTGGGGTTGTTTTATTAAACAAAAACAAGTAAAAGTTCAAATTTTTATATAATAGTAGAGAAAAAGGGTGCGGTTGAAGAGAAGAACGAAACATTTCTTATAAGGACGTGGAAATCTCTTCCTAACGGACGCGTTTTAAAAGTTTGAGGGGAAGCCCCAGAGGCGAACCCCAAAAAGGGTAATATCTCCTAGCAGTGGATTTGGGCTATTACAAATGGTATTAGAGTTGGCACCGGGCTATGTGCCAACGAGGACGCTGGCCCTAAGGGGGTGGATTATGGAATCGCGCATCAGTTGAGGAGGAGAACGAAACATTCTTGATAACCTCTTTTTCGCCTACGTGTTTTAAAGCCTTAAAGGAAAAGCCAAAAAAGAACCATATTTATTAATAGTGGGCTTGGGCTTGGACTTGGACTCTTGCAAATGGTATGAAGGCCAGATATTGGGCGGTGTGCCATCAGGATGTTGGGACCTTGAGAGGGGTGGATTGTGAAATCTCATGTCGGTTGAAGAGGATAACAAAACATCTTTTATAAGAGTGTGGAAGTCTCTACCTAGCACTCGTTTGGAAACTTTGAGAGAAAGCTAGAAGGAAAAATACAAAGAGAACAATATATGTTAACGGTAGGTTTGGACTATTACGGAGGGTTTACCTGCTCAGACCCAACAGGAAGAGGCACCATCAAGCTATGGTTGAGCTGATTTTGTGGCTGCTTTGGAGGTGGCAACGGCAAAGGCGACAGCTCCGGTGGTGGGGGTGGCGGTGGCTGGTGTTGTTGATCTTGTTGTGGCAAAGAGGCAGTTGTGATCGACCCTATTTGAGTATAGAATTCCCTGTCCATAGTTGATGATTCGTTTGGCACAGCCAAGTCCTCAAAAACTGGCGGAAGAGAAGAAGTTGATATGTCATAGAATTGCAATGATTCTCCAATACCTGAAATCTTAGACAAGTTTTGAAACGTTTCAAACCCCTCAGGCTCTTCATAATCATCCAACAATTCTCCAATTGTAGGAAGCGAAGAAGTGCCCTCAATTGCTTGCATATATTGATTACTTGACGAGCTAAACACCTTGTGAAGTGGGCTAAGCCCTTTCCCTTTATGAACACTGCTCGAAGCCCCAACTTGAGAGCAGCTCCTAGGCGGCGAACATTGCATTGCTTGCCCATAGTTATAGTTAGAGTAATTGAAACCCAAGTTGTGGGGCGACGGCAAGCTCCGCACAGGCGATGAGATCATGAAGTCGCAGTCGAGTTGGTCAGCAAACAAGGAATCCCATACGGAGTTGTCCGGCGATTGAATCTCGATGTCGCCGTCGATCTCGAACTTGGGAGCGGGGAAGCTGAGGCTGCTTGGCTCCAAATCGGAGGAGGAGACGGCTTCATTCGGGGAGGTGGGGGGCGGAGGCTTGGAGGAAGAGGAGGTTTCAGTGCTGTTGCTTGGGCCAATGCTTCCGCAGAGAGAATTGATCATTTTCTTTCTTTAAGGGAATTTGGTATAAAAGAAGGAACTTGGAAAGAGATCAGTTTGATTGTTCTTATTGGGGTTACAAATTTGTCGGTTAGCAGAGGACGGTGTTTGAATGTCCAGTGATGACAGCGTTGGCAAGCCTGTGTGTAGCAGCGGGAGACCCAATTCTATTACCCCTCCCTCACATATGGGGCCGGCTGATGGCATAACGCGCCACTTTTTTTTTTTTTTTTTTTCCTTAAATTATTATTATCAATGTCAATACTAAGTAAAATAATAATTAACTTGGTTTTAAGAATTTGTGTTATGATAATCTATGCATAGGACCACAATTAATTAAGAATTATTATTTGTTTTCACTTATGTCACAGATATTTAATGCTTGAAAAAAAATCAATTCTGTGTAATATTATATTGATCATATTATTTGCGTTAATTTAATAACAGTTTGATCAATTTTGGATATAAAATCAAATTTGACTCTTTTTTTAATCTATTACATATTGTTGCCCCTCACACGATTTTAAAACTTGTCTACTGTGGAGAGGTTTATGGTTCTCCGATTGAAAAAAAATTAGGTTAGATATTAAATGGGGAGTTATACAGCCAAGATCCAGATGTTGGAGATTGTAAACTTCACAAGTTTCTGTTGTTTACAGCTGCAGCATTGGGAAGTTTATTTAATGTTGGGAAATACAATGCTTAGGGCACTAACTTGAGTTTAGTTATTATAATAAGAGATGTTAGGTTAATTAATAAAATGCAAATAATAGTGATTCAATCACACACTAAGTTTAATCAGAAGAGATTAAAGTGAAGAGTAAGAAGAAGAAGAAGAAGAAGACTGAGAGATTTGATTGAGAAAAAGGACGAAATGAGAACATAGGCAAAATCGTCGGGCATGGCGTCGGTGGCGCCGTCTATCCCTTGGATTTGCCAAAGGAATCGAGTGTTTGTCTTTTTTTCTCTCGTTTCATCCTCAGGCGGCCAATTCCTTCCTCTCTTCTTGCTCTCCCTCAGCATCTTCCCCTTTTCAACATAATCACTATTCTCAATGCCATAATTTAGCGTTTTTGGCCCCCGAATGGCATGCATGCAGCTACCCCCACATTCAAACCTTCCCTGTTTTCAGAGATTTTGTGAGATATCGAAAATCTTATGCAAGGACTCAATAAACGCGCTTGAAAATCATGGATATGTAACAGGCCAGCAGAGAAGACAATATCTACTAATAGTGGGCTTTGACCATTACAGATTTAGTATGACATCATCGTAGTAATAGAGAGAAAATCAAATAGGAATAGAATAGGAAAGCGAAAGAATGGAAATTTCCGAATAGAATTGGCATGGGATTGCAAAAGCCAAAAGGGGTTTGTGAAGACTAGGGAGAAAAACAAATAGGAAGGGATTAGTGGGACAAGAGGACAATTACAAGATTACAAGACTTAGTCTTCATGATCGATCTGTCGTTCAGGAAGAAGATATTTTTGAAGAGAGACACTAACCTGTTTTATTCTTTGTATTCTTACGCTTTGTGTTGTGAAGGGAAGAACATTCATGGTGGATGTTCAAGCCTCCTGGATTATCCTACACATGAAAGAATCAGCAAAGCAAAACCCATTTATAACCGCTTTCAATGCTGTTATAACAACTCAACTTTACCGCTCACAGATATTATTCTCTTCTTTTCGGATTTTCCCTCAAGGTTTTTAAAACGCGTAGGTTAGGGAGAGGTTTCTACACCCTTATAAAAAATGTTACGTTCTCCTCCTCAACCGACGTGGGATCTCACAATGGGTGAGTTCTATTGAAGTGGTAGTAGTAAAGAAATAGAAAATTCAACAAATCTGTGATTGATTGTATGTTCAACGTAACCATATTCCAACATTCAAACAACATAAGAACATAAGATTATTCCATTTTATCACTCACATAATCAATCAATCCTGTCTTCATTTCATAAGCCAAGTCGTTAAATTGTAGTCTGAGGAGCAATCTTGAAGGAGGCCACTGATCCCAAACGGTGTCAGGCCTGCCCACATTTGCTTAGACAAGCAACACCTTCTTCAAGATAATCTTCCCTGCTGATCCAAAATTCAGGCGCATCCTGGATGTGTCAACAACAGTTAATCCCTTTTACTTCTTTAATCCAATGGTTTAGAATGCGCTATGGGTATGTATGTCATCTACCTTCATGATTCCTGCTAGGACTGCGCCCCCCAGATACACCATGTGCTTCCTTCTTGGTGGATCCTCTATCCGCAATCTCAATTTCTAGGAACCACAGATCATTAAACATACAAGTAAATAGTGTTTTACTTTCCCAGGTTAAAGTCAAGAACTCAACAAAGATTAGATATTACCTTTAAACCATCTCTGTTTCCCTTCAAGACGACATCGAGATAGCGGTCAAGTATTTCTTTCTCCAAACTGAATATCATTACAATCAATCACCATTTTATCAACATCTAAACACATATTAAACACCAATCCAATCATGAATTTCGATGGTGTTTCAACAATAATACGTGTCTAGCCATGTCCAAAGGACACATAAAATAGCATATCGGACACATGTTCGGAGTGTGTCCAGACGTATCCATGTCTGACACGTGACTGACACGGAAACTCGGCCTATAATGAAGTGGTCGTGGTTCATAGGTCGAGTGTAAAAGAATAATATAATCAGACCAAGAAGAGCTACACATTACCGACTAGGTAATCCAGGATACATTGTGCTCCCGCCACTTAAAACAATATGCTGGTAAAGCTGCAAACCAATAATATTCATCAAAAGGGTACCAAAAGAAAGATAGATATTATTTCTTGAAAGCATAGGAAAGATCTGATCATACCATCATCCGATTATCAATATCCATTTCTTGAATGCAGCGGAAAACCATATCTGCCATCCCATCCCCTTCAACATCTATCAGTTCCTGCATGAAACAGAGAATTTCATTGCTTTAACCAACATTATGTCCCATTCTTATAATAAGAAGTAAAAACTAATGTTCTTTCTAACCCGTCCCCAATATTATGTTAACGTCACGTAAAAATGAGCTATAAATGTGAAATACATACAACCTAACATTAGTTTAAAGCAGAGGCTTACTGGAGTGAAAAGCGCCTCAGGAGCTTGAAAACGTTCGGTTCCAACTTTGATTACCCTTCCATCTGGAAGCTGGCCAAAATAACTCATCCACGTGAAATTAAGATGACATAAAAGCAAAAGGGGTAAACAGTGAATGAATAGGAGCATGTTACTTAAAATTGTTTATATGTACCATTCTTGTCAAAGGTGGTTACCATTACGAGTATGATTTATATTAATTCTTAGCAGAATTCACAAGAGGTGACTTACAGTATAGTTCTTGACAAGAATGGTGGTTTCAAGCCCCATTTGATATTCCCTCTTGTAATCATAACTGCACATATATATATATATCATCAAAAAGTGGTCAATAAGCACATATCGCAAAGCATACGACGTCAAGCTGGTTAGTTCACCTTATATAGCAGAGCTTCTCCTTGATTTCCCTAACAGTCTCAAAATCAGCAGACCTATTCATCGCATACCTTCAAGAAGTCGCACGTGTTAGCTAAAGAAACAATCAATCGATTCATATCGATCGTGCTATGGAAAAAAACCCTCACCCTCTTCGTGAGAGTAAATCAACAAGATATGAAGTAATGTGTCGGCCAGCTACATTCATTCTTTTTGTAAGATGAGGGAATGAGTAGCCATCAACAACTGGAACCTGAAGAACAAATTGGTAAAAGGCTATTAACCATCAAACTCAATCTGCACTCTCCACATAAACTTCATATCTATTAAATGATTGATTCTTTAATGAAAAACAAAAAGCTTCACAGATAAACAAATGTACTATGCTCAATGAGTAGCAAATGGATGAGAACAAAGTATGCACTGAAATTTATGAAGCGATTTGGTAAATTATTTACCACGTGAGTGACACCGTCGCCAGAGTCGATGACTAACCCAGTCAGTAAACCTGTGAGAGTAAAATAATGAGTGAAGAATTACATGAAAAACTAGAGTGAATTTGAGGATGTTTATCATAGGGGCGTGCCTTTTCACCGTCATAATGAAACGTACTTTCGATTCAAAAATTACAATATGCTAACCAAAAATCTAAGGAAAGGTGCGCCAATAGAGACAGAGAAAATAACTAAGCACAATTTTGACCTTCATTCATCCTTATAAGCACCTTGGGCATACAAAGTTAGAACTGCTTGGATTTGAATGAAGACCCCCGAAAAGTTGTACTTCTCAAACATTGTCTCAACCTGTAAGGTTATATCGACCCTAGTCGTTAAATCTAGCAAAAGAAAATTTGAAAGAAAATCGAAGGTCACAAACCATTTTTTCACGATTCTTCGAAGGATTGAGAGGTGGATCCGTGAGCAAAATCTTACATTCTTTTGGGTCTATCTATTGACAGAAAACACAAAAGCAATTAACATTATGATTTGTGCATGGGATGAATATAAACTGCTCATAATAGCTAAAACTTGCCTTCAGTTCGTTGAAAAATGCATGGTCCCACACATGACACATATCATCCCAGTTTTGTACAATACCATTATGGACTGGATAAGTTATATCAAGTTGATGACGCAAATCTGCACAGCTTTCTCCAACAACAATGTCCTATAGTAATTCAGAGAGAAGACTTCAGAATGAATAATCTATGTAACCGTCCAAGCCTACCGCTAGCAGATATTTTCCGTTTTGGCTCGTTATATCGTCGTTAGCCTCACGGTTTTATAACACGTCTACTAGGTTGAGGTTCCCACACCCTCATAAGGAATGTTTCATTCCCCTCTCCAACCTATGTGCGATCTAACAATCCACCCCCCTTGGGGGCCCAGCGTCCTCACTGGCACACTACCCCGGTGTCTAGCTCTGATACCATTTGAAACAACCCAAGCCCACCGCTAGTAGATATTGTCCGTTTAGGCCCGTTACATATAGTCGTCAGGCTCACGATTTTAAAACGCATCTGCTAGGGAGATGTTTCCACATCCTTGTAAGAAATGTTTCGTTTCCCTCTCCAACCGATGTGGGATCTAACAATCGAATACATAGCTACTAACCTCAGGATCACTCTTTCCATAAACTGAGACATCTAGACCGAAAATATCTTGGATTCACTAAAATGCAATTCCTAAGCTCATAAAAGATAATCTCTACATGGGAAATGAACATGTATACTCTATTTTTGAGCATCGAGAATATTAAAACAGTACTCGTGTAATCAGTTACGCTAATTAATCGAATAGAAATCACCCTTTAACCACTAACACAATGAGCATTCCCCCTTCTGCTCTATGGAGTAGTAAATACAATTATCCCTAACAATCGGATTGAATGTTGGAAATTTCTGTTCATAGACAAACTACCTTTCAGGATGAGATCACAAAAAAAGATCATGACTACAGTTGATTGTTGAGCTAAGGATAGAAATGAGAAATCAGTCATGATATTAAGAAAATCGAGGAGCACCACGAACATTTCAATTCTTCCTTTAGCTCAAAATACAAAGAGAAATTGCAAACCTTAAGCTCCTGTTCGATGAGTGATTCTTCATAGCGAAGCAGTGGCCTTCCCACCACACAAGGAAACACAGAAGTGGGGAAATTCTCCCCGGCAAATCCACATTTCACGTACTGCAAATAATGAACAATCTAATCTTAAACAACCGAATCAAAGCAGGTTGAAGAAAAATGGAAACTCAATGATTAGGCAGATTTGGACAGGGGATTGTAAGATCGTGATGAGGGCGATCATGGGGAAACGAAACAATAGATTGAAACAATGATTTAAAGAAGGAGATACCCCAGTGCCATTGTCGCAGACGACGACTTTCCGATTATCCATGGCGCCGCGATGTGGTTCTGCAGAAGATGGTAGTGGCTACGACTTTCCAAGACGGATTTGGTGGAGATGGCTGAAGTTGAGGGAAGTACGGAAGCGTCAATGAACAAGGAAGCTTTTCTATTTTCTTTTTGGAAGTATTACTAAGCCTAATACTTCAAATGGGCATCGTCTTGGACTTCAAAACTTGGACCCAGAATTGACACCAACTTAGGTAAAAAGAGGTTTGGGCTAGAAATTCAATATTTTTGTAAAGAATATAATGAATGTGGCGAACACTAACGTTGCTTTGGGATCAAGATATCTACTTACCAAACTGTGGGGCCATCCACAGTCTCTTGAAACAGGTAAAAACTTAGAAAATTCACCTCAATTTGTCAGTTTATTGCTCTGTTCTTGATTCGATGATCATTGGCAAGAAGACGCATGATGCTTTTTTTGGGTTTTTAATGACATTACTTCAGTTACTGACATTAATGGATACGAACCATGTAATTTGCTTTTGACTGCCCTTGCTTATGATGGGTATTTTGCGCATGCCCAGAAGGTATTCGATGAAATGTCTCTTAAATGTAACACTCTTGGATTTGGTGCGTTTCTATGGAGGGTTGGGTTTGAAGAAATGCTGATTTAGTTAAAAGTTTTGCACATGCTAGAGGTTCTGTTTGCTAAGTAACATGTTTTAGGTATCCATTTTTCAGCTGACACTTCATAAGGGTCGGTCTCTTCTTGCTCTGTTTCTTAGTAAAATATATACCCAAGATTGAATGCCCTTCCTTTTAAGAGTAACCTATTATCGTCTTTGAGTTTAGTCTTTAGTTCTCCAACGTGGCAGTCCAAGCAAACCATTAGCAAATATTGTCTTCTTGTCTTTGGCGTATGTAACAGCTTAAGTCCACCACTAGCAAATATTGTCTTCCTTAGACAAAAGGCCTCCCTCTCAAGTACTCCTTGGGCTTTCCCTTTAAGGGCTTCCCCTCCAGGTTTAAAACGCGTCTATTAGGGAGAAATTCTCTCATTTCTAAAAGGAATGTTTCGTTCCACTCTCCAACCAATATAGGATCTCACAACCGAAGACTGAGTTAGACCATTTTCACCCCTCCATGGAAATGAATCTATGGTAACTAAGAAGCACATGACTGTGAAATACAACAATTAGAGCATATTCTGCATCCACTTCCATTGAGCCCAATAATTATAGCTTTACAGTCTTCTACAATTCTGTAGGAACAACGTCTAATGTACCACACACTACACTGGTCTGTACAGACATACATCCCAACCAACTTGCCTTTCAGTACAAGGTGGCTGGTTTTTTTGGGGTTTATTGGCTACGATATGAGAACATTGTAGCAAACCCTCACTTATAAGGGTGAAAGGAGAAGGATTCCTATATATTTACACTGTCCCTTGAACTTGTCATGTATCTGTGCATCTTTTTCTTTTTTACTTGTGAAGGAATATACACACAATGGGCAGAGCAGCTGCTGCTTTCAAGAGTAGGATCTTATCAATTTGAAATTCTGAAAAGTTCTTGCTTTGAACAAGTTTCCCAAGAAGAATCCTGTCGTCGTCTCTTTCAGAGGCGTTTCGGAGAGCCATGAGTTGTGTTTCACCTGCAGCATGGCATCACCGATCTGTTTGCGAATGGACTCAATGGCCTTCACGTCGATGGTGGTTCCCGTCATGTCCGTGACATAGAAAACATCTTTGGCTTTTCCACGTTTGGTGACGATTTCTGCCCTCCTGATGCATAGGCTGTTCTCCCTAAATATTCTTGTGATGTCTGATAGAAGCCCAACTCTGTCTTCTGCATACAGTTCTAGCTTGAGCCCCTGCAAAGGAAAGCAGACAAGATAATGTATTATTGCCTATGCTTTACCTTCAAACAATAAGGATAAGAAACTCAACGATGGCCTCTCTTCTACCTCAGACTCCCTTCTTTCAATGGCTGCTTCAAGACAGTGCAATACTCGGTCTCTTTCGGCTTCGGAGCTAATCGGCAGCCCGTCCTTATGTCTGATATAAAATTCCTGAAAAAGCAGTAACAGTTTTCCTTTAAATCATAACCGAACCTAAAAACTTAAATAGCTCAACTAGTTTCGACGAAAAATGGCCTTGGAATTACCAGATAAGCTTCCATGCTCCCAGTGTTTACCATTCCATGATAGACCACATACTCCATGTCTGTCAAAGTGCAAATAACATCATACATCAGCTTCGGCCGATCTCTAGATCTTGTAGTAATCACAGTATAATCCTTCTCGGCGCAATCCAAGACAGTAACATGGGGTCTCAAGTTCTTATCTTCAACCCCAAGCCTGGCTTTGCCAGCCCTTTCGTAATCTCGATCAGCCAGCATGATCTGATGCAGCCTTCTGTCTGTGCTGGTGACCCCAGGAGGAGAAAGGGTCATTTTCGCTTCCTTTAACTCGCCACTCCCTCTTAGAACATTGCATAGTAACTCCTTGATTGTTAAGAGCCGCTGTGCGTCTTCGATTGCTCGGCCAGTCTCGTGATCAGTCACACGTACCACAGCTGCAGCTCTACTATTATGTGTCCAAACATCAGCATTTACAACATTGCAGTGAAGGTCCGCAAGAACAGCACAAACTTCAGACAATAAACCAGGCCTGTCAGTACCAGACAGCTCGATTGAAGTATGATCCTCCGAGGGCATCACCCCGACCGACTCTCTCAATGATGGCACGAAACTCGCATCCACTTCAAGCCTCTACATGGTGCAATTAACAAACACATTATAACACAACCCTCATAAAAGATGGAACATTCATTCATCTATCCCACTTGTTACAGTAAGTTTACCATTTGAATGGCGTTTATGGTTTCTTGATCTCTGATTTTGTCTCCATCATGAGTGATAACATTAAAAACTGGAAAGAAAGAACAAAAAGTAACCCATAAGTGGCTAAGCTTTTCAGATTCAAAATAACTTAAACAGTCAGAATTACTAACCATCCATGAACCAGCCTCCATCAGAGGAGATATAGGCTTTGGTAATGATTAAGTTCATATCCATGAGGACTTGAACAACTTTCAAGAGAATCCCATGTTTGTTCATGCTGTCAACCTGATAGGTAGAAGAAAAGGATTGGAGCAATCTTTAGCTCCTGATTGAATAAACAAAAGGAAGCAATAATTACAGAGCAAACTTAAAGATCAAGCACCTGGATCACTGTAGTGTCCTTACAAGCGTTGTTATCAATCACAACTCTGCAAGAACAGATTGAATATAACAAATAAGAATTCACAGAACAAACCGCTACTAAACTCATAAATCATAAGTTCATTCACATCAGCTCGAGTAAATAGATAGCAAAAAGAATCAAACCACCACTGCCTTAAGTTATTGATATCACTACCAGAAGTCAACCAACATTGAAACATTAAAATTTCAACAAGAACAAGAAAGCTGGAAAGAAGAAAGATCAACTCGGAATTTTCGAACACCATGACTCACAAAAACCCAGAAGCAAATTTCAGGTGGGAAATCAAAACCGTTTCCAAATTCAAGACGAAAGAAGAAGAGTACCTGGGTGGGTTCAGCCTCCTGATAAGTTTATCATACTCGCTGTCCATGCTTGAAGAAGGGGGAAAAAAGGAAAACCCACTTCAAATTTCCACCCAAAAACAGATTTAAAGAACAACCCACAGAAGATTTATGCCCAGAAAGACGGTAGAAGAAAAAATACCTCAAGAACAAGAAGAAGAACAGGAAGAAGAGGACAAGAAGAGGAAGAGGGGAAGGCTTAAAAGTGAAGCAGAGAAAGGGGGAAAGGGAAATAAACGAGAGGGGGAAGAAAAAGGGAGTGTTGGAATTAGGGTAGGCAATGGAAGTTTAGGTTCTTAGTTTGTTAATTTGTAGGATTTGACTATCCATTTCCATGGCGATGGGAGGGAGGATTGAATTGAATTGAATTGAAGTGAAGCTTTTTGAAGAGTTAAGATTTTGTGGATATTACTGATGGCGATATTGCCCCAGCTCTAAGGGACCACTCAGGGGGCTGCAAATCACGTGTCGTCTTAGCCGCGGGGGGTTGGTCGGAGAGTTGCCGCTCATCTCGCCGGCAATTTCAGCGTGAGCCACTGGTAATCTGCCCACGTTATTTTTATGCTTTCCTTTCTTAATTCATTATAATTATATTTTAATTCTTTGTTAACTATTGGATTAAGGATACTAAACAAACCTGATTAACTATTGACTTTCCACCCGCACACACGCCGCCAACCAACTTTCCCAAACCCTAATGTTTTTTTTTTTTTTTTTAATATTAAAAAGAAAATTAGCCTATCTCCAACTTATTATTAATTTAATTATGAAACTACTCCCAATAATGGGATTTTTTTTAATTATTTATCCTCCTTCTTAATAAAAATTATAACCCATATTTTTTTATTAAAAAGATAGATATTATTTTTATTAGAATAAATTCTTTTTAGAAAAATTAAAAAAGCGAAATCAGACAACTTTACTATCAAAAGATAGAAAAAAAAAATAGCTATAATTTTTTTATATAAAAATAAATTTGCAAAAATTAAGAGAAAATTTTATTTGTGTGAGAAAATAATAGATATATAAAAAGCGGATATATTTGAAATTTTAAATTTTGTTAAGAATATTGTGCGATTCTAGGTGAATCTACTTTTAAAAGTTAGTAAAGAATATATTTAAAAATAAATAAAATAATGCGTCAATAACGTTGTGTTTTAAAATATTCCCAAAAAAGAATATCGCATTTCTAAAATTTTATTTCTTGAATAAAATTTACATTTTTAATTTAAAATTTGAAGGAACAATATATAGAAAAATAAAACCTGAAACAGAAAAAAATAACTATCAACCAAATTTCTTTTTGATAAAAAAATTATATTGACAAAAAAAAAAAAAAAAACATCA
>NW_019272028.1:288191-343644 GCF_002738345.1 Cucurbita maxima
AAAAAAAAAAAAAAAAACATCAGCTTAAAATTCCAACTTTATGGATAATAATATAAAATTGTAAATAGTTATGTTATTATTATTATTTTTTTATTTCATCCACAACGAATAGATTCAAACTCTCTCATCTTAATCCATAATACATATCAATTACCACTTGACTCGATATTTTAACTAATCAAGTCATATTCAAGTTGACAATAAAAAATTATTAACAAAATAAATTAATAAAAACAAAAAAAAAGATAATTAAAATAAAAGCATTTTAAAAGGTAAAGTAGTGATATATTCATCCATTAATAAAAACACGATAGAAATATGACTAATTTATAAATTTGGTCCCTACCTCTTAAAAAAAAATTAAAAATTTTGTTTATAAAATTGTAGGAACAAAAGTTTTATAAATAATTTAAATGGAGTAATTGGCAAATAAATATTTAAATTTTGAGAAATTTTGAAAAGATAAAAGGAGATATTTGGAAATTGGAATGCATCCAATGAAATAAGGTGTAGGTGTGAAATGGAAATGTGAGATGAAGAAATCCTATGAGTGGGTAAGCGCCTTATCTTGAAACAAAACAAGGGTGCGTTTGGCGGCTGACGGTTACAAAGCTGAGTGACCAACAACCCACATACGTGGACTTTCGCTTACAACATAACTTGGATAACACACATCAACATTCCTAATTACAATCCTTTTATCCCAATCTAAATGCTTCCTTACCCCATCTCTGTATCAACCAATGGATATGGATATCTGGATATCGATAAAACATGATCTTATCATAATCTCGAGAATTTGCATGTAGATTTTCAGTCTTCATTCAACTCTCTGAGTTCATTTTCAACTAGATATGTAATTGTGAGATCTCACATCGGTTGAAGAAGTGAAAACCTCTCCCTAATAGACGTAATGGACTTTGATATCATATTAGTAATGGGCTTGAGATTTATTTTTTTTATTTCTCCAAAAATTTCATATCAATAAATTTTTATTGGGGGCAGAGAATCCAAAATAAAAAAAAAGAGTGGCAGTAATCCCCAGTGCATCAGCACACACAAAATGATAATGAGCCCATAATTCCCAGTTTGACACGTGGTTTCAGATGATTGCAGATCTCCCAAGCCGACCTGTCTGGTGATGATGTGTACCAATTCGAACACCACTGCCACGGGTATGGTTTGGTATAAAACCGGCATATTGTGGACCCCAGTCATAGGGTGTGAGCTGGCTACTGTGACGATGACGTGAAAGAGACGGTTCGAACCCATTTACACCTTTTTGGAAGATATTTTTAATATTTATATTCTCAATTTGGTTAGACAGCGATCCTCCTAAAGACATTTTCCTTCCCTTTTTCTTCTCACATACATTTTTCTTTTAAATCTTTTAACTTCAATTTCATAATTTGGATAATTCATAAATTATCATCTCAAAAGTTAAGTTAATACGAGAACGAGAACATAAATATGGGTCTAAGTAAGAATTGGAGCGTACATGAAAATAGCATATAAAATCACATTCCATTTATAAACGTTAAAAAGTTATTTTTGAAACAATATTAAATATTTAAAATTTTAAAATTAGTATTTAAAAAAATAATTCTCAAAACACTTCCTTTCCATCCATAGGAATAGAATCAGCTGCTGGGTTTGGAATATAGTTATAGTAGAATGTTAGGGTGTGGGAATGTGGGCTACTTGCCAAACGGGTAAAGAATAAAAATGAAATTGACTCATTGTACACTTAAAAAACTTTGAGAGAGTTCGAGGAGGACAATATCTACTAGTGGTGGAGTTGGACTATTACAAATGGTCTCAAAGTCGGCCATTGAGTAATGTGCCAGCGAGGAGGATGAGCCTCAAAAGGAGTGGACACGAGGCGGTGTGCCAGCAAGGACGTTGGACCCCAAAGGGTGGTGGATTGGAGGGTCCCACATCGATTGAAGAAGGGAAGAGTACCGGCGAGAACACTAGGCCCTGTAAGGAGGTGGATTGTGAGATTCCGCATCGGTTGGAGAGGAGAGCTCGAAAGGAAAAGGCCAAAGAGGACAGTACGTGCTAGCGGTGAACTTGGATGGTTACAATCTCCAACCATTTTTGGTCCTTGAGTTAGTGCATGTAGCGACTCACAAAAGCAAAGAAAAAAGCCCCATGCTGAAAATTTAAAGCAAAAGCAAAAGATTTCATCAGAATGAGGAGAATTCAGACAGAGAAGTAATGCAATGGCAATCTAGTTGTGGAAGTCAAGAAGCCCATCATACTTCAGAATGAATCTTGTTGAAAGAGAAGAGAGTGTACAAAATTTTCAAAATCCAACAAAAGTTTGGCAAAGCATTTATGAACAAAGAACAGAGTAGCAAGTAGCAAGTAGCAGCAGGAAATAATACTTCTTCCTTCTTCCATTAGTAAAGAAAGTAATGGAAGCGTTCTTGAGCGAAATGTAAGGAGCAGAATGATATTGAGGATGGGATTGAAAAGTCCTTCATCCCCATCTTTTGGGTTGGAACCTTGTCCTTCCCCTACATACTTTTGTTACAAGTAAGGAGGGAAGATAGATAGCACCAAAAATTGTTGATATGTGTGGAAAGGAAAGACCGCACAGCTCTATGAAATTAAAGGAGCCTACCCTTAGCAATGTTTCTTATAATCATATTTCAGTAATATTCTATACTAGTTTTAAAATGTTAATCCCAACTGACGAACAAAAATGGACCTTACCTCTCTTGAATTTGAAAGACAATGCCAACTCTCTCTCAGGGGTTAACGGTTGAGAAGACTGACTCACATGGTTTGCCATCTTAATCATACTTTCGGACATAAATGGAACCTGAAGTTGGTTCGCTCAGACCTGCAAGAGAAGCTAAAGAGGAAAGGGAAGAAAGATTAACCTACTTGTAAAGAACACATCAACAAATAAGTAAATAAGGGAAGACCTGCTACATTTAAAATGCAAAGCAAATGCAAAGCAAATGTGTGAGATCCCACGTTAGTTGAAGAGGGGAACGAAACATTCCATTATAAGAGTGTGGAAACCTCTCCCTAGTAGATGTATTTTAAAACTTTGAGGAGAATCCTAGAAGGGAAAGCACAAACAGAACAATATCTGCTAGCGGTGGGCTTGGGTTGTTACAAATATTATTAGAGCCTATCACTGGACGATGCGAGACATTGGTCAGAGTAGAGCTAAACTCTCTCCATAGGAGACACGTTTTAAAACCGTGAGGCTAATAACGATATGTAACGGGCCAAAAAGGACAAGAATTATCCTATAAAGTTTTTTCACTGGTCATGGTCGGAGCAGGACTAGACTCTCTCCATAGTAGTAGACACGTTTAAAACCGTGATGCTGACGGCGATATGTAATGGGCCAAAGAGGACAAGAATTAAACAGCAAAGTTTTTCCACTTCCACTCTGTCCAAGAATTAACTCAAAACTCCAAAAATCAACAGACGAGGAAAGTAATGTGGGAAAGATAATCAAGTATATGTGTGTGCTATAAACTGAGAATAAATCTTAGGAAAGAAGTCCAGGTTAGAAATATGTTAACAAAATGGAGGATAGACAAGTCCTTCATAAGTGCCTTGATGGTTGATTGGGGTCAGTCAGGCTGAAATGCTTTGTGTAATCTCCAGAAAATTTAGGGCTAATGTGAAGTCCCACGTTGGTTGGAGAGGAAACGAAACATTCTTTATAAGAGTGTGAAAACCATTCCCTAACTGACGCGTTTTACAACCGTGAGGTTAACGGCAATATGTAACTGGCTAAAGCGGACAATGTCTACTAGCGGTGGCCTCAACTGTTAGAGCTAAGGCAGACAAGTTCTTCATGATAAATTTGAAAACGTTTCTAATTACTTTTCATCATTCTAAACAACAGCCCTTAATTTATTTTCTACATTCCCTGGCTATCGGACCAATCACAAACCCATAAGACAACTCGACTCAAGATTGAAGAATGTCTACTACGAAGTATAGCACATTGCCTTCCTCTCACTATATATGGCGAGCACAATTAGTTAGCTTAAAAAGATGTTAAGGGGTTGAAGTGATATGTTAAATCAAACCCTCCTCCTCTCAGATCCTAGTTCAAAATTCATCCATGTAGCAATAAATCGTAGCAAACCCTCCCCACAAGTTGAAATTCACCCATGTTGCAGCCAAGCTTGCCGCTAGAAACCAAGCCATTAACAAGCAAAGCAGAAGAGTGAATCCTTTGTCATGCTACATTGCACAAACATACACTGTGAAATCAGAGAAGAATATAATACCTTTTTCTCTCAAAGTAAAACTTGTGTAATAGCATAAACCCACCGCAGCAATTAGTGTTCTCGTTGGGCTTTCCTTTTCAAGCTTCCCCTCAAGTTTTTTAAAACGTATCTACTAGAGAGAGATTTCCACACCCTTCGATATTAAAGCTTGAACCCCTAACCTTACAAGAGTCCGGAATAGACTTGGTAACCTAATCAAGTTTCACAGTAACATCCACATTCCACCAAATTGCACTACCACCGGATTCAATAAGATATAACCCATCAAAATAAACTCGATGAGGCGCAAGATTGAAAGAAATTATAACGAAATGAAATAGGTCAATCTTGATTACGTCAACTAGAATAGAAAAGGCTATGCTAGAAACGTTAAATTAAGCTAAATTTAAAGAACAGCAACAGAGATAGCTGCTAAAATGGTAACAAATCCAGGCAAGGAAAGAGTTGAGAGACTGTAACTAATCAATGGCTTGAGTTCGGAAAAGAAGATAAGGAGAAATTGAAGGGAATCTGTAGTTCATTCTATACCTTAAGGAGTCGCGTGCAGCTACAACTTCGAACCACATACAAAGCTCGCCATGGCAGCCAGACGACGAGCCAACCTAATTGGGCTTAATCCCCTTCTCAAACATCAAATTATTCCAATAAAATAAAATAAAAAGTTCAAAAATATATTTATCATTAAATTTTAAATGAAAAGCGTTGAAATTTTATTAATATTTTATGAGTATTAGAAAAAGGTGCCAAAATTGTCCAATGTTTCAACCAAGGATTAATTTAATTTTGTAACCATCTAAATTTACGAGATATTATTTACTTCGGCCTATTATTCATCTTCACGATTTTAAAATGCATCTACTGAGAAGAGGTTTACATGTCTTTAAAAAGAATGTTTTGTTCCCTTCTCTAATTGATAGGGAATCTCACAATCCACTCATTGGGTCTTGTTGGCACACTACCCGTGTCGGGCTCTAATATCATTTGTAATAGCTAAAGCCCACCGCTAGTAGATATTGTCCGTTTTGGTCTGTTACGTATTGCCGTCAGTCTCATAGTTTTAAAACACGACTACAAATGAGAGGTGAAATGGTTCACTTATTTTGCCCAATGTAGAAGAAATGAATAGAGATGTAAGAGGTAGAAGAAAGAAAGGCCTTTTCTTTGTTCAAAAAGAGCATAGATTCTCCAAACCACAAATATTAATCAAGAGATTACAGCTAATCTTTCATTTTGATACAATCATTATGCATTAATCTATATTCCATTAATGTAAAAACAGTAATTAACTCTATATTGGGTCTCTTAAAAGTATGAAAAAAGAAGCAAGCTTTTCTTCCACATCTTACCAATCTAGCTTTTGAAGAACATTAATCTTTGAATATTATGCTTTAGATATTTGTTTTCTCCCTTGGTGGGTCTCCACCAGAATACAGTAAAAATTCTCTCATATCCATCTCCAATCTGTTCATGAGACAGATAACATTAAAATATCACATGATGGTTTGCATATAAATACCCCATTCCTCACTTGGAAGACAAAATATCAAGAAAACAAACAATGGATTCAAGGTGTAGATCAGCAAGACCCCTTGTGCCCCATGGAGAAGCTATGGCTAGCAGCAGAAACACGAAGCCGATGGCGACGTCGTTGAACGCATCGCCGCGTTCGTGTCATGTTTCGTTTATGGTTCATCACCAAGAGAGGGGGAAGATGGCTCCGCCGAACCAAAGAGTTGTTCATGAGGCCATGAACGTTCACGAGGCTAAGTTTTGGAACGGTTACGGCGTCGTTGTCGACGAACATATCGATCGGAAGGCTGCTATGTACATATCGTCTGTGCAAGAACGGTTTAGACTTGAGGGGTTGATCAGCTGAAGAAGCAACTTTGGTGCATGATATGGTGTAGAGAGTAAATAAAAATGGTATCTTTTTGGTTGCAAGCATTTGTAGATACGCATATAGGTTTGTAACTATGCTTAAAAATGATCAATGTAATGTATAACCTTTAGTTGATCTTTATCTAAATATTAAATATGTATATATTAATTACTTCAAAAGTGAGGCTCAATTATTGAAATTCTACTCAGATTCTATGCTCTTTGTTTCTTATTGTAAAAAGTAACAATGTGGTGGATGTACGAGAGAATCGATGAATGAGGAATCATTTTGATTAATATTATGAGCCAAGACTTGACCAAAGTGGAGCCCCTTTGAATAATATTCTCTCAGATATTTATATGTGCTCAAGCAGAGGCTAAACAGTCAAAATTACTCCTTTTTTATTTAAAAAAAGTTAGATGACCAAAATTTGAAGGGTTATTTTTGGTACGAGCTTAGAACTCTTACGAAAATGTAATTTTTTATTTTCAATGGATCAAATATCTGTTATGGAGTTCAAGATTTATATATATGGAAATTACTAAGTACTTCTAAACCAAGATGTTTACTCATTTAAACTTGCAATTCAACTTACCTTAGTGATTAAGAAATTTTTAAGAAATTTAGTACAATTGTTCACTCTTTTGCTTCTAATTTTTTGAAAAACTTAGGTTATTTTCACAAAATTTTAGTTTTTTCAATTACGTTAATAATTCATTATATGTTCAAATTAATAAATTTAAAGTTATTGATTTATTGTATTTATTAAAATGAACCCAATACGTAATACTGATTAAGAAATAAGAGATTCAAATCTTATAGTAAATTTAAGAAAAATAAATAAATTCATGTGTTTTCTGTTATCAGTACAAAAAACAAGAGAAATGCAAGGGTGCCGCTAAAAAATAATAAAAAGAGACAGAAAAGGAAAGAAAATAAATTTTGTAAGTTTGAACAAAGAGTTCGTTAAAAAAAAAAAAACAATTTTGTGGTCCAATTCAACTGAAATGTTAACAATATGTTTATAATTGAATGGGTTTCAATCAAAATGCTAGAGATTTTTTTAGGACTAGTTCTTATTTTCATAAAAAATAAAAAGAAAAAATGTGTTGGAGAATAATTTTAAAATGACTAAAATCAACATGGTCAGTACCTGATTCAATCACTTCTAAACTGGCTAAAACAAATGCTCATTTCTTTATTTAATTGGTACCCCTTTTTAGAAGAGAGGAGCGATGATGATTGCCTGTAGAGGTGAAGAAAATAATAGACCAATTCGTTAGTAATAAATCCAAAAGGCAAAGCTCAGATATTCTCTATATTACCCAATCAAAGTGTGTGAATTCCAATCTGTCTGCTGAAATCATATTCATTCCTGCATCATGGTACAATGAATTCCACAAGCTTTAATCATCTTTATGGCAATCCTTCCAAAACCTTTGCTGTAAAGAAACAATTAAAACAACAAAGCATTTCTCAATACTCTAAGCATTATAACTCGCCTTTACACTTCGCCCACACATCCATTTTCTTTAAACAAAACACCCTCCACCTTCCTCACACATCTCTAAAGCAAGAAATAAAGTGCAGTTCAATAGAGATCCTTTTCTTTCCATCTTCATAAAGCAGATCCACTGCCTTCGACTCATCAACATAACTTTCCCTTGCTTATAAACCATTTTCTCTTCTTTCTCCCCAAGTTTGGCATCCCCTAAGCTCCTTCTTTGCTAAGCAAATCAACAAGCTCGTTCACCCTTATAACCCCTCTTTTCTTTTCACCTACTTCTAACCTTCAATTCTCTCTATAGAACTTGAAGAGGAACTCCACTACTTCAGAACACTCCTCCTCCTCTTGTAGATTGAGATGAGTGCAGACTGGGGACCGGTTGTCGTGGCGGTGGCGCTGTTCATTGTGCTGTCGCCAGGGTTGCTTTTTCAGTTGCCGGCGAGAATCAGGGTGGTGGAGTTTGGGAATATGAATACCAGTGGGATTGCCATTTTGGTGCACGCTATCATTTTCTTCTGCATACTCACCATATTGGTCATCGCTATCGGTATTCACATACACGTTAACTGACTTTCAATCATCTGCTTTGGCTACCTTCAGCAGATGAATTGCTTCCTTCTGTTTTTTCTTTCTCTAGGACTCAGCATATTTCTCTCTATTCTGCTCCATTTTCCTGTTTTCTTTTTCCCTTTGAACAACAACTTTCTATATTGTAATCTGCTAAATGTAAACTATAATTTCAATTCTTTTTGGGGGGTTGATAAAGAAGGTAAGCTTCTGTAAATACTCTCACGGTAATTCCTTGAATATCTTGAGCAAAATTCTTCCCTATTTTCTAACTAATCGATAATATCATTCTACTAGCTTGCTTATACCATGGAACAAACCAAATTTGAACAAAATTTTAGCCAGACTGTCCGCACTAAGACGAATATCTTGTACTTGAGATGCGTTGAATTTATTAAATCGAAGAACAAAGAGAGACAAAAAAGAAGATTCTCCATGAGATAGAGCAGCTACAGAGACCAGCGTTCGATGTAATTAGATCTATACTAGCAATGGAAACCAAAGGCGTAAGTAAAACGAAATAAACATACAGAATGCCTTCTATCTCTTCCGAGTCTTCGACTACAGAAATCGCAAATACAAACAGATCAAACAAGATCCGCATCAAACAGAAATACAACAACACACAAGGCACAAACACCACTAGGAATGCAGCAGCTTCAGTTCGTAAGAATCTCGAATGAAAACGGAAGAAGGACGGGAAGAAGAGGTTACCGGATCATCCAGAGTAGATGTGGACATGAAGAGCGAGAATGAAAACGGCGTAGAGGATGAAGAAGATGAGAGTATGAATGACTACAGCTTTACCGTTAGTCTTCATACTCCCGAACTCAAACTGCCGATTATTCCCCGGGAACTGGAACAGAAGCCCTGGCGAGAGAAGCACGAACAGAACAACTCCGATCACCACTGGCGCCCAATCCGACATCGTGTCAGAGATATCGTAATAATTTACTAAACCAAAAGAAAAAAAATCAAAAGAGGAACTCAAAGTAGCAGAGAGCTTTGGTGAAAAAAGCGAGAGAAAAAGTGGCTTTGCAGAAACGCGATGAAGATGATGAAGAAGAAGAGAAATGGTACTGAACAGAGTTCCACCTTTTCCTTTTCCTCTCTCTCTTCCCGCATCGAAACGAGAAATAACGCTTTGCTTCATGATTCGAAAATTATGGGAATCCGAGGAGTTGTTGTTAATTACGAGAATGACACTAGCTTAGTGGCAATGCTTACTGAGAGCCCATAAGTTAAGTGCTAAATGGGCCCAGTGGGCCATATTGGGCCAGACCATGGACGGGCTCGGCGGTCGAATAAGCGGGAAGGGAAAAAGGGAGGTCGGGAAACAACGGTGGATTTACGTGCAAGGTGCCCTCGCTTTTCCAAACTCTACTTTTTTTTATTCCTTATTTATTTATTTATTATTGTATTAAAAAAAAAAAAAAAAAAAAGAAGAGAAGAATTGTATTGAAAAATTAGCGATATTACCATTTATATCTTATTTTTTCTAAATAGTACATAAATTTATTTCATTCATAAAATGAGTTCATATTTATCAACATGCGAACATTTTCTACTTGAGAACGGACCAATATGGATCTAAATTCGAGTTGGGTTATTTGTCAGAAAAAATTTAAAGAAATTTATTATTATTTATTTATTTATTTAATTCAAAGAGGTTCTAATTTATAAAACATTCGCTGTCTCCCCTTCTGTGTTAATAAATCTTAATTTTAACTTTTTTTTTTTTTTTTTTTTATGACAAAGAAAGGGTTTGAAAAGATGGCTTAGTTTAATTCGCCCTCAAATATTAGGTTATTTACTAAAGAACCATATATGATAATGCGCATTATATTAACGAAAGAAATAACGCCAAAAAGAAAAAAAGAAAAAAAAAAAAGAATAAAGAAAGAAAGAGAAGAAATCGCCAAGAAGAAGTGCTGTGCTGGTCGCATTTGGGCGTAGCTTGGCGTTGTAGACTGGAGAGGAGAAACGTTCAGCCACACGACATTGTGAGATTCCATTGCCGGTCCTCGATTTCGCAATTCTAGATCTATCTGTCCGACTCAGTTGCTGGGAGAGTCACCGATAAGCTGTAATCGATGATACTATTGCAGTCACACTCCAGATTTCTGCTCCAGACTTTGTTAAATCGGGTGCAGAAGTAGGTTTTTGTTCCTTTTTATCTGTTTCCGATCCAGACTTCGTCATTTTTCCATGTCCACCCATTAACTCGGATACTTAATTATGTAATTTAGTTGTCCAAAATGCCTGATGTTTTTCTTGTTTATTTCAGTCTTGAGAAAGCCGTGGAAGTGGATTACAATTGGGTGGAATTTGACGATGTGCGCTACCATGTCCAGGTGATTTTTCTTATTTTGTTTTCATAATTTTGAAGCAGATTGAATTTTATTGTAATGTCTATGATTGATCTGTATTGTTTTGTAGGTCTCAATGAAGAACCCCCATCTCTTCCTGCTATCTGTATCATTGCCCATCCCTTCTGCAGATACTGTTTTTTGTGGTGGCCTCCCATCTGGAGCCATAGAAGCAATTAAAGCTGCATATGGCGTGCTTGTACAGATTCTTGACCCTCCAAGAGATGGTTTTAATCTCACATTAAAGTTGAATCTTTCGAAACTTCCTCACGATGAAGGTTTATCGCGTTTTATTTTTAAGGTCATTATAAATTGTTGTGGACATTGCAGAAAAATGGTCTATTCATTTATTTTTTTGAGTATTTCTTCTTGTTATCTGTATCATTCTTTAGGTCTCCTAGCACATGGCTTTCACTACTGCCTTGCAGAGAATATACTTGTTTGGGAAGTTAATATTTTGGAATTTCCCCTGAGCTCCATTGAGAAAAATCCTAGGTTGGAATATGTTAAAGAGTTTTAGCAGAGAAATATTGGAGGTGTTATTAAGATTTTATAATAGAGGGAGTTAGAGAAAGGATTAGAAAAATTTGGAGGACTAGTTTTGGAGAGGCCAAGCCTCTCGAAGTGCTTGGGTAGGAGTGTCTATACCTTTCAAAGTGCTTGGAGTTGGAGTATTGTAATTCTTCCTTTATTATTTCAATATGATTTTTGTCCATTTACGACAAGATCGAGTAACTGTCAATATTATTTGTTAAAACTCATTTATGAACAATTTGCAACCTAAGTAAGCTTAAATATTTGTCGGTTTATGGAGCTAAACGGATGTAGGAGAGCATTAACTTTTGTGGAGTTTTCTACTTTTTATTTGTCCGTTAGTTATCAGGTTTTTGTGCTTGAGCTTTATAATTGATGCTTTTTTTACTAAATTCTTGCAGATAATAGGCATGCTACTTTGGTAAAAGTTGCATCGATTAGGGAAGTGGTACTTGGTGCTCCATTAAGAGTAATTCTTAAACAACTCGGTTCGAGGATTATTGGTTCTGATGTCAATAGGCTTGTTGCACTTGTACATCGTCCAAAAGAGTCATTTTTTCTTGTACCTCAGGTAGTAGGATCATTTTGCTCCTGCTTTTACTATTTAGGACAATATTTACTGCTGTTTTTAAAGCTTGAGGTGGAATTATCCTTGGGTGCTAAAACGTAAGATACAAAAATAAGAGCAGGCTCTAGTGAGGCAAGGAGCAGAACCTAAAATAATGATGCAAATTTAATTTATGAAAAGTTTAGTCTAATGAAGTATGAGACAAGGAAAAGTAATTGAAACAAGGCTTTATTTAAGACATTGTTGTTTTTGTGCATTTTTCTTATTTCCAATGTTGTCTTTATTTCTTACTTGCATTTGCTAGCAGTTAATTGGTAATTCATTTTGCTGGATTGGTTTATACTGATGTAACATGAAACATTTGATACCTTTTAATCGTACCCTGCTCAGTTTATTTCATCATTTACTCATATTGTGACTTAAATAGATAACTTTTTATTTGACAAGATTAAGATTTTGGTAATAACAGGCTGAAAAGGTAATTGTGGTGTATCCGATGAGATTTAAGGATTCTATAGACATTGCTCTTGCAACTTCTTTTCTCCAGGTAAGGTCATAATTTATTCTCCCCATCAAGTGAATAGAAGTCTGCAAATGACAACTTTAACTTTCTTTATGAAAAATTAGGGTGCCATATATTTGTGTATAATCCTGACCAGGACTTCTTTAGTTCCTTAACAGGATATTCTAGTGTTGTAATTCTAATGATAGCACTCCTGAAGTTATGCTTCTGTCTGTTTAGGACAACATGTTTTCATTGACCAAGTTGTGAAATTCCACGTTATGTCTGTTCAGGAGTTTGTAGAAGCAAGACGAAGTTCTGGACTCAATAGTGCCCCTCCTTGTTCATGGTCTCCATCTCCTCCTCAAGAGTTGAAGGGAGCTCCTAATGATGCATTATCAGCCAATGCGGGATTTGTTACTTTTGGTAATGTCCGAAAGTAGTGCTAGTTTTACAAGTTTTCTTTTTTTCTTCCATATTCTAAACTGCAATGTCTTTATTGAATGCAGTAATTTTCCCTCGGCATGTAGAGGGGAAAAAGATCGACCGTGTAATTTGGAGCTTGTCAACATTTCATGCATATGTCAGTTATCATGTTAAGGTTTGTTTATTTACATTATACTAACCTAAATCAATTTCTTTCATCACGTGGATTCTTTAAGAAGTTCTCTTTGTTACTTGAAAATGCATGACTGAATGAAACATGATTACGATATGATACAATATCTGTCCTAGGCTGTCGTGTAATGGTTATTTCTGCTAACAAATCCCAGAAATAAGTTTGACTCTTTGGATAGTATAGTGAAAATAAAATGCTCTCTTCTGTCTCCTCTTTTCTACTACCTCTCAACCTTTCTTTCCTAGCCTCCATCCTATCTGTGTCTTATTGGATTTTGCTTTAGGGTTGAGCATCTTCTGATTTCATCTTCCTTGAAGTTATTTATTTCCTCTTTTTAGCAACAATGTGTATTTTTGCTTTGGTTCATAAGTGATAGCTTTTTCATACAAGGCATTGACAAACAAGCTGGTAATTCCCCTTTCACTATCTCATTTGCATTGGTTTGGAAGTTCATTAGTGAATCTGCTTCAATATCTAGTGCATTTGCACTATTTCTAGCAAGATGGAGATGAGAATTGTACAACTCAGTTATTGAAGCAAAGGTCTACTCTAGGATGGAGTATAGAATGCATTGGATGACCATCTTCAAGAAGAAGGAAACTGCTTAAAGTTCCTGCCGGAATTTCTAAACTTTCTGCAGGAATTTCTAAATCAGGTTGGCTCATCTTCTTCGAAATGATAAAGGACCTTCTTAGGAAGTATGAGGAAAACTCACACTGGTATAAGGATTTGGTTAAGCTCCCGTCTGTCCTGGGAGATACCAATCACAAAAGCTATGTGGAGGCTGTGAAAGCAAACTTGAAGCTCATGGATTTTCCAGTGAAGAGTTCTAAATCCAACTTCTTTGAAGAATTCTTTTGCTTTAAATTCTTCTCAATCATATTGGGCAAGGAAGGATTGAGAAATAGTGAATATGGATTTTCGTGATGTAATGGTTTTAACAAGATTGTTTGCTCATGATAATTGGAAGGAAATAAAGAAGGCACTGAAGGATCATTTTGAGGCCAACTATTGTAGAAGCTTAAGGGTGGTAGTTCCCAAGCAAAGCCCCCAACTTCAAGGAGTAATGGAAAATTGTCAGAGAAAATACGTTTTGATACCCTTGAATTATTGATCGACATATCCCATTCCATTGATACTAGGAATCTATCAATCAACGAATGCAAAGAATGGTGACCCACCCTTAACGTTGTGAATTTACTGTTGGACAAAGGTATTTCCATTTGGCCTAGGTCTTCAATTAATTTATTTAACTTTCTCTTCCCTTTAGATTGCTTGGCCCCTAGTGGAGATATCTATTAGTCGCAAAAATATTTTGGGTACATCAAGAGTAGGCATGAAGTCCCAAGATTATATCTCACTCTCCATATCCATTATTTGAAATTCTGACCCAGATTGATTTTCAATCTCTTAATCCATAGATGCCTTGTCAAAGTTTGTCTTTAACCCAAATCACGGTAATTCAAATGACCAGAAATGGTTTTTTGTAAGTCAAGCCTCCACTTTTTGTACCTTTTCTTTATTCACACGTTCTCCCACCAAGAATGCATGGCTATGACACCAACACAAAGGAAGTTCGCCGCAAAAAGCTGATTGTAGGCTAGAATTATATCTGGGTTGGTAAATATGAAGTAGGAAAGCTAGGATCAGGATTCTCAATTATAGAAAACTTTAGGAAGTAACTTTTCTCCTTTTATCATATTATGCGCATTGGAAAGTCTTCATTATTCGATTCTGAATAAATAATTTCATTATCTCTGGACAGTGTTCCGAAGGTTTTATGCACACACGGATGCGACGTCGTGTTGAATCTCTGATTCAGGTAGCATTCCATCTCTCATTTTGCAACTCTCGCCCTTTTTTTAGTTCAATTGTGCGGGGGTGTTCACTTGAACATCCAACATTTTTTTGGCAAAATATAATGCTTTGACTAGTTGAGTTACAGTAAAGTTGACTATTTGTTGCATTCTTAATATTTGAGAAAAAACTGTTGTCGTGTAGGCACTTGATCGTGCCAAGCCAGATGTAATCGATACAAGTAAAAGAGCAAACAGCAGATCCTTCAAACGGCTGGATATTGATGGGAATGCTGGGTGATGATGAATTGTGGAAATTTTGTAATACCAGTTGCTGGGTGAGAACCACTCAGTTTTCTCCATAATTGCTGGAAAGGTAATGTGGTTATTCTATTTTATTTCTTTCATTTATAGGGCCATCCTCGCTTCTTCTTTTTGGCTTCGACTGTGCTATATATAATTTATACATGTCAAATCGAAGTCGCAATATTTAATTTACCCTCCAATGATAACTTTATTACCTTTAATAAATTTACTTAGTTTAAGCTTTTATTTGTGTTGGTTAAAAAGTTTAGGAGTGGAGGTTGAGAAGTACGTTGCACCTGTTATGTGATTTACTGGATTATAATTGCTTCATATCATATGCCCACTGATGGTAATAAGTTGGAACGTAAAAGATTTGTTAGCATTTTGAGAATTTACTGGTATGGTAAATAGTATAGCCAATGACAACAATTCCTATTTCATGTAATTTTATTGAATTATTTTCAAATACTCCTTCCAAGGAACTTATCATTCTCCCGTTTTATTGTCCCTCCCTTCTATTTTGTATTTTCATTTTTATCCATTTTTTCAATCTTATTAGTTTACAAGTGACCATTTATAATTGTTTACTCATCTGCTAAACTTGGTGATTAAATTTTGCATCGCTCTCTCGATAGGAGAAAAATCAATCGTCCATGCTTCAATTCTCATACGTTGTGTTGGACTTTTTAAAAATTCTGAACCATACATTTGAAAATAGTCAATCATTCAGTCCAAATAAAATGACTCATTTATGAGATAGACAGGAGTTTAATGGATATAATCAAACTAGTTGATTTTTTTTAATTTTTTTGAAGTATAAATGTATATGTAATTGGGACTACATAAATAGATAACTCATCTATCAACATGAGCATAGCTAACGTGTAATCCTCTATTGAAAGGTCATTTTGAATATCTTCTCTACATGTTGTCTTTTAAACAAAAAAGAAAAGAGCTCACAGAGAGTAAGGACATATGGCCCATGGAGTAACCTTTTTAAACGATATTATATTATCTCATACAATGCCTCCCAATAATTGCATTCAAATTTATGTCCTCGACCCCTCCTCGTATTTTATTTTTTATTTTTTATTTTTTAATCAATAGACAAGACAACGACCCATTATTTTTTTACTCCGCCCAAGTCGACCATCAAATTTTATCATTTATTTTTTTAATTTATTGGAGAGATGATAAATCAAGACGTGTATGATAATCTTGATACCGCTTCATTTAATATCACCATTGCAAAAAATGTGCTTTTCTCTTGCATTAAATAATTGCCTCTTTTATTTTATTACTTTTTTTATTAAAAAATATGTTATGATTTTCACAACCAAAATTTTGAACATTTTTATTTTGAAGATACAAAAAAACAAAACATGGTTTTGTTTGTGGTTGATCGAATAAAGAAAATTGACGAAATAAAGTGGATGCGGACAACCTTCGGAAGTAGATGTGGATCAGCCTTTGTCTGTGTCATCGTCGTTATCCACTCCCGAGGTTCAATTTGGCAATCAAAGGATAAGAGAGTTTAAATCTCAATCATTGTAACCCTAAAATTTAATAAACTTTATGAACAGACTTGATGATTGGATTTCAAAAGGCTGGAGGCTTTAAATTGAAAAGGTAAAATTTCTGGCAGATTTTCAATTTTGCTTCGTCGTGTTCTTCTAATTTTGATGGAGGTAGCCATTGCCAGCTTCTAGTTTCTTGCGTATGGTGCTTGCATATCAGAACAGTTGTGGGAGCGCTATCATATTCATGGGGATGTTTGTATCTCTAATAAATAATCAAAATAACCCTTCTTTATTTTGCCACCCATTTCCATCGCCCGACCCCACGTTATCATTCCCCGTTTCTCACTGCCTGCGCTGTGTTTGTCCCACGCCTCTCTGCCAATTGACCTCCTTCTTTACACGTTCCTCTATTCCTTACCTCCATTCTCGCATCCAAGTTTCCCGACGGGCGCTTAATCGGACAGAGCTGGGGTTGTGGGCATTCAATGGGTCGGGTGAATGAGAAGCTTGTGGCCTTTTTGAACAACCGATGGTTGGTTTTTGTGGCTGCAATATGGGTACAATCTTGCGCCGGAATTGGGTATCTTTTCGGAAGCATATCGCCGGTGATCAAGACGAATTTGAGTTATAATCAGAAGCAAATTGCGCGGCTCGGTGTCGCGAAGGATCTTGGCGATAGCGTTGGCATTTTGGCCGGAACCTTGTCGGAGATATTGCCGTTCTGGGGAACTTTATTAGTCGGTGCTCTCAATAACTTTATTGGGTATGGTTGGGTTTGGCTCATCGTCACTGGTCGAGCTCCTGTTTTGCCTCTCTGGGCTGTAAGTTTCGTATCTTTCCCTCTTTTTTCTTTCTTTTAATTCCTCTATTTGAGTTTCTATTCGGATTCCATTTCCATTTCTTTTTGGGTTTGGATCTTCGTCTCTCGATAGTTCGAAACGGATATCCATGATCAGATCCTCATTGAGAATGGTTTCAAAATTTGCAAAGTGGTCAACGAGTTGATTACTCTCAAAAGCGCATTTGGGTGTGGGGGGATGATTTTTTCTTTAGATGGGTTGTCGAAAAACTCGGCGGGATGCAGCTTATCTGTTTGATAAAATGTTTCACTGAGATTATAGAAGCAATTTTGTTGAATATTCAATGATGGAAACACTGATTGCTATGAAAATACTTTACAAATAGATTTGCTGAATCTATATGTTGATTGAGGCTATTAAAAAGTTGTTTTGAATGTTCCTGAATCAATCTTAGCCTGTGCGTTGGCTACTGGGCCACTCTAATCTGTTGAAGTTTAAGAACAATTTCTGGTTGGTTAAGTATGGATATCATTGTGCAGATGTGCGTTCTTGTGTTTGTGGGAACGAATGGGGAGACATACTTCAACACAGTTTCTTTGGTTTCTTGCGTACAAAACTTTCCGAAGAGTAGGGGTCCGGTGGTAGGGATCTTGAAAGGCTTTGCTGGTTTAAGTGGTGCAATTTTGACTCAAATATATGCAATCATGCATTTCCCTGATTCAGCCAATCTTATTTTCATGATAGCAGTAGGTCCTGCTCTTGTGGCTATTGGTATGATGTTCTTTATCCGACCCGTTGCTGGTCATCGACAAGTGAGGCCGTCCGATGGCATGAGCTTTAGTAGTGTTTATGGTGTCTGCCTCCTTTTGGCTGCATATCTAATGGGAGTCATGCTTGTTGAGGATCTTGTTGATTTGAGCCCCACTGTGATAGCCATTTTCACTGCTGTTATGTTTGTTATCCTTCTTACTCCCTTTTTGATTCCTGTGATATTGACTTTTAGCTCGGAAACAATGGCGTATCCCGAGCAAGAGGCTCTCTTGCAACAGTCACCTAAACAGGAGCCTGCTAGATCTGAACCAGATGGTCATGAAGTGATATTTAGTGAGGTCGAAGATGAAAAATCGGAGGGAGAGGACTTACTCCCTGCATTGGAGCGACAAAAACGCATTGCTCAGTTGCAAGCAAGACTATTGCAGGCAGCTGCAGAAGGAGCAGTACGAGTCAAGAGGAGGAAGGGTCCTCGTAGAGGGGAGGACTTTACTTTGGGTCAAGCTTTGATCAAAGCAGACTTTTGGCTTATATTCTTCTCCCTTCTCCTTGGCTCTGGAACTGGGTTGACCGTGATCGATAACCTCGGACAGATGAGTCAGTCTTTAGGCTATGATAATACGCATATTTTTGTATCCCTGATCAGCATATGGAACTTTCTTGGCCGGGTTGGTGGCGGTTACTTCTCTGAGATCGTTGTGAGGTACGAAAATGATTTCAGTTAGAGTCATAAAACTGTATACTTCTCTTAATACTTTATACTTTTGTTGAACAGAGATTATGCTTATCCAAGGCCCATTGCTATGGCAACTGCACAATTCCTTATGATATTTGGGCATATCTTCATCGGTATGGGATGGCCCGGGGCAATGTACATTGGCACACTCATCACGGGGCTCGGATACGGGGCTCACTGGGCAATTGTGCCTGCTACTGCCTCGGAGTTGTTTGGGTTGAAAAAGTTCGGGGCTTTATACAACTTCCTGACTCTCTCAACTCCGATGGGATCTCTGATATTTTCGGGCCTAATTGCGAGCAGTATATATGATAGTGAAGCAGAGAAGCAAGCACATAATGGTCTCTCACAGCTGCAGAGCTCCTCATCAGTTTGGTTCAGCAGACTTCATGTCGATGCACCGCTCAAGTGCGACGGTGCTATATGTTTCTTTCTAACTTGTATGATAATGGCTGGATTCTGTGCTATTGCAGGCATGTTAAGTTTGATTTTGGTGCACCGGACAAAAGGTGTGTACTACAACCTGTACGGAAAATCCCGAGCTTCGACGCTCTCCTAGACCGGTTTCATTCGTCGTGTTATTCTTTTTCATGTTTTTTATTTTGAGATCGAGTGAATTATTTGCTCGGATGGCATTGCAAGAACGACACGAGAACCCGAAATGGATATTTGCTTCACTGTTACACTTAAGAATTCTTCACCCTTTGATGTAAAAGCTTTTTCCTGTGTGTTGCAGACTGCAGTCGGGTGGAAGAGAAACAGTCATCTTCATGTGCCACATTCCTCCCTTCCTCCCTTAAAAAAAAAAAAAAAAAAAAAAATTATATATATATATATAATTGTTGTGGAACATTTTATATTGAGGATTCACCATTATTGGTCGGTGAATTTAAAAAAAAATGCTATTTATTTATTTATTTTGGTAATTTTTGTCGTCTTGTCTGTTTAGATAAAATATTATGTGGTAGTATTTTTTATTATTTGTTCAAATGATTCGAAAGATAAATTCCCGTTTAATTAATATTATGAATGAACATAATTTTGGAGCAAATAATGTTGTTGTTGCTGTTAATTAATGTAGTTTTTATTCAATTGTATGGAAGCCATTGTTAAAGCTCCATCAATCTCTCCCAGTCAATTAAAGGCGCTGCAATCTCTCCTTATCTCTCCCGCCCTCCCCGTCTTAACCCCAAACGCCGCATTGAACTCCCCTCCATTGTTCGCAAATTCCACCACCGTCGACTTCGACGCCGAGCTCGTGAACAGAATCTCGTCCGATTTGAATAGTCCTTTCCCGTCTATCAGATTCTGGTAATACACGTTGTCGAACGTGTTAGGAGTGGTCGGATCTAGCTGGACCACGACGTTTGGGTCAACATTTCGAGGACAGGCTTGCTTTATCTGTTCGGCGTAGGCTCGGTTAAGCGAGGGATCGACGCCGGAGGAGGAGAACAGGCGGTCGGCGAAGCGGTTGCAGTGGGAGGCGCCGATGGTGTGGGCACCGGAGAGAGCAATCATGTCGGTTTGGCGAAGATCGAAGTCAGGGCGTTTAGGTCGAAATTTGGAGATGGTAAATTGCCGTCGACGCGTGAGGCTTTGGAAATGAGGCCGTCACGCCGTCCTAACTCGACGTTGAAATTTGGGCCTCCGGCCTGTAAGTCACGAATCAATTGTGAGGTTTAATTGGTTTCCAAAACCCCTTTAATTCCATTCTCTCTATTTTTTATGCTTTTTTTTTTTCCCCTCTTTTTATACCCGCAATTTTATTGGCTTCTTTGTCGTTTCAAGGAATATTACCAATTTATAATAATAATAATAATAAAATAAATAAAAAATTACAAAATTTGAATCGGATATATTGCTGGGTGGGTCTAACCCGGAGTGCTGCGGGTCGGATCCCGATCGGGACATTTCGCGATTGAAATTTGAAGGTTAATTAGCGTCCCTTCGGCCTTCAGCGGTTCAATTTCAAACCTAATTGAAAGAATCTTCCTTCTTGCAACGGTACCATGGAAGTTGAAACCCAATCGGAGTTTCCGTACTGGAAGCCTTTCCAACGGAGGTTCGACCCTGATTCTCCCTTCTTCGCCTCTGGTAATGTCGAGCGCGAAATCTTAGCCAAACAGGTTTTTGTGGCTCTCTCCTGTATGCGTTTGTTTGTTGCTGATTTTATACTGTATTCATGAAATAAACTCTTGGTCATTGCATGATTTTGAGTATGTTTGTTTGATTGATACTGTAGCTTGCTAGGTTTTGAGTTTTCTGTTTGTTGACTTGCGCAGTTTTCATTCTAATCCCTATTATTGACGCTCATGATATTCCATTTCTTCTTGTTTTTCGTATAATTTTGAAGGTTGCCTTGGATTTAACCGAAGATGAAAAGCTCCAGCTTCATAATATGGTAGTTGATGTCGGCAGGTAAAGCTTTAGTTTGCTATTTGCTCATATATCATGATTTTAGATGTTAACAAGTCTCAAGAACTCTTTAGAAGTTCAAATTAATTGGATTGGTTACAAATTCCTAGAGGAAAATTCATAGCCAAGTTGGAACCAATGGTTTGTGTTGACTATTTCAGTATTTCTTCCTTTATTTTCAATGTATCATCAACAGTCCATTCTCGAGTTTCCAGTGTTTTATTATTGGAATTTGTCATTGTAATCTGTATAGGAAAATCTTTTGCCCAATAGTCGGTTGTGGTGCGCACTTGAAATCACTGGATGACTTTGAAGATCACTACAATTCACGGCATACTGCCTCTTGTTCAGTTTGCCCCCGAGTATATCCAACATCACGACTGCTTAGTCTGCATGTGTCTGAGGCACACGACTCGTTCTTTCAAGCCAAAGTTGCTCGTGGCTATGACATGGTATATAACTTCGAACTTGTTATCCTATATATTTCTGTTCTGCATCTGTACTGATCTGTAGATACAGGGAATTACGTATGCTTCACATTGTCCTTTTTATCGAGTTGGGGCTTTGAGGTCTACGTTGAAGTTTCAATAGTTCATATATTGTTATTGCTCTGTATGTTTAGGATAACAGACTTGAGCATGAAGCTTTTAATCATTGTTAGTGGGGAGGGATCGGAGCTTTAGTTTTCTGGGGGACTGACCTACTAGTATAATTTAAACTTGATTTCTTTTCCAAATTCTTGGTCGAGAAGAACACTGAAACAGAAAAAGAGTAGCATTGCTGCAATAGAATGAAAGGATAACTCATATAACCCCATCTCTTTTTTAGATTATATTATCATTTCACTTGAAATATGCTACTGATTGATGTAACTTGAAATATTTCACAGTATGAATGCCTGGTGGAAGGTTGTGGTTTGAAGTTCAAGAGCTACAAAAGCAGACAGCAGCATCTAGTGGACAAGCATACGTTTTCTGCTTCATTTGAATTCTTTAAGAAGGCTCCTCCTTCTAAGAAACAAAGACAGAAATTATATCGTAAACAAGTACTTCAACCAAGGGAAGAAACTTCCAAAATGGAAGCCGAGAATGAAACCATGGATGGCCTCATTTTGGGAGTATCTAAACTAAGTACTTCGGGCTCAACTCCATCATCAGTCAGCTTTGGTCGAAGGCACACTCGAGGGTTAACGTTTGTTCCTCGAGCAGTTCAGCGTGATAAAGTTTCAGACTCCTCAACAGCAGGATCAAACAAATAAAAGTTCTGCATCTAGACCAAGTAAGGGTATAGTACCTATCAGTTCTAGCTCATCTGCTTCCCATTTTTGCTGTTTTTTCCTTAGTTCTTCTCAAGGGTATCTGGTGCTGCAACGTGGTTAGTTTTTTCTCATTTGATATATAGATTCTTAACCTCATCAATGGGACGATTCGTGTTATTTTGTAGTTGGGATGTAATTTGAGATAATATGTGAAATGATGGGAAGATCTTGCATCTCAAGATAGCAGAATTAGTTTTTATTTGACTTGCAATTTACTATCTTAGTGAAAGAATCAAAATATATTGAAATGGATGAATGGTTACAATGTTGATAGAAGAATTAGAGGATCAGTTGTTATTTGCCTATCCTAGTTATGAAGGAAATATTGTCGCTAGAAATGTTTGAGTCTCGATTCTGATGAGATTAGAAGGATATTTCAATGCATTAATGTAAACGTAAGTTATTGCAAACAATATATTTGAATCGTTTAAGTGTGAATAGCTGGGTTAAACATATTAACTCTTTAACCTCTTTTGAATAATGGATGAGTTTGTTTAAGTTGACTACAACCATCAAATCTAAGTCAAAAGTTACCGAGCTGTCCATTTAATTCAGGCCCAATTTCGAATGGGGTGAAATTCCCCGTTTTAGATAGAGAGAGTGAGTTAGATATAAATATATTTTTAAATGGGGTTGGAGACGGGATTATGTTTTTCGTTCCGGCCCTGCTTAATGTAAATATAAATATATTTTCAAAGAGAGAATTTCTAAATTTTATTCTAAGTTTTATTCACATGATTATCGTCGAAAACTCTCCACTTGCTCCGATCTCCACAAAAATAATCGAAGAATTTCAATGGAGTAAAGAATGAAATAGGTGATAGAGATGGGGATGAGTAAGGCTTCCCGTCCCCTCCCGTCCCCTCCCCTCCCCTCCCCTCCCCTCCCTGCTCAGGTAAAATGAATGAAAGTATTCTTTATGGTTTATAATTTCATTTTATATTATATGACTTTTCTAAATTACAAATCATCATCGGAAACTAGGAATGCAAATGATTTGTGTGATTAAAATGCAAGATGAGCACTTGGCTTGGCTTGGCTTGGGAACATTAAATTTTAAGGTTGGCCATAGCGTCGTCGTTTCATTTTTGCCTCTGTTTTACAGTTTTTGTAGAATTGCGGCGGTTGTGATTCCAAGGATAAGGTTCGCATTCGCTCCCCGTCTTCAATCCTGTTTCGTCCCTTCCAATTGTTCATTCATTTTCTTCGCTTCAAAATTTGTTTCTGGGCACACCGAAAATGCCTGTTACAGCCATGAGTTTAAACCTAGTTGGTGCATTCAGAGGCCTCTCTCTGGTCTCTTCCTCTTCTTCTTCCTTCTTCAAGGGCGATTTCGGTTCCATTCAACCCCCTCCCAACCTCTCCGTCTCCTTTCCTAACAGATTCCCTTTAACCATCGAAAGTGCACACAAGAAAGGAGCTGGAAGCACCAAGAATGGCCGCGATTCCAAAGGCCAGAGGCTCGGCGTTAAAATCTTTGGTGATCAAGTCGCCAAGCCCGGTTCCATTATCGTCCGCCAGCGCGGAACCAAGGTAATTCCTCCATCCACGCATTTTTTTCACTTCAATTTTGAAGTGGATACCCATTCCGCCCATTGTCTAGGGCATTTATGAGCATGGAAGGGGGTTAAAACGCAGACGTACATCAGTTGTTTGTAATTGAGTTCTGTTGTTGTACCATTCGTTTCAGTTCCATGCCGGAAAGAATGTGGGGCTTGGCAAGGACCATACAATTTTCTCATTGATTGATGGGCTTGTAAAATTTGAGAAGTATGGACCTGACAAGAAGAAGGTTTCACTTCGAACCTAGACTTTTCATTATGTGGGTAGTGTAAGTTACATTGCAGGAATGAAGTGTTATACTTATTTGATTGCAGGTGAGTGTGTACCCAAGAGAAGTGCAGCCTGAGAATCCCAACAGCTATAGAGCAAGGAAGAGGGAGTACTTCAGGCTGCAAAGAGAGCGCAAGAAAGCAAGGAAGGAAGGCGTCGTTGCTCAAGCTCAACTAATATTAGCTTCCACTGATGCACCAGTAACCAATCCAATTTGCTGATTTCCAGAGGCTGCTCTTCATTCTCTGCTTGTTGAAAAGCTCTGATGATCTGTTGCAGTAAGAAGGTCTGCTTCACTAGCTTCTGTTTTCTTTAGTTTGTGCACATATAATTTGCTGGATTCTTCACGGGATCATGTTTCATAATTATTCTCAACAGATAATACTGAGTGATTTTGATGAATTTTCTGTTGAAATGGCATACAACAAATTATGTTTATTGGGAATTGATAACATAAGAAAGTTCAGGATATGGTGCATAAGATACTGAAAAGAAAGTGGTATTCCTCTGTGGATAAAGACCATCAATCAAATAAGACTTCCCTATGTGTTTCTCGAACCGAACTGTATCGAGCTAGATGATCATTGACATCAGGGGGCAAAATCAAGAACTTTTATGAGGAAATTATACAATAACTTCTACATATGTAATCTATCAATTTTGAAAATTAGAGGTAATTAGAGGTTTGGATCTTATGTTCTTTAAAAAGAGGGTAATTATTTTCTGTCTCCACTCCGTGCTCATTGAAACTTGGAAGTTTCATTACAACTCTATGGGTATCACACACTCCACTGGTGCAATAGATAGAGGGCTTCGCATATGAAATTGAAGGGCGTTGGTGAGTTTTATTAAGATAAGTGAACGCTGGTTCTTCCTGGAGCTCGTCGGAAGATGAACAAGAAAGAACAAGAAATTAGTCTCATTGTTGATGTGCTTTGGACGTCTACTTAATAACTAAATGTTTAGACTTTTTTTATCTTTTAACTTTCAGAAGCCTTATCTCTGTGTCCCATTCAAAAACGGGGGAGGATATTACAGGATGGAATTAGACACTTGAAGAAAGGGCAAACTTTTTCAAAATTAGTTTTTGAGAAAAGAGGACGGATTACCAACATACATTTCTCACGAGGAGCAAATGGCCCTTTTAACGGGCTTCGTCTCTTGGAACAATAACGCGCGGAAGGAAAAAGATACAAATCATTTTGCATTGCTCTCCTCAAAATTCCCTGTTCTATAATATCCACAGTACATAGGGTGGGGGGTGGGGGGTGGGGGTTATCCATTCAAATATTAAATTTTTGAGGAACAGAATCGAAGTCGTCATAATCGAATCTCTGCCTCTCTCTTCCAGCCTGAAAACAGCAAATTTTCTTTTTTTAGTTTTACCTATCTACAATTCAAAATCAGATTTTGATTTAGAGATGCTCACCTTTGCTAGATACAGAGGATCATATGATATACTTTCATCCATTGCAGTCAGCTTTTTCGCAAGTTTCATCATCCTGTTGCGAGTAGAGGAAGGAAAAGAGCAATGAAGTATGCTGAAAAGACCTGAACCGAACATCCCACAATCAATCAATCCCAAACATCATACCTCTGGATCGACGAGTCAATATGCTCAACCATCTTGCAGGATTTGTACTGCTCAGAATCCTCTAGAAAGCTGACCATTCCATCCTTTTGATTAATTGTTGCAAAAATCTCACCGTCCTGGATCTAAAATTGGAACAAAAACTGATATTACAAGAGATGGAGGTTGATTAATATATTAATCCTGCAATTATGAAATTACCATTCGTAGCACATGCATTTCAGCTTCCTTAGGGCTGTTGAGTTTAACAGAATTGGCTATATCTTGAAGAGAGAGGGTCAAGTACGTCTGCGTCAATCTCTGAATGTTGCGTTTATACAGAGAAGATACAGCCTGCTTTACGAGTCCAAGATTGTTGTCCTGGTATAACACGATCAATTACTCATATCAAAACCCAGAAGCATACAAATGATAGATTGACAAACCAAAGGTCTCTTCTCTGCTGCATGCACACACCATTTAATTGGACCAATCTGAAGTGATAACATAGTGAAATAGGAATTCTTACATTTTCAAATTTCTCCCTGTTTGTTTGAAAAACAGTGTCTAATTCGTCAACGTTTCCCGTGCTATAACTATTTGCCAGTTCAATGTAGGGCTGTAGAAGAGGAAAGAAAAACAAGTAGCATAGACACGTCACTTGGATCACAGAAAAGGGAAGGGGGATACAAGCACATGGATAGCAACTGGATCTGAATAATACATTTTTTTGTAACCCAAATCCATAGTTTCCATCAGCACATTTGAAGCTAAAATATACCAAAGTAGACCAGCACTAAATCATTCACTCTAAGAGCAATTTATATCTATTATACCCACAATGCTGCTTTGATCAATCATAAATAAGATTGCGCTCCACCTATATACAATCTAGATGGCATCTACATCTAGAGCTTGATGGACAATTTTTCAGGATTGCAATAAAGAACTGCATCACTCATGGCAAAGAAAATTTCTAATTTCAAGCAAGTCTAGATCCATCGTTCCATTGATGGATTTGATTTTCATTTCTAAAATTGATAACTAAATCCAAAAATGATCATTGATTCCTACAGTTTCAAAATGAGGTAACTTCACATTTTGTTGAAATTAAACATTGAAATAAATGTATCCAAGTATTTGTCCATGAACAAAGAGAAGCTTTTCAGTTCAAATTTACAGTACCTGACAGAAAATTTTCAAATTTCTCTGTGCTACTGAAGAAGTGTACTTCGGGAGACTAATCGAAAACTGCCATCAGATGCATGTAGAGGCAAATTAGTCTCCTTAACATCATAGGAAATAAAAGCATACTAAGTGTCTCAAAGCTAAAAGCAACAAGAACCCCGTTATGCTGCAAAGTGTTACTATGTTTAAAATTCTATGAAACAAATATTCGAGATATTTTGCTCAGCTAGTCAAAATCCAACGATGATCACACAATTTACATCCTTGTTGAGGAAATAATAATTACACATTACCCACCTCCATGGTGGAACATCTCATTTTTTCGAGATTTTTTTCCGTAGGTCAAGGCTTAAAGTTACCATCAGAAAGGTGACAAATATGGAGATAGTAGAGCCATAAAAAGCTAAAAAAACAGAGATGAGAATATTTATTAACGCTAAGATCTGATTGACAATTGTACCAGTATTCAATATAAGAAGCAAGAACAGAATTCATATTTTATACTCCTAACATGATGAAATCTAAAAAACAACCTCCAGATATTCCTTCCTCATTTCCAAATATTTGAGGCCTTAAAATCAATAATAAAGCAGATAGAAAGAATAGCATACTTGTCCATTGTAAATGAGGGAGAGCAAAATGTACTTTTTGTATGCTTCAACAGCTATAGCATTCATTGATGACATTGGAGAAGTTACAGCCTGTAACAAAAATATGGGGATGGCTGTCAGATCATCCAAAAACACGTTAAAAAATTCAAATCAAAAGTATAAATGGAAAGAGTTCCATTAGATGGTGCACATTATGAAGAAGCTCAAGCGCTTTAGGAAATAGCTTTAGTCCTATGCAAATCATCCCCCTGTCACATAAGAAAATATCATCAGAAAATCCCTATTTATAGAGAGACAAAATTGAATCTCAGCATATGAATGATCTCATAGAATTAAATTATGTATCACATTTTTTTAGAAGGACAATGTCATTCACAACTTACAACAAGCCTGATTAAACATAGTTAGTTGCTTTCCTATTAAATAAATGTCTTTTTATAAGACAGTTAAATGATTGAATAAATAAAGTTCGGAGAGGCCTGATTTTTCAAAAAATAAAAAATAAAAAAGAAACTTAAATGTGAAACCAAACTTTCATTAACAAGGAATGAAAGTCAGCTAACAAGCTAATTAACAAATAGAAGCCTGAAACAAAAGGAAGCCACGAAAACAAAATAAACAATAGACAAATATACTCCGGTTGTAAAAAATAAAAGATAAACGATCATTTCAAAAAATAAGAATACATATAAAGGGCAGAGGGAAGCATAAAATGGGCCAAACCATTCCTCCTCCTAATACTCCTTTACACCCTAAACAAATCTCCTGCATCTCTTCACAACAAAAGCAACTCATGAAAAGCCTTTCGGTTGTCTTCAATGAAATTTCCAATTTAGGACCAATGTCACACCCCCGAAATGTCCAGCCGTAGAAAATTGACATCTCCATGAGATATAATCTAAGTCCTCTAACATGCATTTACAAAAGACAAACTCCTAAATATCCAAAACCAATAGACAACAACCCTTGAACAAAGATAGTGGTCTTGATGCTTATATAAGCTACTTATTAAATCATAAATCAATCCAAAAACTTGAGTTGATGGATTATGGTAAATTTAATTTTATATTAATATTTTAACACTCCTCACTTGTGGCCTTGAAAACTTGTAGAAGACCTAACAAGTGAAAAAAAAAAAGTAATTGGGGAGGAAAAGATATTACAGGGGTTCGATTATCGAATCTCCTGCTCTAATGTTGGGTGAAATCACCAATAAACCTGGAAGATTAAGTTGATAGGTTATGACAAATTTAGTTTTATATCAATACTTTATCACTACCAAACATGAAAATTTTTCAAGATTTCAGGACAACTTAACCTTGCAAAGCATAGGACAAGAAAGGTAATCTATGAAAAGGAAGAGCATTCAATGCGAAAAGATTGACAAGAAAGCACTCATTGGGACTTGGAGTCCAACCATGAAAGTCTTAGTACCTCGGGCAAAGATGGAAAATCATATAGAAGGAAAGCAGAGAGGATAACCCAAGCTTCTATATCAGGAAAAAAACCTCTTAAAGGTTATAGAGGTGGAAAAAGAAAAAAAGAAGATCATCACCCTTCCAAAAATACACCTAGATCCCTCCCCAATGGAAAACTTGATTAATTTGGAAAAGCAAGAGAGACCCATAGAAATAGCCTTCCATCAGTTCCTGAAAGTGTCTTGAGTTACTATAGTCGTGTTCTGTTCCACTTTGCTAGATGTCACCTACTTTTCCTTACTAGCTATAACCACTTAGCCACGAGTAAAAAATTCCATATCTTCAACCTACCCTCTTCAATAGACTTTGAGATATAATTTTCTCCACCCTTTTGAGGATACGGAGAGATGCTACTTTTAAAACAAATTGAACAAAAGTTAGTCTTCCTGTAAGGAGGCAGATTATTTTAATCATGGCAGGGATCCAAAATGTAATTGATCTAAGATTACACCATAATAAAAGATCCAAGTAGGAAACAATGAAAAAGCCTCATGCCTCGCAAGCATAGGGAAAATGTAACAATTAATGCTAGAAACAAAAAACTTATCCCAATTGATCATAGCCTAGGAATATTTGAACCTTATTCCTTCCAACATATAACTTTCAACCAAGTACCTATCTATCTCTCTAGATGAGAACTTATTTAAGTATGTGAACCACTATGAGGAAAAGGAACGCTCACGAAGGTATTTTTTTTATAAGAAATGAAAAATTGTATTAGTGAAAAAAACATAAACAAGGAGGGGCGATGAGTTATTCCCATCACACCAAAGGTTTACAAAAAGGCCTCCCAATAGCAATGAGAGAGGATCGCCCTACCTAATTCTCTTAGTTGAAAAGATTTTAATTTTGAGCTTGCTAACCACTAAGAGGTCCTCCATTAGAAGATAGTTTTAAATGGGGATCTGCAACAAACCAGATCAAATCCCTTTTTTTTTCACAAAACTGTCCAAAAATCCCAATTAACATGATTATAATACTTCTCAAAATCAATCAATCTTAAAGACAACCCCTCCCTTTTTACAAATTTTACTCCCCATAATCTTTGATTGATTCGGTAGCAACAAAAGTTTCTTCAAGAACCCATCTCCCAACAAAAAAAGGCCCTATCCCAACAAAAAAAGGCCCTAGAAACTAAAAATAGTGTGGAGAGCACTCCCCTCATCCAAGACTTTATTATTACTTTTATATTAGTTGGTTACCAATCTGATGGGCATGAAGTCTTCAAATATATCATGTATTATCCTTATTAAAAAAATTAAAATAAAATAAAAAAGAAGAAGAAAAGATGTCGATCTCATCCATAGTCACATCAATAATAACACTATCGTAAAGCAAAACACACATACGCCACTAGCTAGTTGAATGGACAAAGAAACAAACTATAGACCAGGTGCCTTGAGGTTATGGGTTTAAACTATAGTGTCACCTATTAAATGTCTTCAAAGTTTCAAGAAACCAATGTTGCAAGGTAAAAGGTAAAAGGTGTTCCACCAAAATTAGTCAAAATTGCACCCAATTGTAACAAACCCTAACGAGCTACTACAACAAAAGGAAAAACAATATAAAAAAAAAAGTAAATATGATCTACTCCTCCAAACAGCAGAGCTCAAAAAGAGCTCAATAGAAAATTTTGACTAAATGGTAGCACACTCATTAGCATAATATGAAATAAGTCAAAGAAACCTAGATTAACTACATAAGATGTTTCACATACACCATAGAATTTCTTAACGTTATAATTCTTGCTTAGCTAGAAAAGCAGCCGAACTCCATATGGAAGCACTATAAAAGCCTTTTCACCCTAAATCATTGACCACTAAACATATTTTAGATGCACCATAAAAGTCCTCAAAGATGACATAGAATGAAATCAACATCCAAGAGAAGGGGGATAATAAAGAAAGATAGAAAGAAAGAAAGAGAAGATAGCATTTGCAAAAATTAAAAAAATATAACTTTGAGAAATAACATATGAAGGAATAACCAAGTTGACAAAAAACATGAAGATAATCAAATGCATCTTTACTAATGAAGGAAAAATACATCAATTGAGAGTTCACGGTGAAGAAGAAAAGTAACTCACCCGTAATAACAATAAAGAAACAGGTCCCTTGGTTGATCAACCTCAAGAATATCATTATCCAATATAGATCTGCCAGTTTTGTAGCACTTGGCTAATAAGCAAAGAAGGAGAAACTCCGGATGTATAGTGGTTAAATGTTCTGAAGAGTTCTGGAGTTTTCTAATAGCAGTAAGAAGTGGAGCCACCCCTCTAATTGGAGCTTCAAGTAGGACAACTTGATCTTTCAACCTCTTGCAAACTGAGATGACTGCACAATCGGCAGAATCAGATTAAAGATAGTCGAAAATCCAGATTGCAGTAATCACACATGTTATTAATAATAACGATCAATTTTCAGGAATGACTTGCATTTTTCAGGTGCTAAACGAATCTGCTCGGGGTTGCAAGAAGAGAGAAATCTTGAAATAGTCAGAGCAGTTGAACTGTATTGCTCTTGTGAAATTGGAACGGATGTGTATGCCTCTCTGCAAATATATTTCAAGAAAACATTATTGGTCAGTCCCTCTGCATACATATTCCAAAATGAAAATGGTAAAAGGATTTAATCAGATGCATTTCCATGTCTGCTCCAACCACACACTCGTCAATACAAACCCGTCAAACGCCAATTCTTGGACTCCGTCGCTTCAAACTTATACCAAAAGAAATGATTGCTCAAAAAAAATCTCTCACCGATAGGAATGAATCCTTAATAGTACTATAGTAGTGTATCATACAAGAAGGCAGGCCAGGCCCTAATTTGTCTAAACAATCAACATCCAGATAGAACAATTCAGAGAATAAAAACTTACAGAATGTAGAGATATCCTAAAGAATATTTGGAAGCATCAAGTTGAGCCAATGCAGAAGGTAAACAAGCGGTGTCGGAGTGAAGCAGTTCTTCTGATTGCTTGAGAATAGTATGGAGGCGTGCGATATCGCCGGCGGTGCTGGACAGCCCTTGGATTTGTGCCACGAGAACTTCAACCGTGCCCATGATCGGGTAATGCGAAGCTCTCAGTTGAAGCTAAACAGTGGCTCTATCACCTGCACAGGAGTACCTTCGAGAGAGTCAATTGAAATGGAGCTTTCTACTGATCGATCACTTCTTTCTTTCTTGTCAAGTCGGAATCCGATGGGTGAATTACCAGATCGTTGGAAGAAGGGATTGAGCCCATGTCCTACGGCCTCAACTCTATCTTCTGGGCTCTGCACTATGTTCGGCCCAATAAGCTTAGCCCAATTCCTTTTTTAAGCAATAAAAATTTAAAATTAAACATATAATTTATAAAGAAAATATTATTTTCCCTTTTGGCCCATTTGGTAGAATTGCCCTTCATCTCCTTCAACAGTTCAATTTTCCCAGTAAGAATTGCTTGTTTGGCGGGCTCTTTCATGGCGGTCGCCTTCCTGCAAAAGACCAAATGAATAGGTATTGCGTAATGCCTTATCGAACATGGGGGAGAGCTCATATGTCAGCAAGGGGAAATATTTTGCCGATGGTTCCACCGTTGCACACGAAATGGTGCGCCGTCTCCTCCCGGCTTCGATGTTTACAGGTTTCTTCTAATTCAGCTTCTACATGTAACTTTCTACCATTTCTTTTCTCTATAAGATGGTTGAGTCAAAGTCAAAGAGTCCCATCCTCATTTTTGCTTCAAACCAGACCATTTCCTGATTATTCTCCTAAGAAGCCTACAATTAGAGATGCTGAACTTGTCCATAACATCACTGCTACAATTAAGTTGCGTCGTTCTGAGCCCCTCCGACGCACTCTAAATCCTTATGAATCCAGCTTTAGGCATGATCATCTGATTTGGGTACTGATGAACATTAAGAATGACTATAATTTGGTTTTGGCTTTCTTTGATTGGGCACGGATTCGTAGAGATCCTTCTCTAGAAGCCCGTTGCATTGTTATTCACATTGCCGTGGCGTCAAATGATCTTAGAATGGCTCATGAGCTGGTTCGTGATCATTTCTTGAACTCAAATCTGGGGGTTAGTGTTACAATGGCTCAATTTACCGACCGGCTGATATACACATATAAGTACTGGGGGTCAAATCCCATTGCATTTGACATCTTTTTTCAGGTCCTAGTTGAATTTGGTTCTTTTAGTGAAGCAAGAAAACTATTGGACAGATGGTTGAGCTATGGATTAGTTGTCACCGTTGATTCTTGTAATTTTTTTCTTAGCCGCATGGCTAACAATTCTGAAGAAGTAGGGATGGCCATTAAGTTTTTTAGAGAATATGGTATTAGTTGGAATACTACATCTTATAACATCGTTATTTATGCTTTATGTAAATTGGGTAAAATAAAAGAAGCCCATCGGTTACTCATGCAGATGGATTATAGGAGTTCTACACCTGATGCTGTTAGTTATAGTACCGTGATTGATGGATATTGTCAGTTGGGAGAATTAAAGAAGGCATTGAAGCTTATAGATGACATGCAAATAAAAGGACTGAAACCAAATAGTTATACCTACAATAGCATAATATCACTTTTGTGTAAAATTGGCAAGCCATTTGAAGCAGAAAAAGTATTGAGAGAGATGATGTCTCAAAAGATTCTTCCTGATAAGGTAGTCTACACCACTCTCATACATGGTTTCTACAAATCAGGACATGTTCAAACTGCAAATAAACTGTTTGACGAAATGTTGTCTAAGAAGATCAGTCCTGATTATATAACCTATACAACTCTTATCCAGGGATTTGGTCAAAGTGGAAAGGTGATAGAACCACAAAATTTGTTCCATGAAATGATTAGCAGAGGCTTCGAGCCTGATGGAGTTGCTTATACAATGCTAATCGATGTTTATTGCAAAGCGGGTGAGATGATGAAGGCGTTTTCTCTTCATAATGAGATGGTTCAAATGGGACTGACTCCAAATGTTGTTACTTACGGTGCCCTGATTGATGGGCTTTGTAAGCGTGGAGAACTGGATACAGCAAATGAGCTTTTGGATGAGATGCACAAAAAGGGCCTTCAACTAAATGTATGCACTTATAACTCGATTATTAACGGTAGTTGCAAAGCTGGAAATATTGCACAAGCAATAGGATTGATGGCAGAGATGGAGGTGGGTGGAATTAATCCTGACACTATCACTTATACCACTATCATTGATGCCTATTGTAAATTAGGAGATATTGGTAAGGCTCATAAACTTCTTCAGGAGATGTTAGCTAGAGGGCTTCAACCTACTGTTGTTACATTTAATGTTCTAATGAATGGATTTTGTATGTTGGGAATGCTTGAAGATGGTGATGTGCTGTTAGGGTGGATGCTAGAGAAGGGCATTGTGCCTAATGCAATAACATACAATACTCTCATGAAGCAGTATTGCATTAGAAATAATATGAATGCTACGACTGAAATTTACAAGGGGATGCGTAATCAAGGAGTGATCCCTGATGGTAACACCTTCAATATTTTAATAAAAGGGCATTGTAAAGCACGGAATCTGAAGGAGGCGTGGTTTTTATATAAAGAAATGGTTGAGAAAGGATATGTTCCCTCTGTTACTTCATATAATGCACTCATAAAGGGGTTTTACAAGAAGAAGAAAATTTTGGAGGCAAGGGAACTCTTTGAAGAGATGAGAGGACATGGGTTGGTCGGTGATAGAGAAATATACAATATCTTTGTTGATATATTCTATGAAGAAGGAAATGTGGAGATAACTCTTGATCTCTGTGATGAAGCAATCGAGAAATGTCTACTTGTTGAGAGATAGAAAGGAAAGAGCTTAGTTCAATACATTTCTCTATGTGATGATCAAATTTCAGTTTCACAAGCTTCATCAGGCAAGCCATTACTCTATAGATTATTGATCTGAACTACCTGCACAGTGCCATGGGAACTTCAAGATTATTGGTAGAATTTCTGGAATGATGGTGGAGGTGCTAGGATTGAATTTCAAGATGTTAAGTGTATGTAAGAGCTTGCCATTTGTTTCTTGTCAATGTCATTATAACATTTTGCTTTCTCCTCTAGCTGCTTTAGGACTATATAGTCCAACTAAACCATATAGTTCTGAAGCATCCAAGGATAGATGGTACTCAGCAAGCTAACAAGTTTTTATTTTTGTCCAGGTTCTCCCGCCCCTTGGAGGCATTTGGGAGAATGTTGTAACATACATGAAGATCATCTCATACTGCTGATTCATGACTCTTTCCTTTGATTTTTACTTCAAAGCATATGCCTTTATTTCAAAGTTTGATTATAAACGCCGAACCAGTGGTCTACTCTCGAGAAACTGTGGGATGGTCAATAATGTAGAACTGTGGAGGGGGAGGGAGGCATCTTGACTCTTATCGTGAACCCGACAAGGTGGTACAAGCAGCAGGTATGATAATTGTAAATTTGAGGATTTCTTACCCATATATCTCAATGCATTTCATCAATATTTTGGACAGCCAAAACGTGAGAACCGCCACCTCTCAACACCAAACCAGGCAGCACCTCCTCTGCCACAGCTGAAGGTCCTTGGAAAGCCAAAAGCATTGCTCACTGATTCATGGAGCGCCAGTAAAGGATGCGTTTTGAGTTTTTTTGAGTTGTTTTAGTTCAACAACTCAAAAGAGATTTAATTAGCACTTTATTTTATTAATTAGTTTTCAAAAGATGGTGTATGTGGTTTCAAAATATTGAATATTCTTGAACTAATAATAATAATAAGTTGTGTGTTGATATGACCCATTCAATACTATAGAGTTACTCAATACTTTCTTAGATCTTAAATCATGTTCAATAGTAAAATGAAAACAAGTTGAGTTATTGACAAAGGTTTATACTGAATGGGAATCATATTTCTTAAAGTCCGAAAGTAATTCCTACAAGTTGTGTGTAATCCTGAACAAAGAAATAAGCCGTATATATTTTGGTCCCTTCCAATCTAGCCAAACAAATAACAATACTTGCACGTTCTTCAAAATAATGCAATTCAAAGCATCCTGAACTCAATGAAATTCAGTACCTGTTTTTTCTAATATAATGTGACAGATATAGACGTCTACTCAGCTTAACACAAACACTCTCTGAAAAGCAATTTCACATACACAGAGAAAATTAAAAGCAATTTTCGACACCGCCAAAGGGTGAGGGCTGGCAATGTTGTATCAAGTTAAGGAAAATCAAACTGTGTTGATAGTATCTGCAAGGGCACGGAGAATGCAGCCTAAGCCAGCCTTTTCTGTCAATTTTTCATGTATCCTGAGACACTGATCACATGTGGGGCGATCACCAGTTGACAACCCTCTGTACAAATACCTGTAAGTACTAGTATATCTATGTCAATCAATGCTCAAGTTCAAGAAACAAGAAAACAGCCTGGAAGATCAATAAAAGTTACCTATTATGGGTCAGAAAAAGAGAATACAACGAAATAGAAGATAGTTCATAGGCGCTTTCTTGCAAAGATATTGGGTTGTGTAACTTGTCCTCATTCCATTAGTAATGAAACACTTCTTATATTTGGGAAAAACAAAAGAAAAGAAGTTTGAACAATGTTCGCCTAGTTGGCCAGTATAAATAAATATCCTATTTGGCCGTTCCATCAAATTGACCATAGAATGTACAAAATCACAAAAACTCTCAAAAGATTTCTGTCTTCACAAACTCCTTGGTTTCTGTTAGGAATGTTGTCAGGGTAGAAGAAACCAGAAATATCATTAGGTTGGTAAAGGTATAATAGTCATTAGCTAGGAGGTTTTTTAGGAGGGGAAGGAGATTGAAGTAGGTAATAGTTTAGTTGGTTTAAGCTTGAAAAAAAAGAACTCAAGAAGAAGGTTCAAAGTTCCTAAAATACTAGCCCTTTTTCATTTCTTCATTCTACATAATATTGATATAGTTATTTGGTTTGTACCACTCCCCAAAATTCTATGCTCTCATGCTGGAATTTTAACCCCAAAATAATCTCAAGAAACCTGACCGGGACTGTATAATTTTAACTTCGTAGTGCAATCAGGGTTGGCAAGGGCCCATACTTATTTCTTATCAGTGTTTAGGATGACTTCTTCGAAAGTTATTCCAAACATGCCCTTAACAAAATATTAGCAAAATTCTGTAAAACTTCAGAACTTAATGTGGGAGACAAATAAGGGGCAGACATCAGTGGAATGAAGTGCTGCTGTGTATTGAGAGAAAGGCTGGTTGTGACCTTCTAACTTAAGAAGATGTGACGAGGTATTTCTAGCTAAACGGTTATGAAGATCAGCCATCCAATCATCCAAGCACTAGGGACTAACACAATCCCTATCAATGTGGACATATCATTTTTTCTTTCAACCTCCTATCGACATGAACATATCTTAGCAGAGCTAGAAGTTCAACATTTGTTAAAGATTAAAAATAAATAAATAAATAAATAAAAAGAATAACCAGCTTCATACGCATAAAGATAATCGAAGCAATAGGAATATAGACATCTTAGCAGTTAAATACCATAAGAACTCACTTCATTAGGATATCATAATACTCCGGATCCAGCGAAGAAAACATCCCATCTACGTCCTTTATAGCCATAAGAGCCCTATGCACCACAATCCAATTTGCTGACTGCAGAAGTCCAAAAAATCACATCAGATTTATTCAATTCTCGCCCAATTCAGGCAGACCGACAACATGTAAACGTAAAATATAACACGTCCATTCATTTTGAGCAGCTGCAAGCAAATGGAGCAGACCACTTCCGAAAAATATATCAACTACCAGCAAGTTCTAATTGACCCCATCATCAAGATAATACAGGAAAAGCATTCAAAAAAGATAACGATAATTGAAAATGACTATCATCCAATAGCAGAGAACCTACCGTAATTGCCTATGGACTTCTAAAGATCACCCACAAATTTAATAATAATGAACACAAAAACTTATTAGATCTTGCAAGGAAAAAAGAACATGATGTAGAAAAACAATAACGAAGCATACAAGATTTCATAAATGAAATAAAGGATACCTTGCAGCGCTCATCTCGTGTATTCGGAGGCGAACCTTCGAGGGCAGTTTTTAGAGCTTCGACTGTTTTAGACCTGAACGAGTAAACAAATTGCTAATCGAGGCATTTTCAATTATTAAAAATGGAAGTTAGGAGGAGCTAAACATATTTAGATCTTAGAAATCAAAAAGCAGATATAGAGATCATTACTGTTTAAGTAAGCTCTCGATCTTCCGAGATTTGTGCTCAATTCTAGTGATTATGGCTTCTGCATTATCTGCTTCCACAAATGCATCTGACATTTTCGCCTATCACCCAACCTTCAGTAGAATTTCCTCGAACTTAGCCTCTGTTAGGAAACCCTGGATTTAGAAGGCACTTCTGTTTGGTATGAATAGAAAAATAGAATTTGAAATCCAAAATGATATGAGATCTTGCTTTGATCCAAAAGTTTTCCATCCAAAATAAGTCGGGTTTGACAGGATTTTAAACTAAAATTGGCCTAATCTCAATTTTACCCTATTTTGATGTCGATTGAATCCAAGAAAAAAAAAAAAAAAAAGGTTCCGGACAGACTTCGATAGCAACAATCGAAAGATGGAGGGGTGCTATAGAAAACTGACCCATGGTGGCGTGAGGTTGCGGCAGGGAAGGATATAAGAAGAGAAGAAAAAAACGTGGCGGTGGGGGCGTACCGACGACCGGCGACTAGCAACGGCAGCAGCAGAAACGAAGATATGAGAAACGAAAGAAAACAGTTGGTGCGTGGGTGAAGCTGCGGCAGCCAGCAAATATTTATTTTGGAGAAAAATCTTAATTTTTTAGACATAAATATATAATAAAATTAAAATTGTTACATAAAATATAATTACATGGGAGCGTAATGATAAAAACATATTATTATTATTATTATTATTATTATTATTATTATTATTATTACGGTTGTAAAAATAGATGTTATTCTTCGAGATTTCTTCAGCTTAATAACAGCATCCCACTGGGTTTAATAAGCGAGCAAAAAGTGTCCAAATAGTGTGCTGAATCCGAGCCAAACGCTTTGGTTCCACTTCTGTCTGATATAAACCATTCATCAAAAGATCATCTATTACAACACCAAAATTACACCTGCACAGGCTGCTGCTGCTGCTGCTGCTGCTGCTGCTGCTGCTAACTCATGGAACTTACTGTACATCAAAACTAGCCTCACGCCCCTTCAACACCACCTAAAACTCATCACCTACTCTACTCTACTCTACATCAAAACTGGCCTCTGTGTCCCAGTTTCCCAATTTCCATACAAAGATGTCACCGTACGCACAATCTTGTTTCACATCCACGCAGTTTTTGGTTTTCAGTACCTGCACTACGTACCATATTTGTATATGAGACACCCCAATTATGCTTACTTTTGCTAACAACAACATCAAAACAAACAAACAAACATACCAATATCTCATAGAATACTTTAGCACTCTCTTTTCTCGTTTTCCTGCTTAGAAGCTGTCTCAAATTTGCAGCCTCTTCCACAGTTTGCCCCCTTTGATTTCTAAAATTTTGGAGAAGATACCCGCCTAACATTCTGTACCATCATCACAGCTCTCACAACTCAACACCAAGTGGGAATGAAATGTAAGAGCAGTTCAGAAACTCGAATCCAATCCACCTTACCTTGTTCTCGCAGGGCTGCCCGGCTCCAGTGCATCCTCTTCATAAAACCTTAGCTGCTGAACAAACGACGAAAATTGGGATCAACAAAATATATTGAATACATTTCCCAAAAAGTTAACAAGCCTTACTGCTTTCGAGTTAGGAACTTTAGGGCTATCTGGACTCCCAAATAATCTAGCTGATGTTGAGCACCGAACAGGTGTCCCGGGTGCTATTGCTATTTGCTCGAGTCTATCTGAAGTTTGAGGTTCTGATGTAGACAACTGTTCCAGGACAGAAGCTTCAAAAACTGAAGCTCTATCCACAAAAGTGGTGGTTTGTTCAGATCTGTAGGTAGTGGGAGATCCAGAAATCTCTGGTTCATTTGAATGCTCTCCAGTTTTGGAAACTGTGACCGGGCTATCCATTTTCACTAACATGTCAAAAGCTGGAGAACTTGGATCATCCAAGTTTTCATGAGATTTCACCAATTCAGCAGATTCAGATATGTTCACTAACGTCTTAGAAAGAAGGGACTTAAGCTCGGGCGAAACACCTGTAGAAAAACATCATCAGAGGACAAATTAAAATTTAATACTTTTTTGCTTTTAGATCAAATATGATTTTCAAAGAACCCACTCAAGAGCCTCATAGACTTACAGGACATCAGAGGCACTGAGAAGCCAAAGGAGAGACTAGAAATTTGACTAGCTTTCCAGACAGCAAGACCACTACGAGGACATTTGCTTCTTTTTGAAACCAAGTTGCTGGCATCATATATGCTTCGCTTAAATTTTCTGATACAGTTTTAGCAACATGTTATCTCATTTGTGTCTCGAAAGAAGATAACAATTCACCAACAAATCTATTCGAAACAAAACTACGAAGGAACTTACTCGTTCGACAAAACAATAGGATCATCAACAATGCATTTTCTCTTCCTTGATGTCCTCGGTCTCTCCTTATTAGCTGGAGTCGAAATTGTTGTAAACTCAGGTGTCTTGGTACCTACATGAAAAAAAACAGATTAACACGGGTTTTAAGTAGTCAAGAGAACACAAAATTGTAGATAAATCATTTAAATGATGGAAGTTGGTTCAGAAATTTTACCCACCTGTAAAATCTGGAAATTTGGAATCAAACATTCCATCGAGTGAAATAGATAGTTGAAGACTGTTTCGAGTTCCATCACGGTCTTCCATTTCAGGTGATTGCATTTCAAGAAAATTCATATTAACCCCTTCACTATCCGTTCCAATAAGTTTTGTAGGTTCATTCTGTGCACTCCAAGACACGTTGATATCCATGCTATCCACATGAGTTGCAGAGTTATCTCTAAGTTTCTCCATGCTTCTTTCTGAGGTGCTGATGTTATCGTCTCCGTTCATGAACTCAAGTTCATTTTCTGATCGAATTCCCACACTCTGATTATCTTCTTCAGATAATTTCAAATGCTCTGAATATTCTTTCTCTGTTATAGAAACTTCCTTGACAATTACAGTTTCTTCATGAGAAAATCTATCAGTCAAAACCATTTCAGTGCTTGCTTCAGGAACTACATTTTCATATTGCAGCATTTTCTCCTTCTTCATCTCCTCTTCATCAGATCGACGATCTTCATTAAATTGTTCGGTTGCTTTGATATGCATATTCCCAGTTCCAAATACCTCAATCTCATAATTTTCATCAGAGAATGCACTCACTTGAAAATTTTCTGACACAATATCGTGATGTAATGAGCTTGCCTGCATCTCACTGTCCTTGAGGTGAGGCGAAAAGACTCTGGAGCAATAAGAATATTAAAAAAATGATCACCCTGCATAGAATGAAAATTGAATATTGAAGTTAAGGAAGTAACAGTGGAGCTTGGCCTACATACTCTTTGAATAAGGTATCATCAGAATAGCAAATACTGTGCAGTGGAGTGAATTCCTCGCCATGATTCTGCAACAGTGTAAGATAAAATTTCCAACACTATGCACGTTGATAAAGTTTGAACTTTTAAAGCTGAACTCTTAAATTGACTTTAATAGCTATTTACAAACCAAAATCAAATGAATTTAGTCTGACTCGTTTAAGCGCTAAACATGATGAAACACTTACCTCGTCAATTGACAGTGTGATGTCATTTTTCCACATGCTATCTGCATAAATTATATGACATGCAGAATAGAATTGTTAGAAGAAAATATGTATTAGCAGAAAAACGTAAAGTAAACACCATACCTTTGAGGGTAATCTCTTCATGACATACCATGTTACTTCTAAAAAAACGAAGGAACATCGAGTTACAAATAATTATAATAAAAGATAAATAAAATAAGTCAAACAGAGAGATTAACCAAACTAGATAACCTACCCAGTAAGGTCCTCAAGAATCCCCAGATCAAATGAGTCGAGTTCAAATCTTTTAGGAAGGGTAATAGCATAATAAGGTGTTTGCTTTTCCTTTCTACCACTATTCTTTGTGCTGACCACAAACTCATTGATTTCAGTCAGCACTTTATTGCAGTCAACATACAGATATTCAACTTTTTTGGAATATATCCGGGCAATGCCGAGGAGGAGGTAGGCCATTACTCTATATGTCACAGCATTCATTTCATCTTGCAAAATTTTATCTACAAACAGGCAACAAATACAGGACAGAGAGGAAAGAGCGATCAGAACCCATAGAAAATAGAAGTAACAGCAAGTAAATGAGAAGAGGAAATGTGTGCATATGCAATTTCAGTTTGAAAAGAAAGTATCAAAAAGCAGATCATTTTGAAGCAGAAAAAACTGGGAATGAACTAGAAATTAGTACAGATTATGAATCACAGTAAAAAGGGCATCAGTTTTTTCAATTAATAATGAAAGAACTATACTCTACCTTCATGCAACATTTAACTCATCTAGTAAAATTTACCAACACACAGAAACATGTACAGGATAGAGGGGCAATGGTGATCGAAACTGAGAGTAGAAAACGATAGTTACAAATAGAGCCCTTAACAGTCATTTGGTGTAACAGCCCAAGCCCACCGCTAGCAGATATTGTCCTCTTTGAGTTTTCCCTTTCGGACTTCCCCTCAAGCCTTTAAAACGCGTCTACTAGGGAAAGGTTTCCACACCCTTATAAAGGGTGTTTCGTTCTTCTCCCCAACCAATGTAGGATTCTCACATTTGGGATAGGTATTCCATATATGGCTATGCCTGAGTTCTATACATATAGATAGATCCAATTACTCCTTTTGCTATCACTTGGAAATCACACATTCATTCTAGCTAAGCTCTCCAGACAACTCGACTGTTCTTAGACTATCAAACCTCTCAGACTATCAAACCTCTCGATAGTGGAATCACAAGATTATTTGACATTTGTTTCTAGAAGTTGTTTCCCCCATGTTTTGTTGTTGTGGAAGCTTTCTTTTCCAAATCAATAGAAGCTGTTCTTCCATTAAACTTGATGAGCTTTTGAAGGATTGCCATCTATCTAATCACTGTTTTCCCAAATTTTAAAAAGTTTTATAAAAAACAAGCTGGAAAGCAACTCATAAGACCTCCAAGTTCATGGCGGACCACTTTTGGACACTTTCATATTCAAACGACATTACTCGTTCTTCTACACAAAGTGCACACAGCCGCAATTGTTTTCACGCATAAATTCCTAATCTTTTTAAAAAATGAACAGTATTACCAAAAAAAAAACGAAATAGATTGTAAGAACACTCCAACCGGTCGTCTATTTACGTTTTAGGTTTTTCTAGGAAGAAGGTAACCCTCGGATGATCTGTAAAAGCAGAAATCCAAACCAATTATAAAATTAAATCTCAGAAACTCAATCAAACAGGTAATTCCCTCACTAAATGGACTCTTTTACGATAATGGATTTCATAAACAAACAACAAGAATCAAAATCACAAATGCACTACGATTACGAGAAGGTTTCCAGGGTCCTACTTTCAAAAATTGGCAACAGAAAACTACATATATTCACAATATGTTAGGAAATATAATCATTTAAACGCTATGAAGCAACTCCATAAGCCTAAAACCAGGCGCACTGGAATCACTTCAGTAAACGACTCGATAATGGGACACATTCTCGTTATCTCCAAATCCCAAATGCATATACGAAAAATGGGAATAAAATTTAAAGACTTGAAGAAAGAGGAAGGCGAACCAACAGAGGATGGAATATCAGTCTCTATAACCAGAGATTTCTTAAGCTTTTTGAAGAAGTAAGCAGCGACCCAAATGGCACCTGAAGGGCCTTTCCTCGAAAGAGTGCAGTGTGAGTGGAACATAACTCTGACGAATTGTATTTTGCGCCGCAGAAAGGCAGAGGGTAAGGAAGCTTTCGGGTCTGGAATTCAAATGCGCAGAGAGTGCAGAACTTTCATGCAAAGAAGAAGAAGAAGAAGAAGAAGAAGAAGAAGAAGAAGCTTTTAACCCAACCCGAGCCCGAAATGAATAAAGGAAGCTTGGGAGGTAAGAATCTGAAATGGAAAATGTGTCCGGAAAGGAAATTTTGAAAAATTTTGGGAATAAAAAGGAAATTGGATAAATTGAGGGGTGGAACTCAACCGACGGCAAGCGACGGTTTTTTATTTGGATGTGCTTCCGTAGCTCACAATCATATACGGATACGCCCACTTTTCTCTTTTTATTTCTAATATCCTCGTATTTATCCAATAAACATTTTAATGTTAATACAAAAAAATAACATTTTTGTTTTTTTTTTATGATTTAAAATTAGTCTTTCTATTTTTTATAAGGGAAAAAAATAGTTATTACAACTAATTTAAGTTTTATTTTAAATTTTACCATGGTAAGAAAATGAGTGTTCAGATAATTTACAAAAATTCAACTCTGATAAAATTCAATAGGTGAACCGAACCTCCAAATAAAAGAGAGGAAACTTGAACGGGCACGAGAAATTTGTAGCTAGAACTTGTCGATCCATTTGATCTTTAAAAAAAAAGTGAGAATAAATCTACAAAACAAAAGTAAATTTTAATTAAAGTAAAATTATTTTAAAAAATTATATCCGGACATGAATATTTAAAATATAAAGAATAGGTGGAATAGAAAGAAAATATAATTACATTTTTTTTTTCTATTTTATCTGGATTTAAAAAAATAAAATAAAATAAAATAAAAAAGGGGTTTTCTAAATCTCCATCGTTGGGTTTTACGAAAAACCCTAGTTAGAAAGCTTAGCAAGCATCGATAGGATCAAATAAGTCCGGGCTTTCGATCCGTTCGAGCACGACGGTCTAGTTCAATGGCTATGTTTCTGAAACGTTCTTTCTTCTACAGAAGTTTCCTTCTTCTCCGAAATTTTGCCAATCCAAGTCGTAACTTTTCCTTCTTCGTTAACGATCTCTGTAACCCATGGACCTCCGAGATGCCTGGAGTCTTTGCTCTTCCTCCTGCAGATTTCATCCGAGAAAGTCGTCGGGGATTTGCTAAAGGCCGAAAATCAAGTAACCGTCTTTTCATCTCTTGTTATGCTTGATCTTCAAATCATTATTTCTCATGAAATCGAAAATTTGTTGCATTGGCTTCAAATTTTCGTTGCCGTTTCGACTTTTCTCTTAATCTTGTTGAGTATATTGTTCATGTCCCTCCTGCTTCTTACAAGTTCCGGTTTTTTATTTTTGCATTGAGAAGACGAATCTTCTACAAGTATGGCTGAAGCATTACCTGATATTAGACCAACTATTAAAGCAAACGCTAGCTCACAAATGGAGGCTGCGATAGCTGCATTATCAGGAGAATTGAGCAAACTTCGAACAGGAAGGGCATCATCTGGTATGTTTACCATCATATTATGTACCATTTACACTTCGAGGTTCCATTATGTTAGCTTGGCCTTTTGATTGCTCACACTTTCTTATACTTTGTATTTACAGGAATGCTTGACCACATTATAGTAGAAATCTCAGGTGTGAGGATGCCGCTGAATCAGATCGCAGCTGTTTCGGTCTTGGATTCAAAAACACTGTCAATAAATCCTTATGATCCTAATGTAATCAACTTGCAAAACCCTATTGTTCTTTAATTTATTGTGTTTTCTTCTTCATGGCATGTTAATTTCTTAGATTCGTGATTATTTGTGATAAAGAGACTTAACAGAGTAAATCTTGAATATATATTCTTTTAAGTTATGTTTTATTAGATCATTATCTTAATAAGATTCTTGTTTCTACTCTACCTAGCATGAGAATTCATACTTGAAAAGGCTAATCTGAGAGGGCTACTTATGATAGTTACTGTTCTATGCAGACACTGAAGAACTTAGAGAGTGCTATAGTTTCATCTCCTCTAGGTTTAGCACCAAGAGTAGATGGAGAGAGGTTAATTGCAGTCATTCCACCGTAAGCTTTCATTTGTTCTTCCACTCAAGTTAATGTGACTGTTGAAATGTGGCTCTAAGAATTATCAGGACAAAATAGTTGTCTAGAAGCTGTTCTTTTACTAATAAAATTTTCCTTTTTGTTCTTGCTGTACCAGATTGACCAAAGAGCATATCCAGGTAAGTCCTCAAGTCTTTTTTCATCCCTCCTTGTTATCAACTTATCACCTTCCTTCTTTATATGACTTCATGGTGGATATTTTTCTAGGCTATGTGTAAGCTGGTCACCAAGTGTTGTGAAGATTCCAGACAAAGCATACGACGAGCTCGTCAAAAGGTATTTTTAGTTGTACCGTCCTGCTGTGAATTTCCTTTTCAGAAATCTCTGTACTTAATCATCAAGGGGGCTGTTCTTATCGATACATGATGTACCTAGTGTGGTAAGCTCAATAGTTGTGGGAATGTCAGGATTTCTATAGTCATCTGGACAAATTCACCTCTGAATCGCAAATCTCCCCTCTTACTAAACCCTATTCCTTTTCCAATTGTGACTTATAATCAATTACAACCGACACTCTGCGCATTCCCAGTTTCAAAATCGATGCCCTGATTTTATGCATGACAAGTTGAATCAGCCTGCAAAAGCAATTTAAGCTCTTTATTTGATATTTGCATTATTTGCATTATTTCAGAGTTATGAGTTGATTGGTGGTTGATTCGCAGGCAATGGATACAGTAAAAAAGATGAGCTCAAGCTACCCGAAGGATGACATGAAAAGATTGGAAAAGGAAGTGAGTTGTTGTAGACGTTGGTTGTTACCTAATCAAATCATAGTTCAAATTTGAAACTTGCTTTTTTATTTATTAAAATCTTGTTACGTTTCTTCTTCCAGGTAGATGAATTGACCAAGAAGTTTATCAAGTCAGCTGAAGACCTCTGCAAGGCTAAGGAGAAGGAGATCACTGGAGGTTGAATATTTGGAAAAGATTATCTCCTTCTCAATTTTGACAGATTAATTTAAATTCTATTATAGACCAACAAGTGAAAATTCTGTCATATTTGGAAACATAGACGCAATCCAAATGAAATTCTGTGGGTGTTATTTTCACCTGAATGGATTCACATGTGGCAACAAGTATTAGGGTTTGAATTCTCCCAACTCGAAAAGAGAGGCATCAAAAGTTACCAACTTTTTTCTGTTTTTTCTAGCATAAAAATGGTTTTGAAGTCCGAACCGAGTTTTCAAATTTTGAGGTAAAAAAAAGTTAATTTTGAAAGTTTGAAATTTGAAAGACGACTGATGGACCACTTGTCCAGAAGATATTCAGACGACGTTGAAGGGGAAAGAGAAAATGCCTTAAGAAGAGGTGAAACTCTAACCATTATAATACGCGATGGAGCATTTACAGCAACTGCTTACCTTGATTCTAAACGGGAAAATAAGAATATATACCTCGAGATGAAGTACACCTTAAGAAACAACACCGCTTTATATACAGCCAATCTTCATGGCCTCTTTAGTTACTAGCTTAATGCCCCTCACCCACAACTCTGCCATTTCACTTCCGCCTTCACATACAAAATGCACCTCCTTGTTCTTCACAGTCACTATCCTGAATAATCCTGGTTCACTACCATCTCCCTTCTTAAGCCTGTTCTTCATGAATCTCGGGCTCGATCCAACCTCGACATCTCGGCAGACAACATTTCGTCTGCTCGACTTCCCCCACTGTAACATTCCCATGCTTCCTATCATTCTCAACTCTTTCCCATGCGGGCTTCCTTTTCCTCCTCTGGTGTGTTTCTTTACATGAGCACCATGTAACGTCAGCCCACGTGCTAGCTCGTCTAGTATCACTTCTTCTGCTTCACTCTTCTTGTTTTTTCTTGCAAGAGAGAGTGCAGTTTCGCCTCTTGGACTTCGTATATCTGCATGGGCGCCATGAGATAACAGAAGTTTACACACTGATCCATGCCCACCCCTTGCAGCTAACATGAGTGGAGTGTAGCCATCACTGTCTACAACATTTACATCAAAGCTTTTATTCGTCAAAAACTTCACTGCGTCCAAGTCTCCACGTCTTGCAGCACAATGCAAGGCATAGAAACCGGCCGCATTACGGCTGCCCATGTCGAGGGCGAATTCAAGCATCACCTTCTCGAATTGGTCGTGATTTGGGTGCAACTGATACAAAGTGATTGCTGTTTCACCAGATTTATTGCTCAGCCTTACATCAGCACCAGCATAAACAAGCAGCCGGAAAGCTTCAGCATGACCATTTGAAGCCGCAACCATGGCTGCTGTAAAACCATGATCGTCCTGGTAATCTAGATCATATCCTCCCCAGCCAATCAAAACTTTCAAGGCTTCAGTATCACCACTTTGAGCTGCTAAGATAAGTGGACAGAAGACAGACATATTGCTGGAAATTGGTCTTTTTCCAGACTTTATCAAATCAGTCACCGTTCTTTGAAAACCAAGGGACCATTGATTTGAGCCAGCAATTGAACACACGGACTGACCAGCTACATTAACTAAGCCAAAGTCGGCACCAGCTGCACCCAATACTTTTAGACATTCTTCATACTTGTGTTTTGCACATATCATAAGTGCCGTATCCCCTGAATCTGTCTTTGTGTTTAGATCACAGCCAGCATCAATGAGACATTTCATTACTGCTGACATCCCCAATCGAGCAGCCATGTGTAGCGGACGAAATTCTGCATTTCCGGTTGCTTTGACAGGGAATTCAACGTCAGCCCCGCATTTAGAAAGGACATCAACAGCTGCTGCATTGCCACAAAGAATAGCATGATGGATGAGAGTTCTTCCATAGTGAAGAACATTGGGTGACGTATGTTGAAGAAGCATGCGCAAGATAGCACCACTGCCTTCAAAATACTCCACTGCACACCAGGTAACATCATAAGGCTCTGCCAATCCTGCACCTACTCGGAACTCCTCTCCAGTATCCATATCCCAAGACCATGCTCCCAACCTTACGCTAATATCAATCCGAGCTCCAGCCTGTTTCCCATTGAAAACATCAGGGATTTGACATGCAGTGCAGAAGTGTTAAAATTAAGGAAAAGAGGGAGAAAAAGATCCTTGCATGTGCCATCTTCATTTTTCCTCGAGGTTGAGAAAATCACCTGAAGAAGAAAACGAACAATCGAGATCTTTCGACTAACAACTGCAGCGACTAGTGCTGTACAGTTGACATTTGTATGGAGAGAAGGCTTAGAGGACTGGAGTAACACTCTGGCGGTTGCATTTGCATCCACACCACACTGTCACCAGAAAAATGAAGTCAAGATTGCATCAGAACAGATATTGTAAAGAAAACCCATCTGAATTCCCCAGACCAATTAATGAAGTTGCTCCGGCCCACCATCGAATTAATTCTATCAGAGAAATAAGGAACTGTACTACCAGCCGCACAGAGCATTATTGTCTAAAGATGGGGAAGAAACCCAACCCTCGAAACTCTCACAACCAAACGAAGTTGTTGATGTTATTAATATTACTTATTAGCAAATGAATATGGAAGTACCTTTAAAAGTGTGTCCACCACATCAACAAAACCCCTGCAGCATGCAGTAACAAGGGCGTGAACTGCAATGTGGGGTCGAACCAAATCTGATCCCATGAGCAACTCTGCAGACCTTGCATGTCCATGGCAACTTGACTCCAAAAGAGCTTCCTCGCAAGCTGGCTGAGATGCCCCAGCCTTGAGCAAGATCTCGAGTATCTCAAGATGGCCCTCCCTCACTGCTGCTGTCGTTGCAAATCCCCTGAATAGTTTCTGGTTCACATCAGCTCCAACGCCCTAACATTCAAATTGAACTCAAGTCTTAGACGGAATCCAATGATAAGATTTTACAAGAAGGCGTTTGACATCGGCATTCTACGAACTCATTGCTATTAATTGTTGAATCATGATATGATCATTTTAGAAACTTCGCTTTTTCCCTAAAATTACAGAATGCGAATGACTATGCAGAAGAGATAGAAACAGAAGAATGTCCGATGTGATACGTAGGCATAACAGCGTGGAACTTTGATTAAGTAACAGTCATTACAGAAAAGCCAAAATAACAGCTGTATGATAATTGAATATGGCTTTTAAAGACCGGTTACAAAAAATATACTTTAATAGAATATAAATTACATATCTGTGTAATTTTGTCACCCCAAACGCGCGCACACACCCGTAATCATCAAATTCCACAATCTTTTGGACGACGGAAAATGCAAGTATACGATATACGGAATGAACATACAGCAATAGTAAAGTTGTAAAAATATCAGTAAAGAAAAACTGTCACTATTGCAAATCGAAAATATTATAAAGAAATTAGAAAAGAAACCACGAAAACATGAAGTCTGAGAAAGTTAATGGTTCGGCAATTACTGAGAGAGTAATCGGCGACCTCGTATGGAGGAAACGAGCAAACATTTCAGTTCAGCACAAAAAAACCGATCTAAACACCGAAGTTCGAAACGAGAAAATCAATGTGATAGTACAAGAAGACTCAGGACAAGATTATCTGAAACTAGAAATCTCCGGATTTGAAAGTCAACAAGCACTTCTCGATGAAATGCATCGAAGATTCAAATCATTGAAATCGCGACACTGATGCTGAGGAAACTTAATGCCACCGAGTAAAAAAATACAAACAACTCAGAGATGCCAGAAAATCAACGATGAAAAACGTGCACATATTTTTTGAAAAAAACAAGTCATTAAATACTCAGGAACAGATGCAAATCTGTAGGAACAAAACAATTCAAATCTCAGCGAAAGTAATCATCAACAGAATGCAAATTTAAAAAAAGACGCACCAGTAATTTCTTCACGAGAACCACATTTCCAGTGTGAACGGCGACGAACAATGCCGTGACATCAGTTTTGAACTCATCATACTCAACGCGAACTTGCGAGGCGGATTCATCACTAAGCACCAACTCAGTCTTCCTGTTCTTGAGATGCACAGCGCCAACGAAGTTAACGTCGACGCAAGGATTGGAAATGCAGTCGAGAGCCGATTTGAGATCTCCAGAGTGGGAAGCTTCAATGAGCCTCTGAGAGACCTCCGCCTCGAAGTTCAACGGAAAGACCTGTTTTCCGGAGAACACAGTCATGATTCTGGCGACGGAATCGTGAGTCCGGCAGTCCGACAGAATCGCCGGAACAAGAGGATTTCAGTTTGAGACTGAGTCTGAGAGTGAGAGTTTTTGAAATGAAGAGAGAGAGAGAGAGACAGACAGACAGAAAAGAGTGAAGAAACTTGAAAGAAGTGAGCGGCAGAGGCAGGAGACTACAGCGAGCGTGCGAATTTATGGGGATGGTTTAAATTTATTTAACCCCATCCCCTTTTTTTTTCTTTTTCGTGTTTTTTTTTTTTTTTCCTTTTTCTTTTGATTAAAAAATTATAAACAAATGTTTGACTCGGTCGCTAACGCCAAAATTTGAGATTTAAAGATGTGGGGTCCAATTTTAACTGTTCAAATTATAAGCCGCCGAATAGCTGAGCAGCTTCGGCTCGGCTTGGGAAGACGCTATAATCACGGGGGCGATCCTTCTAAGACAGTAGCGGTCGGTTCCTACGCTCTAAAATCATCACCAGCTGTAGCATGTATGAAATGTTAAAAATTGCTATGACATTAAAGGAGGGAGTTAATGCTCCAAAATGTTTAATAAAAAAAAAAAAAGGTTGTGAGGCCTTTTAGAAACCCAAGCTATGAGAGCTCATACTCAAGTTAGAAAGTTAGACAATATCATACTATTGTGGAAAGTCAAGTCAAGTCGTATTCGTCTAACACTAGATAGTGACAATTCACTGTAAATGTTGATCGGATGTCAACAACTAATCAAAGAGACAACGGATTTACAGATGAGCTGAACCATCAACCATGGTGACATCGATGTAGAAGGTCAAGAAGTTGCTAGGAGCGGACAAATATTCGTTTGTGTTTTAAATACATTGCATTTTTGGATTTAATCCCCTCCCCATAACTTCCACCCATACCAACATCATTATTAAATACAAGATTAATAATGGGACATAGCGCTGAGACAAAATATGGCCGTACAGTTTATACAACCCCCAGTGCGCCTGTGGGGCACGTACGTACCGTATAACCCTAGGGCCACACACGCAGACACGGCCACAGCCACAGGGATCCTGTTCCAGACCCTGTTTGGATCTTCTTATCCTCTCCCATTCCGCTTTGCATTTTTCCACCATTTTTTATACACTCAGATTAATGGGTAAACTTTAGGTTAAAAAACTGTATTTATTTTATTTTATTTTAAGCCAAATGCGTACTCCTGAAGCAAAAGAAAGCGAAGTATAGAATCCCTCGGTCAAAACGCACCGTATTCTAACATTTATTCTGCTTCCAATGCCTCTGCCATGTCCTCCTTTCTACGTGTAAAGTAAAGTATGAACGATGGAGATGAAGAAATCAGGGCCGCACATCACGGGGGTGCCCGTGATCTCGTGGCTTAGAGGAACACCAGATGGTGAATTCAGTTTTTATTTTATGGTGGGAGTGAAGATCCAGGAAAATCACCGGCTGCCCCACGGCCTGACGATAGCCCCCAATGAAATTTGTACGGCCAGTGCAGAGCGGAGCCGAGCCGCAGCCGACAGTGGACTCGACGGGGCATGTGAGATCGCACGTGACGGAACGTGATGGACTTTTATTTTTCCTTTTCTGCCCAGTTCAGATCTCGGCCGGGTTTCTATATTAAAAAATGGCGCCGGGTTGCCGGCAGTTACACTCCTTAGGAAGCTTCACCGGCTGTACGAGGGGAATTCCTTCAGCCAATCAATAATGGACGCGTGTGGGCACTACAATGGTTTTGTTATAATTTTTAACAAACATATGCCATTTATATTTTAAATTAAAAACATACCAAAAAAGCTAATTATAACTTTTAATAATCGTTGAATTATTCAACTATATGTGTTTTTTGGTTCATAATTGCATAAAATTTTAATAATCAATGGATGAAATATTAAATATTAATATAAATGTCTACCGTACCACAACTTAAGTTAATTATTTAAATCTTATTTTATTAATTATTATTTATGTTATTTCTGACATAATATATCGACAATAATCCTAATACATTACTAATATAATGAAAATAATGAACTTAGGATATTCATTATTTATTAATAATACTTATATTTAATAAATCAGTATCTCGTCATTTTCAATACAATTTAACTATATTTAGCAATAATTATTATGAGCGAAAGATTTGGTTGTGGTAATTGTATAATTTTCAAACCTAATATATCTAATTAATTAATATCTAACCCATATATAATATTTTTTTTGAGTGAGTTAGTTAGTTTGAGTTCAAATATTAAAATAAAAAAAATAGCTAACAATCACGTTGAAATATTTGGCATGAATTTATTGCGTTGCCATATTTTATATTATTTATTTATATATAAAATAAAAAATAAAAATAAAAATTAACCCCACATTTTGTCACGCCTACTTGGTAAGTGGCAACCGCCTGTCCCCATTACAATTCAAATTGAGGGGGGCGGCCCAACCAAAGCCTTCTCTTCAACTCAACATAAAAAAGTTTCAAACTTTTGTGGTCCATTAATCATCAAATCCTCCGTTTCTTTAATTACTATTTTTCAAATCATTATTCTTTTTTTTTATATATAGATGTAATGAATGTTGCCCCATATATAATATATAGCAATTATCCTTTTTGTTGGATGATGAAAGTTCTACATCTAATTTAGGAAATGATTATAAGTTTATAAAGAAATAATACTTTCTCCATTGGTGCGAGCCCTTTTGAGAAAGTTCAAAGCAAAACAATGAAAGCTTATGCTCAAAGTACACAATATCATACCATTGTCAACACTTTTTAATCATTAATCTCATGAGTTATGGCTAGATTTTGAATATTTTTAGATAAAGTTAGTTAGTTTATAGAGATTAATTTTTTTTTTTAATATAATTTCAAAAGGGTATTAATTTTGCTATTTTTTAAAAGATAAGTGTAACGTTAATTAAAAAAGAAAAAAGGTTCTTTAGTAATAAAATTGAATTTGAAATTAAAAAGAAATAAAGGGATAGAAAATTAGAGCGAGGCAACGACATTCAAATAATAACGGAAAATTTAAGTTTGGTTAAGAAAGTGGGGCCACTTTGATGATATATGTATATGATAAAACAAAAGAGTCCCATGTTTTGCTTCTGTCCCAATGTTGTCCCAAATGGATAAGCTTTTAAATACATTTTCTTACACGAAAATTTACATTAAATTTGTTGTTTTTATTTTACAAATCTATCTTCTTTGTTTTCGCTCGAACTAAAATCAAAGTATACTTAACATGTTACACTATAATTCATTGAGGTTGAACGAGACTATGTGTTTATGGGATCAATTTCATTAAAAATCTCAATTGTCTGATTATAAATTTTCTTGACTTCTAAAGACGGTAAAATACAAACAACTTTTTTTCAAGTTCTATTTAAACGTTACCAAATTTAAATACATTAGAAATAAAATCGAACATAACTTGGAGTTTAAGGAGGGGGAAGAGGCAAGAGCAAGTAAACTAAACTAATGACATTCGGAAAAAACAAGGTGACGGCAAAACCAAGTGAGTAATGATACTGAATAATGTCGAAAGCTTAGGAAAAGAGTTCAACTATGTATAAAGCCTAAAATCATTGTTTCTTGTCGGATAATGAAATATATATCATCTTTGTTTGGTTGAATGTTTCTTCAAGCATAATAAACAATATAAAAATAAATATAATTCGTGATAATTAATATTTAGTCATATTTTTATATTTTTTATATCAGAGGTTGGTATTTCAATAAGCATATAGATCATTTGACTGTTTAAATATTTTAAAAAATGTAAAATATATAAATACTTATGTGATTTTAGGTAATTAAAAAAATAGTAAAATGTGTAATTTTGAAGCAAGAATTTAATTTTCAAATCTTAATGATGACGTTCAGCCTCGTAGTTTTGATGCTTAATTTGATTAAAAATGAAATTCGTACCACGAATCAAACATGTTGGTAAGGACATAAAATCTTAGATGGCTTGAAATTGGCTCAAAGTAGTAAATATTTGTCACATTGCTGTTATGATATGATTTGTGAAAACTAAAAAAATAAATATAAAAAAGAAAAAAATAGGAGGAAAATGTATTTAGTTTTTACTTCTTAGCTGTTTTTTTTTTTTTTTTTTTTTTTTTTCTCGTCTAGATTTCTCTGTCTCT